>NC_053493.1:341440692-341759442 GCF_905171775.1 Rana temporaria | reverse complement strand
AAATAGAGGATGATTAGATGAGGGTTAAGGCTGAGTGTGTGTGTGTGGGGGGGGAGTGGGTGCTTTTAGCTTGAGAATGGTCAGGAATATAATAAAAAAAAAAGAATCCTAAAGCCCTGTACACACGATCGGTCCATCCGATGAAAACGGTCTGATGGACCGGTTTCATCGGTTAACCGATGAAGCTGACTGATGGTCAGTCGTGCCTACACACCATCATTAAAAAAACGATCGTGTCAGAACGCGGTGGCGTGAAACACAACGACGTGCTGAAAAAAACGAAGTTCAATGCTTCCAAGCATGTGTCGACTTGATTCTGAGCATGCATGGATTTTTAACCGATGGACGTGCCTACAAACAATTATTTTTTTTCTATCGGTTAGGTATCCATTGGTTGAATTTAAAACAAGATTGCTTTTTTTTAACCTATGGATAAATAACCGATGGGGCCCACACACGTTTGGCTTGGTCTATTGAGTATTGTTTCAGAGAGCTTCAAGATTTTAACCGAATAACCAAATTACCTTATATGTGTCAGTAAATAGGAAACAAGGGTCTTAATGATCAGGACTACAAGATTGATGAGATTTTTGTGAGTGATTTACCTTTTTTAAAATGAAATAGACTAGATACAGTTCTGCTTTAATGATAACCTATATTTTTAACACAACCCCAAATCCCAATTATCCTTGCCCTCCTTGTATATTTTGTAAATGTAATTACGGATTTCAGGTCATACAAAGGTATATTCTTAATTCAGTGGTTTGGCCAGGACCTGGTGATGTGTTTATATCTTACAGCATTGCTGAAAAAATGAAGCATGTATCTGGCCCAGCTATAAAGTTTAATGGGCATATCTATAACTGGCATGAAGCATGCACTCAGTATGCTAGCACTTCGGCTTCTCCAAATGTAAACTCTTGATTGGATTTCTCAATAATGAGGGGAACTCAGCATAGAACTTCAAAACAAGAAGACCCTTATAGATTATTTTTATTATCTGGTAATCTGGTTAGCCCCTCTTCTGATATACAAATACATCCATTGAAACTGTATGAACACTTTATCCTCTGCTAAAGAACATATGTTTCTCACTTGTTGCCACATTGTACTGCAATCCAAAACTGTTTAACACATTCAGCTCATCTTCTCCTCCCATTTCCAACATCTAAACTAAAGTCTTTGCTTGGTATTAAAAATGTTACATGTATATCTGCATACACCTGTCAAAGTAACAGCATTTCTCTTGATATTAGCCTCCTGCAATATTGTTCATGGTAACAGTCACACTAGGACATGGAGAGGCAGCACTGTACGCAATTGGTTTTTGCTGCATTGCTAGGCACTGACCACCTAACAATAGAAGTTCCTTAAGTAGATTGAGCAAAGTATCAACATCATCAGTACTACTGTTTCTTTATTGCCTAACCAAAATCTGGGGAAGGTGCTAGTCCAGGCTTTATTGCATAAATGCAATATAATCTGCAAAAATTCTCAGAGTTCAGTACCTAGATGTGTTGTCTGGGTCTGGTGTCTTAATAAAAAACGCTGACTTTCTTTGGAGCTCGGCTTTATTTTGCTTACAAAGAGAGAGCAGTTTAAACTTTCCAGAATTTCCCTCCACATTGGAAGTCTAAAACCATCTGTTAGGCCACATACACACGACCTGTCCAAACCGATGAAAACGGACCGAAGTCCAGTTTCATCGGTCCAAACCGACCGTGTGTTTGGCCCATCGGACTTTTGTCCTTCAGACCAAAGTCTTAGAACTTGCTTTAAAATCGAACCGATGGACGGCTGACCATCGTTAAAAACCGATGGTTAGTACACAAAAGCATTGGTTCAAAACCCGTGCATGCTCAGAATCAAGTCGACGCATGCTTGGAAGCATTGAACTTCATTTTTTTTCAGCACGTCGTGTGTTTTACGTCACTGCGTTCTGACCCGATCGGTTTTTGAACTGATGGTGTGTACGCACATCAGACCATCAGTCTGCTTTAGAGGTAAACCAGATGAAAACGGTCCATCAGACCATTCTCATCGGATGGATCGACCGTGTGTGCGCGGCCTTAGTGTCTACCAACTTATATTCACGTCAGAATAGCTTCTCCCTGTACAGTACTATGGGAATGCCAACAGCCAGGTTTATTGGCGGAGGCCAACTGCAGTTCAAATTAATCTATAATGAATGATCTTAGAAATATCTCACATTGATTTTAAAAGAAAGAGTCATATGCTCTATGCTACTTCGCGTGCAGGAGCACTGCCCGAATAGTTCCAAAGTTGGCTTAAATCAGCAGATTCAGCATCATATGAGCAGTGAAATATATATATACTCTCAAATAAATACTGTAATAAAAACTGTTTAGCTTAGCTCTCAATGACATTTAACCACTTGACCACCAGAAGATTAACCCCCTTCATGACCAAGCCATTTTTGCATCCCCCACTGCATTTTAACTGACAATTACGTGTTCATGAAACGTTGTACCCAAATAAAATTGATGTCCCTTTTTCCCACAAACAGAGATTTCTTTTGGTGGTATTTAATCACCTTTGCTGTTTTTTTTTTGCTCTTTAAACAAAAAAAAGAAATTGAGCACCTTGCTCCCGCCAATCAGATTCTGCTGTATGTAGTCACAGCAGAAGTGAGCTGCCAGCGGCGCGCATGCGCGCCCCAACCTGGAAGTGTCTAGTCACGTATATATAAAACTGCTATAGGGCAGACCTAAAGTGGTTAACAAAAAGGGCCATGTCACTACCAAACACAAAGGAACGGGGGCATGTCCCACTAGTGATGAGCTTTAGAGACCAAACCTGTTAAATGTTCAGCAAAGTGCTAAAACTGATTTGATTTTTACCATCGACGAGAGGTGGGTCATTGGAGGTGAATCACTTGGCCTTCAGAGGAAAAATCAAAACCTATCTCTTCTGAGGGCAAAAAGTCTCGCTCAGAAAATTTTTCAGTTCGCATGTGTTGCGCTATATAAGTTTCTCACTCACTCACTCATTGTGGCAGTAGGACTTTGTGGTCGATGCTGTATCGACATCACTTGATGACATTGTTTACTTTTTTAAATTGTTATGTAACAAAAAGACTTTGTCCAAGGTGTTGCCATGTTTATTTACATGTATCTCTTTCTGGGTATGAGCTACTGTATAGTGGGTATTAATGCACCAATACTAATTTTTCTAGGAGGAGGCTGAATATCTTAAAAATATCTTAAAATCTTAAAATCTTAAAATTCCCCTTCCCCCACCACCAACTCTCACATTCTCTTGGGGACCAGATGTGAGGAATACATTTGCTGTCACACCACTACAAGTACTACTGACATGCTAGCTCTATTTCCACTAAAAGACAAATACCCAACTGTTTTGTTTTTAACAAACAGCAGGGGATCTGTCGTTTTGCAACAGTACTGCTACCACTGCCAAATGACAGATCTTTGGCCAATTGGTGTTTTTAACCCAATCATGGGTTTTGGGTGATATCATTAATTACCTTACAGGGGCGGACTGACAACTCATGGGGCCCCCGGGCAATAGAAGATTATGGGGCCCCCGGGCTTACAGATGGCCACCAAGCCAGGAGGCAGTACAGAGGTGGGGCAGCTAAAATCTCAGGATTTTCACATCAAAAGCATGTTGGTTTTGGACATATCAGGGACAGATGTAAAAAAACACATATTTTTACATACTGTCCCTGGTTTTACTGAGCCTGGCAACCCTGATGGGGCCCCCTAGTGGCATGAGGCCCTCGGGCAGTGCCCAAGTGCCTCAATGGTCAGTCCGCCCCTGTTACCTTATTTATCAGCATTTAACACACACCTTTTCCCCCTGAAAACTGAGGCAAATAATGTGTCCATGTTATACGCCAATATTTTCTCTAGGCTGCCTCAAAGGGGAAGGTGGGGGGCAAGTGCCATCAGATTACATAGAGCGGGGAACTCCCATTTACTCAGTGGCCTCTGTAATACGAAGTTCCACCTCCTGGACAGGCTCCTATGATAGGCGTCCCATGTACCGGCATTGGACCTGTGTCCTGTCTATCATAGGAGTCAGTCCAGAAGGGGGGAATTTGTATTACAGAGGCCGCTGAGTAAATGGAAGATCCCTGCTCTGTGTAATCCAGTGCCTCTAATCCCTGTGCAATGGTGAGGCTGCAGATGGGCACTGATCAGGCTGCAATGATGAGGCTGCAGATGGGCACTGATCAGGCTTCATTGGCGAGGTTGCAGATAGGCACTGATCAGGCTGCATTGAGTGGCAATGGTGAGGCTGCATTGATGGGCACTGGTGAGGCTGCAAATAGGCACTGATTAGGCTATTATGATGGGCAATGGTTAGGCTGCAGATGGGCACTGATCAGGCTGCATTGATGGGCACTGATGAGGCTGCAGATGGGCACTGACCCTTATTTTGCTTCAAAGTTCTTTATTTAAAATGTAGTCTTTTTTCCCGAAACTTCCCTCTTAAAATTAGGGTGCATGTTATATACCTGTGCGTGTTATAAATATGGCATGTTTTATATAATCATGACCACATTTGATTAATAACATCACCCAGGATCCCAGCTGATTTGTTTACAAACAGAAGCCAGGGATCTGACTCCATTTAGCAGTGGTAGTGCTGTGGGGAAACTTTTCTGGGCAGCGGGTCTTTATGACTAATGCTGGATTTACATTGCTGGGTGTGTGACTGTTTGACTGGGTGACTTGATTGACAATAGATTTACACTGCAGGCTTATTATTAAAGGACATTGTGGGTGTTTTTTTTTACATTTAACTCTTTATAGGAATGGGTAAGGGGTACTGATATACCCCCTATACTCATTCCCCTAGGGAATATAGGGTCAGATGCGTCCAGGCTCAGACACCCATCCCTAACTGCAAGTAACTGCTTTTGTGTGGCTACATGCAAACAGAAATAACTGCTGTCAGCCTAAAAGAAAAAGAAAAATTGAATAGTGGACTTTTAAAGCTGCCACTAAAATCACAGTAGGAAAAGGAAAAATACTCAAAAGTGAAATAAAATATAATAATTTATTTAAATACCATAATTAAAACATGTAGCAAAGGTGAATACATGGGTATGCTATAGTATGTACAATCTCCCATATAAGACCAATATGGCTGAACAAGGGAACTGTATGCTGTCATAACTGTAATCTTCTATCTGAAGGTCAGCCGACTGGATCCCAACACCAGCACCAATGGATCACTACGCATTTCTCTGCTTCCTCAGGAGATCCTATTGGTATTTTGAATTATGCTCTGGGATAGATAGGGGGCAATAGATTTGATGGTGGGTGAAAAAACCCAATCTATTCCCTTGGGCTAGACAGGATACACAATGTGATGTATCCTATTTGAGTATTGCTGATGAAAATAGTCAAAGGCGTGGTAGAGCCTATATATTCACGGTAGCCAGTCCTTGTTACAAGGGTTACCCCTGCCACAGGGTGAATGAGACAACTCAATAGGATCTCCTGGGGAAGTTTACAGACAGACAAAGGTGTAGTGATCCATTGGTGCTGGCATTGTGAGCCCAACGGCTGGCCTTCAGATAGAAGATTACTGTTATGACAGCATACTCAATATTCCTAAGGCCACCCATACAGGTTTCCTTGTCCAGCAATGTTGGTCTTATATGGGAGATTGTACATACTATAGCATACCCATGTATTCACCTTTGCTCCATGTTTTATTAATGATATTTAAATACATGTTTATATTTTATTTCACTTTTGAGTATTTTTCCTTCCCTACTGCAATCATTAAGAAGAACATGGAGATAAAAACGGCAATGCGTGCCACCTCATCCAATTATGTATACAGAAGAAATAGGAATATTGAGTATGCTGTCATAACAGTAATCTTCCAGCCATATTGGACTCACTGAGTCTTGAAAGTCCACTTTTCAATTTTTTCTGTAAACATAATTGGATGAGGTGGCACACATTGTGGTTTCTATCTCCATTTTCTTCTTAACAACTGCTGTCAGCCTGTTAATAGTTTTTACAGGCTGAATGGCCCCTGCTACGTACATACAGTATCTCACAAGAGTGAGTACACCTCTCACATGTTTGTAAATATTTTATTTATCAGTGACAAACTGAAGAAATTACACTTTGCTACAATGTAAGGTAGTGAGTATACAGCTTGTACAACAACTCAACACATAGCCATTAGGCTTCATTTCCACGGACGTCTTTACAGCCACTTTTCTGAGCGTTTTTTGCAGCTTAAAAACGGCTCTCCATGTTTGTCTATGGTTTCATGCCCACCATGATGTTTTTGAGCTGTAGATGGCTGAGCCGTTTTTAAGCTGCAAAAAAAAAACAGGACCAGTGCGTTCTGAAGCTCCAGCGTTAGAGCTGTAAAGACGTCAGACGCGGGCAAAAGTGATTTAACGAGGCTTAACGCTGTGTTAAGCCTCGTCCTGCATTTCTTTCTCTATTCAAAATCAATGGTTCTCTATGGGAGCCCATTGATTTGAATATAGGCCGCAAAAGAAGTCGGATCAAGATGATCCGACTTGCGGGGCGACTGGTGTGCAGAGAATCTTGAAGGGGAACCCCGCGCAAATTAAAACAAAATGTGCGTGAGGTTCCCCCCCAGGATGATACCAGACCCTTCGGTCTGGTATGGATTTTAAGGGGAACACCTATGCCGAAAAAACGGCATGGGGGTTCCCCCAACATCCATACCAGACCCTTATCCGAGCATGCCGCCCGGCCGGTCAAGAATGGGGGTGGGGACGAGTGAGTGCCCCCCCCTTCTGAGCCATACCAGGCCACATTCCCTCAACATGGGGGGGGTGGGTGCTGGAACTGTGACATCATAAGAGGCCTATATAAATTATTGCGCACCGCACACCCGGAATTACAGCGGGAGGGAGCGTCGTGGCAACATAGGGAGAAGAATGTTGCCCCAAAGCACCCACCCCCCCATGTTGAGGGCATGCGGCCTGGTACGGCTCAGGAAGGGGGGGCGCTCACTCGTCCCCATTCCTGACTGGCCGGGCGGCATGCTCGGATAAGGGTCTGGTATGGATTTTGGGGGAACCCCCACGCCGTTTTTTCGGCGTAGGTGTTCCCCTTAAAATCCATACCAGACCGAAGGGTCTGGTATCATCCTGGGGGGAACCTCACGCACATTTTTTTTTAGTTTGTGCGGGGTTCCCCTTCAAGATTCTCTGCACACCAGTCGCCCCGCAAGTCGGATCATCTTGATCCGACTTTTGGTGCGACCTCTATTCAAATCAATGGGCTCCCATAGGGAACCATTGATTTTGAATAGAAACAGAAAAAATGCGGCTGAAAACTAGCGCGGCAAAACGTGCATTGAATTCAATGCAAATCGCGGAAAAAATCGCGGAAAAAAACAAGTTTTTCTGGCGTCTGTACTAGCTTTACAGCCCGTTTTTTAAAACGTCCATTGAAATGAAGCCTAATGTTTAAACTGCTGGCAAAAAAAGTGAGTACACCCCAAGTGAAAATGTCCAAATTGACCCAAAGTGTCAATATTTTGTGTGGCCGCCATTATTTTCCAACACTAACTTAACCCTCTTGGGCATGGAGTTCACCAGAGCTTCACAGGTTGCCACTGGAGTCCTCTTCCACTCCTCCATGTCGACATCACAGAGCAGGTAGATGTTTGAGACCTTGCGCTCCTCCACCTTCCATTTGAGGATGCCCTACAAATGCTCAATAGGATTTAGGTCTGGAGACTTGCTTAGCCAGTCCATCACCTTTACCCTCAGATTCTTTATGAAGGCAGTGGTCATCTTGGAGGTGTGTTTTGGGTCATTATCATGTTGAAATACTGCCCTCTGAAGGGAGGGGATCATGCTCTGCTTCAGTATGTCACAGTATATGTTCCCATCCATGGTTCCCTCAATGAACTGTAGCTTCCCAGTGTCGGCAGCACTCATACAGCCCCAGACCATGACACTCCCACCACCATGCTTGACTGTAGGCAAGATACACTTGTCTTTGTACTCCTCACCTGGTTGCCGCCACACACACTTGACACCATCTGAACCAAATAAGTTTATCTTGGTCTCATCAGACCACAGGACATGGTTCCAGTAGTCATCTTTAGAAGAGGCTTCCTTTTGGGACAACAGCCATGCAGATCAATTTAATGCAGTGTGTGGTGTATGGTCTGAGCACTGACAGGCTGGCAGCACTCTTACATCTATTTCCCAAAGACAACCTCTGGATATGAAGCTGAGCACGTGCACTCAACTTCTTTGGTCGACCATGGCAAGGCCTGTTCTGAGTGGAACCTGTCCTGTTGAACCGTTGTATGGTCTTGGCCACCGTGCTGCAGCTCAGTTTCAGGGACTTGGCAATCTTCTTATAGCTTTTGCCATCTTCATGTAGAGTCACAATTCTTTTTTTAAGATCCTAAGAAAGTTCTTTGTCATGAGGTGCCATGTTGAACTTCCAGTGATCAGTATGAGAGAGTGAGAGCTATAACACCATATTTAATACACCTGCTCCCCATTCACACCTGAGACCTTGCAACACTAATGAGTCCCATGACACTGGTGAGGGAAAACTGCTAATTGGGCCCAATTTGAAAATTTTCACTTAGGGGTGTTCTCACTTTTGTTGCCAGCGGTTTAGACATTAATGGCTCTGTGTTGAGTTTTTTTGAGGGGACAGCAAATTTACACTGTTATACAAGCTGTACACTCACTACTTTACATTGCAGTAAAGTGTATTTTCTTCAATGTTGTCACATAATAAAATATTTACAAAAATGTGAGGGATGTACTCACTTTTGTGAGTACTTTTTTAGGGCTGAAAATACCCCTCTCGGCTTATACTCGAGTCAGTGTACCTTGGGCGTCCATTTTTTAAAACTCGCGGCTTCCTCTTGGTCCCCGTCCCGTTCTGTGATAAGTGTTTGACAGTGTGTTCAGTGTTCCGCCTATCAGGGGGGTTATTTCATCCTCGGGCTCAGTTTCCCAGCAGACACTGTGTTTAGTGTTCCGCCTATCACGGACCTTCTCTTGTCCGAACGCAGTGTCTGCTGGAAAACTGAGTCCGAGGATGAAAGAACGTCTGTGATAGGCGGAACACTAAACACAGTGTCAAACGCCTATCACGGAACAAAACGGGACCAGGAGGAAGCCGTGAGTTTTAAAAAATGGAAGCCCGCAGCGCAGCCTGTAAAGAATTTCAGGTACGCTGCAATGTGCAAAGTGAGGTTGTAATGTCCACAGTGAGGTAATGGGCACAGTGAGGTAATGGGCACAGTGAGGTAATGGGCACAGTGAGGTTGCAATGGGCACAGTAAGGTTGGAATGGGCACCGTGAGGTAATGGGCACAGTGAGGTTGCAATGGGCACAGTGAGGTTGCAATGGGCACAGTGAGGTTGTAATGGGCACAGTGAGGATGGGCACAGTGAAGTTGCAACGGGCACAGTGAGGATGGGCACAGTGAGGTTGCAATGGGCACAGTGAGGTTGCAATGGGCACAGTGAAGTTGTAATTGTCTCATTGAGGTTGTAATGGGCACACTGAGGATAGGCACAGTGAGGTTGCAATGGGCACAGTGAGGTTGGGCACAGTGATGCGTGCAAATGGGTACAGTGAGGATGGGCACAGTGAGGTTGCAATGGGCACAGTGAGGTTTCAATAGGCACAGTGAGGTTGCAATGGGCACAGTGAAGTTGTAATTAGCACAGTGAGGTTGTAATGGGCACAGTGAGGATCGGCACAGTGAGGTTGCAATGGGCACAGTGAGGTTGGGCACAGTGAGGCGTGCAAATGGGCACAGTGAGGCATGCAAATGGGCATTGTTGACCCTTTTTTCGCTTACAATAGCTGCTGTATTCTCACCCAAGGCTTATACTCGAACCAATACGTTTTCCCATTTTTTTTAAGGTAAAATTAGGTGCCTCAGCTTATACTCGGATCAGCTTATACTCAAGTATATACGGTATATAGTGTATATGTGTATATATATATATATATATATATATATATATATATATATGCAGTTGCCATTTTGGCATTAGTTTTGAAAATATGACTAATCATGCCCAAAAAAAAAACATTTATTTAAGGATAGCAATCACATGAAGTCATTTATTATCACGTAGCTTTTTGGATCCTTTTTAATCATAATGATAACAGAAATCACCCAAATGGCCCTGACAAAAAGTTTACATACCCTGGAATGTTTGACCTTGGTACAGACACAGAAGGTGGCACACACAGGTTAAAATGGCAATTAAAGAATAATTTCCCACATTTGTGGCTTTTTAAATCACATTTGTGTCTTCTTATAAACAGTGAATCAGTTTGTTGGCTCTCATGAGGAGGTAGAAAAGAACAGTCAAAAGACCTGCATAACAAGGTAATGAAACTTTACAAAGATGGAAAAAGGATATAAAAAGATATCCAAAGCCTTGAATATGCCAGTCAACACTGTTCAATCAATTAATAAGAAGTGAAAAATGTGGGGATCTCTTGATACCAAGCCAAAGACATAAAGATCAAGAAATAGTTCAGCCACAACTGCCACAGGAACTGTTTAGGATTAAAAAAAAAAAAAAACACAGATAACATTAGGAGAATTACAGGCTGCTCTGGGAAAAGATGGTGTGGTTGTTTTTACGGAGCACAATACGATGATACTTGAACAAAAAAGAGTTGCATGATCAAGTTGCCAGAAAGAAGCCTTTACTGTACAAGTTCCACAAAAAAAGCCTGGTTACAATATGCCCAACAACACCTTGACATGCCTCATTGGCTTTTTTGTGGCATTGGCGCAGTAAAGGCTTTATTCTGACAGCTCAACCATGCAGCCTGTATTTCTCCTGCGGTTACCTGTGTGTTTTTCTTTGTATCCTGAGCAATTCTTCTGCCAGTTGTGGCTGTAATCTTTCTTGGTCTACCTGACCATGGCTTGGTATCAAAAGAGCTTAATAAGTGATTAAACAGTACTGACTGGCATATTCAAGACTTTGGATATTTTGTATATCCTTTTCCATCTTTGTAAAGTTTCATTAACTTGTTACAGTCTTTTGACTGTTCTTTTCTATCTCCTCATGGCTCAGTGTCAGACCTGCTTAGTGCATCTATGTGAGAGCTAACAAACTGATTCATAGAATCAGTTCCGCATAGATAGCCCTAAGATCCGACAGGTGTAATTGACTTACACCGTCGGATCTTAGGATGCAGTACCTCGGCCGCCTCTGGGTGGAGTTTGTGTCGTTTTCTTGCGTCGGGTATGCTAATGAGCATTTACGGCGATCCACGACGGTTTTCACGTTCGTTACGTCGTCGCTAGTAATTTTTTCCCTTTGCAAATTTACACCTGCTTTAACATGGCTTAACTTTAGTCGAGCCATGTTAAAGTATGGCCATCGTTCCCGGGTCGAATTTAAATTTTTTTTTGTTTTGGCGTAAGAAGTCCGGGAATATGAATGGATGCTACGCACGTCGCCGTTCTAAAAAATGACGTCACATCGCGCAAAGCACGGCGGGAATTTCTATACTGAGCATGCGCAGTACATCCGGCGCGGGAGCGTGCCTAATTTAAATGGTACATGCCCCATTTGAATTGGGCGGGCTTGCGCCGGACGTGTTTATGATACACCGCCGCAAGTTTACAGGTAAGTGCTTTGTGGATCAGGCACTTACACTGAAAACTTGCGGCGGTGTAACGGGTTACGTTGCGCCGCCGCAAATGTACGAGAATCTGGCCCTAATTGACTAACAGGGTTCTAAAGTTCACACGAACTTGCCGCGAACACCCCAAATTGTTCGCTGTTCGGCGAACAGGCAATGTCCGTCAGACTTTTTCCATTGGAAATTCCGATCGTGTGTACGAGGCATTATTGGGAAGGACAGTAAGTAGTAAACTATGTTACAGGGAGGATTAAAAAATAAATAAAACTGCTGTGTTAATGCTATTGGCAGAAAGCCAATTTTTCCAGTTTCTTAATTAAGATTCTTTAATTAGTGGGAATGCTTTAATAAGCATTCCCAGTATTGATATTCGTTTTTTATTATTAGTGGGAATGCTTTAATAAGCATTCCCAGTATTGATATTCGTTTTTTATTATTAGTGGGAATGCTTTCATAAGCATTCCCAGTATTGATATTCGTTTTTTATTAGTGGGAATGCTTTAATAAGCATTCCCAGTATTGATATTCGTTTTTTATTATTCTTCTTCTTAATTTTAATTAGTGGGAATGCTTTAATAAGCATTCCCAGTATTGATATTCGTTTTTTATTATTAGTGGGAATGCTTTAATAAGCATTCCCAGTATTGATATTCGTTTTTTATTATTCTTCTTCTTAATTTTATTCCGTACGTTTTTTGGCTCTGCGTAACTTCTGCATACTTTCAGCTATTGAGACCATTTAACTTTTAAAATGTTCGTCTCATTCAGCTAACGATGGGACTTCTTCAAGTTTTTTTGTACTATTTATACTTTTTAAAATATTAAGCTTTTAGACACTTTTTTTTAACATTGAAGTCAATGAGAACATCCTTTTTCCTGCTTCAAAACACACGTTCTGCCAAAAGTTTCAGCTCCTTCATACTTTCACTTACAGACACCAAACAAACTTTAAAGCGGTCACAAAATATTCAGCTATCCAAACATGACTTTTTAGATTGATATCTTATACGGTTTTTGTGAAAACGCAATTTACGTTTAGTGATTTTTTTATCGGTTATAATGTAATCCTATGGAGCAGGTTTAGAGTGTGTCATGTGACCTTTAGAGTGGAGATCTTTGAAAACAAAAATTATCTTTAAAAAAAGGGCGAACAAATTGCTCTCACGCCCACAAGATCTACTTGTCATACACAATTTATATATCAAAACGTAGGTATGCTTGTCTGGTTTCAGGCAATGTGATCAGTTTTGTGATACGTATTTTAGTTTTAGTTCCAGGAGCTTCTAAAGGACAAGAGTGACAAAACCACTCTCATTGACCGTCCATGTTAAAAATGTAAAAAATTTTCCTGCAAAACACACAAAGACGCTCTTTTCTAAATCGCTGGCATGGCCACAATTTTAAGTTTATCAACATAAATTTCATATCGATGCGTTCACAAGGGCCGTGTCTTTCAAACGGTGAAGTCGCTGTATCGATCGCATGTACGGTTGTGGATTTATTACGTTTTGTTTGGAGGCGTAATTAATGTATTGGTCTGTGAATTAAAAGGCGTTTGTAATGGAATTTCTTTCCATAAATAGCTTTCCTTACCTCAGTGCAATATTCCTCCTCACTGACCTGGGGGGAGGGGAAACCTCTTGAGGGGGGAGGGGCGACCAGGAAGTCAGCATACTCTCTACTTTGCAGATAGAGAAAGGAGCTGTGTGTCCTAAAGATAGTGTAGTGGTTATGGTGAATGGCTTTGGTGCGGGCTCAGCAATTCAGCATTCCCACTCGCATTTTCCTCAGGGAATGCATTTTCTAGTTCTTAATTTTAATTTTAATTTTATTCCGTACGTTTTTTGGCTCTGAGTAACTTCTGCATACTTTCAGCTATTGAGACCATTTAACTTTTAAAATGTTCGTCTCATTCAGCTTACGATGGGACTTCTTCAAGTTTTTTTGTACTATTTATACTTTTTAAAATATTAAGCTTTTAGACACTTTTTTTTAACATTGAAGTCAATGAGAACATCCTTTTTCCTGCTTCAAAACACACGTTCTGCCAAAAGTTTCAGCTCCTTCATACTTTCACTTACAGACACCAAACAAACTTTAAAGCGGTCACAAAATATTCAGCTATCCAAACATGACTTTTCAGATTGATATCTTTTACGGTTTTTGTGAAAACGCAATTTAAGTTTAGCGATTTTTTCAGAAAATGCAATCGGTTATAATGTAACCCTATGGAGCAGCTTTAGAGTGTGTCATGTGACCTTTACAGTGGAGATCTTTGAAAAAGAAAATGATCTTTAAAAAAAGGGCGAACAAATTGCTCTGACGCCCACAAGATCTACTTGTCATACACAATTTATATATCAAAACGTAGGTATGCTTGTCTGGTTTCAGGCAATGTGATCAGTTTTGTGATACGTATTTTAGTTTTAGTTCCAGGAGCTTCTAAAGGACAAGAGCGACAAAACCACTCTCATTGACCGTCCATGTTAAAAATTTTAAAAATTTTCCTGCAAAACACACAAAGACGCTCTTTTCTAAATCGCTGGCATGGCCACAATTTTAAGTTTATCAACATAAATTTCATATCGATGCGTTCACAAGGGCCGTGTCTTTCAAACGGTGAAGTCGCTGTATCGATCGCATGTACGGTTGTGGATTTATTACGTTTTGTTTGGAGGCGTAATTAATGTATTGGTCTGTGAATTAAAAGGCGTTTGTAATGGAATTTCTTTCCATAAATAGCTTTCTACCTCAGTGCAATATTCCTCCTCACTGACCTGGGGGGAGGGGAAACCTCTTGAGGGGGGAGGGGCGACCAGGAAGTCAGCATACTCTCTACTTTGCAGATAGAGAAAGGAGCTGTGTGTCCTAAAGATAGTGTAGTGGTTATGGTGAATGGCTTTGGTGCAGGCTCAGCAATTCAGCATTCCCACTCGCATTTTCCTCAGGGAATGCATTTTCTAGTTTTAATTTTAATTTTAATTTTATTATTCCGTACGTTTTTTGGCTCTGCGTAACTTCTGCATACTTTGAGCTATTGAGACCATTCAACTTTTAAAATGTTCATCTCGTTCAGCTAACGATGGGACTTCTTCAAGTTTTTTTGTACTATTTATACTTTTTAAAATATTAAGCTTTTAGACACTTTTTTTTAACATTGAAGTCAATGAGAACATCCTTTTTCCTGCTTCAAAACACACGTTCTGCCAAAAGTTTCAGCTCCTTCATACTTTCACTTACAGACACCAAACAAACTTTAAAGCGGTCACAAAATATTCAGCTATCCAAACATGACTTTTTAGATTGATATCTTATACGGTTTTTGTGAAAACGCAATTTACGTTTAGTGATTTTTTTATCGGTTATAATGTAATCCTATGGAGCAGGTTTAGAGTGTGTCATGTGACCTTTAGAGTGGAGATCTTTGAAAACAAAAATTATCTTTAAAAAAAGGGCGAACAAATTGCTCTCACGCCCACAAGATCTACTTGTCATACACAATTTATATATCAAAACGTAGGTATGCTTGTCTGGTTTCAGGCAATGTGATCAGTTTTGTGATACGTATTTTAGTTTTAGTTCCAGGAGCTTCTAAAGGACAAGAGTGACAAAACCACTCTCATTGACCGTCCATGTTAAAAATTTTAAAAATTTTCCTGCAAAACACACAAAGACGCTCTTTTCTAAATCGCTGGCATGGCCACAATTTTAAGTTTATCAACATAAATTTCATATCGATGCGTTCACAAGGGCCGCGTCTTTCAAACGGTGAAGTCGCTGTATCGATCGCATGTACGGTTGTGGATTTATTACGTTTTGTTTGGAGGCGTAATTAATGTATTGGTCTGTGAATTAAAAGGCGTTTGTAATGGAATTTCTTTCCATAAATAGCTTTCTACCTCAGTGCAATATTCCTCCTCACTGACCTGGGGGGAGGGGAAACCTCTTGAGGGGGGAGGGGCGACCAGGAAGTCAGGATACTCTCTACTTTGCAGATAGAGAAAGGAGCTGTGTGTCCTAAAGATAGTGTAGTGGTTATGGTGAATGGCTTTGGTGCGGGCTCAGCTATTCAGCATTCCCACTCGCATTTTCCTCAGGGAATGCATTTTCTAGTTATTAGTGGGAATGCTTTCATAAGCATTCCCAGTATTGATATTCGTTTTTTATTATTCTTAATTTTAATTTTAATTTTATTCCGTACGTTTTTTGGCTCTGCGTAACTCCTGCATACTTTCAGCTATTGAGACCATTCAACTTTTAAAATGTTCATCTCGTTCAGCTAACGATGGGACTTCTTCAAGTTTTTTTGTACTATTTATACTTTTTAAAATATTAAGCTTTTAGACACTTTTTTTTAACATTGAAGTCAATGAGAACATCCTTTTTCCTGCTTCAAAACACACGTTCTGCCAAAAGTTTCAGCTCCTTCATACTTTCACTTACAGACACCAAACAAACTTTAAAGCGGTCACAAAATATTCAGCTATCCAAACATGACTTTTTAGATTGATATCTTTTACGGTTTTTGTGAAAACGCAATTTACGTTTAGTGATTTTTTTATCGGTTATAATGTAATCCTATGGAGCAGGTTTAGAGTGTGTCATGTGACCTTTAGAGTGGAGATCATCCACAAAAAATATTATATTTAAAAAAAGGGGGAACAAATTGCTCTCACGCCCACAAGATCTACTTGTCATACACAATTTATATATCAAAACGTAGGTATGCTTGTCTGGTTTCAGGCAATGTGATCAGTTTTGTGATACGTATTTTAGTTTTAGTTCCAGGAGCTTCTAAAGGACAAGAGACATGTTAAAAAGTCTAAAAAATGTTTCTGCAAAACACACAACGACGCTCTTTTCTAAATCGCTGACATGGCCACATTTTTAAGTTTATCAACATAAATTTCATATCGATGCGTTCACAAGGGCCGTGTCTTTCAAACGGTGAAGTCGCTGTATCGATCGCATATACGGTTGTGGATTTATTAACTTTTGTTTGAAGGCGTAATTCATGTATTGGTCTGTGAATTAAAAGGCGTTTGTAATGTTATTTCTTTCCATAAATAGCTTTCCTTACCTCAGTGCAATATTCCTCCTCACTGACCTGGGGGAGGGGGGGAAACCTCCTGAGGGGGGAGGGGCGACCAGGAAGTCAGCATACTCTCTACTTTGCAGATAGAGAAAGGAGCTGTGTGTCCTAAAGATAGTGTAGTGGTTATGGTGAATGGCTTTGGTGCGGGCTCAGCAATTCAGCATTCCCACTCGCATTTTCCTCAGGGAATGCATTTTCTAGTTCTTTTTATTCTTATCCTTTATTCCGTACGTTTTTTGGCTCTGCGTAACTTCTGCATACTTTGAGCTATTGAGACCATTCAACTATTAAAATGTTCGTCTCGTTCAGCTAACGATGGGACTTCTTCAAGTTTTTTTGTACTATTTATACTTTTTAAAATATTAAGCTTTTAGACACTTTTTTTTAACATTGAAGTCAATGAGATCATGCTTTTTACCGCTTCAAAACACACGTTCTGACAAAAGTTTCAGCTCCTTCATACTTTCACTTACAGACACCAAACAAACTTTAAAGCGGTCACAAAATATTCAGCTATCCAAACATGACTTTTTAGATTGATATCTTTTACGGTTTTTGTGAAAACGCAATTTACGTTTAGTGATATTTTATCGGTTATAATGTAATCCTATGGAGCAGGTTTAGAGTGTGTCATGTGACCTTTAGAGTGGAGATCATCCACAAAAAATATTATCTTTAAAAAAAGGGGGAACAAATTGCTCTCACGCCCACAAGATCTACTTGTCATACACAATTTATATATCAAAACGTAGGTATGCTTGTCTGGTTTCAGGCAATGTGATCAGTTTTGTGATACGTATTTTAGTTTTAGTTCCAGGAGCTTCTAAAGGACAAGAGTCATGTTAAAAAGTCTAAAAAATGTCTGCAAAACACACAAAGACGCTCTTTTCTAAATCGCTGACATGGCCACATTTTTAAGTTTATCAACATAAATTTCATATCGATGTGTTCACAAGGGCCGTGTCTTTCAAACGGTGAAGTCGCTGTATCGATCGCATGTACGGTTGTGGATTTATTACGTTTTGTTTGAAGGCTTCGATAACTGATTTTGTGTGTGGATGAAAGCGTTTCTAATGGTATTTTGATTCCCTAAATAGCTTTCTTTACCTCAGTGCAGTCCTCCTCCCCCACCTCATGTGGAGAAAGCCTCTTGAGGGGGGAGGGGCGACCAGTCAAGTCAGGACACTCTCTATATTGCAGATAGAGAAAGGAGCTGTGTGATATTAGGCTTTATAAGTACTGAAGGAACACTGCTTGTATGTCCTAAAGATAGTGTAGTGGTTATGGTGAATGGCTTTTGTGCGGGCTCAGCAATTCAGCTATTCAGCATTCCCACTCGCATTTTCCTCAGGAAATGCATTGTCTAGTTCTTCTTCTTAATTTTAATTTTATTCCGTACGTTTTTTGGCTCTGCGTAACTTCTGCATACTTTCAGCTATTGAGACCATTTAACTTTTAAAATGTTCGTCTCATTCAGCTAACGATGGGACTTCTTCAAGTTTTTTTGTACTATTTATACTTTTTAAAATATTAAGCTTTTAGACACTTTTTTTTAACATTGAAGTCAATGAGAACATCCTTTTTCCTGCTTCAAAACACACGTTCTGCCAAAAGTTTCAGCTCCTTCATACTTTCACTTACAGACACCAAACAAACTTTAAAGCGGTCACAAAATATTCAGCTATCCAAACATGACTTTTCAGATTGATATCTTTTACGGTTTTTGTGAAAACGCAATTTACGTTTAGCGATTTTTTCAGAAAATGGAATCGGTTATAATGTAACCCTATGGAAGGGATTTAGAGTGTGTCATGTGACCTTTAGAGTGGAGATCTTTGAAAACAAAAATTATCTTTAAAAAAAGGGCGAACAAATTGCTCTCACGCCCACAAGATCTACTTGTCATACACAATTTATATATCAAAACGTAGGTATGCTTGTCTGGTTTCAGGCAATGTGATCAGTTTTGTGATACGTATTTTAGTTTTAGTTCCAGGAGCTTCTAAAGGACAAGAGCGACAAAACCACTCTCATTGACCGTCCATGTTAAAAAAAATTAAAATTTTCCTGCAAAACACACAAAGACGCTCTTTTCTAAATCGCTGGCATGGCCACAATTTTAAGTTTATCAACATAAATTTCATATCGATGCGTTCACAAGGGCCGTGTCTTTCAAACGGTGAAGTCGCTGTATCGATCGCATGTACGGTTGTGGATTTATTACGTTTTGTTTGGAGGCGTAATTAATGTATTGGTCTGTGAATTAAAAGGCGTTTGTAATGGAATTTCTTTCCATAAATAGCTTTCTACCTCAGTGCAATATTCCTCCTCACTGACCTGGGGGAGGGGAAACCTCTTGAGGGGGAGGGGCGACCAGGAAGTCAGCATACTCTCTACTTTGCAGATAGAGAAAGGAGCTGTGTGTCCTAAAGATAGTGTAGTGGTTATGGTGAATGGCTTTGGTGCGGGCTCAGCAATTCAGCATTCCCACTCGCATTTTCCTCAGGGAATGCATTTTCTAGTTCTTAATTTTAATTTTAATTTTATTATTCCGTACGTTTTTTGGCTCTGCGTAACTTCTGCATACTTTCAGCTATTGAGACCATTCAACTTTTAAAATGTTCATCTCGTTCAGCTAACGATGGGACTTCTTCAAGTTTTTTTGTACTATTTATACTTTTTAAAATATTAAGCTTTTAGACACTTTTTTTAACATTGAAGTCAATGAGAACATCCTTTTTCCTGCTTCAAAACACACGTTCTGCCAAAAGTTTCAGCTCCTTCATACTTTCACTTACAGACACCAAACAAACTTTAAAGCGGTCACAAAATATTCAGCTATCCAAACATGACTTTTTAGATTGATATCTTTTACGGTTTTTGTGAAAACGCAATTTACGTTTAGTGATATTTTATCGGTTATAATGTAATCCTATGGAGCAGGTTTAGAGTGTGTCATGTGACCTTTAGAGTGCAGATCATCCACAAAAAATATTATCTTTAAAAAAAGGGGGAACAAATTGCTCTCACGCCCACAAGATCTACTTGTCATACACAATTTATATATCAAAACGTAGGTATGCTTGTCTGGTTTCAGGCAATGTGATCAGTTTTGTGATACGTATTTTAGTTTTAGTTCCAGGAGCTTCTAAAGGACAAGAGTCATGTTAAAAAGTCTAAAAAATGTTTCTGCAAAACACACAAAGACGCTCTTTTCTAAATCGCTGACATGGCCACATTTTTAAGTTTATCAACATAAATTTCATATCGATGCGTTCACAAGGGCCGTGTCTTTCAAACGGTGAAGTCGCTGTATCGATCGCATGTACGGTTGTGGATTTATTACGTTTTGTTTGAAGGCGTAATTCATGTATTGGTCTGTGAATTAAAAAGGCGTTTGTAATGGCATTTCTTTCCATAAATAGCTTTCCTTACCTCAGTGCAATATTCCTCCTCACTGACCTGGGGGGAGGGGAAACCTCTTGAGGGGGGAGGGGCGACCAGGAAGTCAGCATACTCTCTACTTTGCAGATAGAGAAAGGAGCTGTGTGTCCTAAAGATAGTGTAGTGGTTATGGTGAATGGCTTTGGTGCGGGCTCAGCTATTCAGCATTCCCACTCGCATTTTCCTCAGGAAATGCATTTTCTAGTTCTTCTTCTTCTTAATTTTAATTTTAATTTTATTATTCCGTACGTTTTTTGGCTCTGCGTAACTTCTGCATACTTTGAGCTATTGAGACCATTCAACTATTAAAATGTTCGTCTCGTTCAGCTAACGATGGGACTTCTTCAAGTTTTTTTGTACTATTTATACTTTTTAAAATATTAAGCTTTTAGACACTTTTTTTTAACATTGAAGTCAATGAGAACATGCTTTTTACCGCTTCAAAACACACGTTCTGCCAAAAGTTTCAGCTCCTTCATACTTTCACTTACAGACACCAAACAAACTTTAAAGCGGTCACAAAATATTCAGCTATCCAAACATGACTTTTTAGATTGATATCTTATACGGTTTTTGTGAAAACGCAATTTACGTTTAGTGATTTTTTTATCGGTTATAATGTAATCCTATGGAGCAGGTTTAGAGTGTGTCATGTGACCTTTAGAGTGGAGATCTTTGAAAACAAAAATTATCTTTAAAAAAAGGGCGAACAAATTGCTCTCACGCCCACAAGATCTACTTGTCATACACAATTTATATATCAAAACGTAGGTATGCTTGTCTGGTTTCAGGCAATGTGATCAGTTTTGCGATAGGCATTTGACTTTTAGTTCCAGGAGCTTCTAAAGGACAAGTGCCTCAAACGCCCTCCCATTGACCGTCATGTTAAAAAGTCTAAAAAAAATTCCTGCAAACACACAAAGACGCTCTTTTCTAAATCGCTGGCATGGCCACAATTTTAAGTTTATCAACATAAATTTCATATCGCTGCGTTCACAAGGGCCGTGTCTTTCAAACGGTGAAGTCGCTGTATCGATCGCATGTACGGTTGTGGATTTATTACGTTTTGTTTGGAGGCGTAATTAATGTATTGGTCTGTGAATTAAAAGGCGTTTGTAATGGAATTTCTTTCCATAAATAGCTTTCCTTACCTCAGTGCAATATTCCTCCTCACTGACCTGGGGGGAGGGGAAACCTCTTGAGGGGGGAGGGGCGACCAGGAAGTCAGCATACTCTCTACTTTGCAGATAGAGAAAGGAGCTGTGTGTCCTAAAGATAGTGTAGTGGTTATGGTGAATGGCTTTGGTGCGGGCTCAGCAATTCAGCATTCCCACTCGCATTTTCCTCAGGGAATGCATTTTCTAGTTATTTTAACATGTTTGTTAAATTATGTTTATTGTTGTTATCTTTGCCACTCTAGTGAGTGTCACTTTAAATATATAATATAATAAAGATGTACAATTCCAATGAAATAAAAGTGGTGTGCACCTGTATTCTAAGGTTGTAATTTAAAGCACATGGGTGTGACAGGTGAACCAGTAATTCATGGGAGAATTAGGAAAAGTGAAGATTTGGGGTAGAAAGTTTGCATGTCAATGAGCATTCCAAACTCTAAAGACTAAGCTGGCCATAGAATTTTGAACAAAAAATCCTGGGAAAAGAATGTTCTAAGAAAGTTAGTGCATTCTGCTAATCATTAGTGGGTGACTGCAGTGATAAGAAATTTTTTAGGAGTGGAGATTACATTTTTTGCTTGAACTAATGAATTTTCTAACAGTGTATGTGGTTTTCATTTGGTAAAGTCTATTAATTTCCAAAATCTAATTTTAAAAGCAAACAAAATCTTTCCATTTGAAATTATATTGATCTTTGGCCATTTTTTGTGTGTGGCTTGTCAAGAGGGATCAGAGGGTGGGCGCAAAGCCTACTAAGCATAACCTAAGCATAAGCCTACTAAGCATAACCTCACTAAAAGTAGAGCTACACTTTAAAGTGATTGTAAAGGTTCCCGTTTTATTTTTTTAAATAGCAAATATATCATACTTACCTTCACTGTGCAGCTCGTTTTGCAGAGTGTGGCCCCGATCGTCCTCTTCTGGGGTCCCACGGCAGCTCTTGTGGCTCCTCCCCGCATTAGATAACCCCCTCTGGGAAGCTATCTCCTAAGGGGGTTACCTTTGCGGGCGCGCTCCTGTGTCATACACTCGGCGTCCATAGACGCCGAGTGTATGACTCGGCCCCTCACCCCAGCGGCCGCCTCATTGAATTCGATTGACAGCAGCGGGAGCCAATGGCTGCAAGGTGTTTTTTCACCTTAATGCATAGGATGCATTATGGTGAAAAAGCAGGAAGGCTTACAACCCCTTTAAATGCAAAGCCACCTATTTTTTGTGAGCCCAGCAGCAGAGTGTTAACCCTCAACAAAAGTAGAAGTTTGGATTTAGGGTGATGCCATTCATTGACTAGCTAGACAGATTGTAGTGCCAGTTTTCGAGACACACTTGTGAGTCACACAATAACCAAACAGAAGCCTCCAATAGCTTTTATGTTTCACTGAAATGAAAGGTGAGATTATACAATCCAATGATAGCTGCTGGTGAAATGTATATCAATGCAGATACAATGGCACATTAGGAGAGCTATTATTTTTTAAATTCCAATCAGGAAGCATGCATGTTGGCTCATTGATCATGCATTGACAAACAGATTGAAACCTTATGGAATTTACAATGAGCCCATTATATGCTCAGGAGGATTCACGGACTATAGAATACATATATATATATATATATATATATATATATATATATATATATATATATATATATATATATATATTATAACATGCAAATTTTCTAACATGCGTAGCTATGGATTGTACACAAAAGCATTCAAATGCACACAGCTGAACCATGACATGCCTAAAATAAAGTTGTGAATTTCATAAAAATGTATTTGGCTTATATAAGTTCTGTTAGCTTTTTTAAATGTGCATTCCAAATCTTTGTGCATACAGTATGTGCAGAAGTTTGATTAGTTGTTAGCATATGAGATTCCATGTTTTGAATAGAGATAGATGATCATTTCCTGCCTATTTTGATATGGCTACAGAGCATAAGGGATATGCTGTTTAGCTTGCCACATGAACATTTCTTTGCCTAGCTAGCCAGTTGCTTTTTTTTTCATTCTAATTAATTATTAAGTAAAATATTGAGGTGTGCATTCAGTAGTGCACCCCGCATGGACATAAAACTTGAAAATATCATTAGCTGTATTTTTAACACACACATCAAGCTAGCACCATGTGGTATGCATTGAACATCAGTGTACAGTCAGCTATATGGGTTCAGGCATCATGTATGCAGGCATAGTGTGCCATAATGATTTGTCCATGCTTTTGTTTATTATTAATATTAAATCAGCCCCAGTGTGTCTGCTAGAGAAGTAGGGTGCCTAAAGCAAATAGTAGGATAGCTGCATTCTCTGAGAAAATAATCTGAAAATATGTATGTCTGAGTGACAATGCTATCTATGACAATGTAAGTATCATTTGGGTAGGAAGTGGTGAATCTAGTGAGTTACTCACTGTAAGCCACTATGTAATATGTCAGCATCATATCTAAAAGCAAACAAATAGGGACTAGTATTAGCTAATTTTACTTTAGTGAAAGACTGGGGAGACCATTTGCCTAAAGGGAGGGATGCCTGGCCGTTGTGTATATTGTAAGTTGCTGGTTGACCTTTAAAAATACAGGTCCTGTTATTTCCAGTTCGGTGATGTCACAGATCCTACATCTTATCTTCGAGACAGGATTATGCTCTTATAACACAGCATCATACCAGGCTACATGATTGTAGTGCCCCCAGTCGGTGGCTCCATGACAGTCTAAGCTCACAGGAGATAGGCTGGATGATGCTGGTTGTCATTCAACTCTGAAGAGAAGTAGTAGCCAGGGTTGGGAATGGTGGGTCTTCTGCAGGGAAGTAGCTGCATTACTGCACTTGCAACACCACAGTTGTCAGTAATAATTTTTGTTTGCAGTTATTTTTTCAGGGCAATCTTTTGGGGTCTTCCCACTTCTTATTGGTTGGTCCACTGCTTGGACTGAGAAAAAGGGGAAAGACCCCAAAACCTTTTCCTAAAAAAAAAAAAAAAAATTGTTTGTGCAAATACACAAAGTATTAACAACAGAACACAATTATAGATTTACAAAAATACTTTTACATTTTTCAAGCCTTTACTGATTTATTGTTGAGGTTTATAAGTCAATAAATCAGTCCATTATAAATCTGGATTGTCTCCTGTGTGTTGTGCTTTTTTAATATTCTAATGTTTCTGATGTTTTTTAAGGTTTTTAAATCTCTCTCCATATCTTTTAATAGCTGAAGAGCAGTCACTCTAGGCACATAATCAGGATTTTGGCTTATAGTACAAATAGCTTGTAGTGATTGTGAAAGGATAGAGTAGGTTCTTAATAAATTGGTAAATATTAACACAATGTTAATTAACATAGCCATCAACAATATTTCATTAACACATTAAGCATTTCACAATCACAATGTTGGCTTTTGCAGTATTAGCCAGTATAAGAAAAGAAAAAGAAAAAAGTAGCTAGAATGTATGTTCATTTATTGCAGATAATGGTTCCTACATAATGAAAATATGTACTTATAGTCATTACAATCTTTTGTTCCAGTTTACAGGATGTAAGTTAATTTGCCACATATAAAAAAAATACAAATGATAAGATGAGTTCAGCACTGCAAGCCTCTGCAAAAGAAATTTGTTACGTTTGCAAAAATGTTCCCCTTATACACTTAGCAACTCTTGCTAAAGAGAATCAGATGTGAAATGATACATTAGACGCCATTGCATTTTTCTATGATATCTCTCCAGCTAAATATTGATTATGATTAGGCAAAAATAGGTGATATAAAGCAAGAATGAGCACTAATATGTTAGGTACCATAAAACTGTAGTTATTATGAAGAAATTTACTGTGCACTTTCTGTATGCGCAGTCTCTGAGGGACCTATTTAGAGTCTTGCAATTTACAGCTGTCATCGTTATTTCTCTCCACTTACAGATAAATGTCAACTATTCCTTGTACAGTGTATGTTCTAAAAACTATATATATATATATATATATATATATATATATATATATATATATATATATATATATATATATATATATATATATATATATATATATATTTAAAGAGAAACAGAGAGAAAGAAATAAAGTGCCTAATTTGCCAAAATAAACTGTAGAATATTAGAGATAATTCACTGTGAAGATGACTGGACACTTGCAATGAGGGGTCACATAAGCATGTGAATGTATGGGTACCCACTGGTCATGATTCCTATACTGATCTGCTATACTCTCATTCTGCATATTTTCCCTGTTTGCGGTGTCCAAGAAACATCCCAATAATGTTGCTTTTGTTCAAATGATAAGAACATAAGTTTCTAAAATCAAAAAATAGTAGGAAAGAGTGAATGGGTTTGAGTTCAGTTTGCAGACTGTCCGTAGAGCCTGTAGTAAAGTCTGTTTTTTTTTTTTTTTAATGCATTCTCAGGAACAGTACATTTACATACCCCAGTGTGCTCAAACATTCTAATGCTTTTCCTATTCTTACATTGTGCCTTCCCTAAACTTTCAGGTTGGGGATATGTGCAGGTGCAGGGAGTAGGAAGGAGCAGGGCAGTTGTTTGCCACCAGGGCTGTTCCTATGAATGCAAAGAGACTAGTTTATAGTGCCAGCTGAGAGCACACATTCAAAGATGACTTCATGTATCCCTGTAAAGAAAAGAAGAAAAAACACACACATGATGTCAGGAACAAAGGCAGTGGGAATTGTGAAAAGAGGAACCGAGAGCAACCACAGGCTTAAGCATAAAACATACATGCAAACATGGTAAGTGCTGAGGTCTGCAGCACTAGGTTTTTTTTTTGTTTTTTGTTTTTAATAGGGTTGAAAAACACTTTATATCCCAATGCCAATAAAGTCTATTCGGGCGGGCGTAAATCGGGCGGGCGTAATGGCGCCTAATTAAAATTTAGCTGAGGGGGCGTGTTTTATGGTAATGGGGGGTGACCTTACATGATTGACGTATTTTACGACAGGCGCATGCAGCGTCCGCCTACGTGTCCCAGTGTGCATTGCCCCGCACGGTTCTATTGGTTTTGACGTGGACGTAAATTATGTAAATCCCTATTCACGGACGACTTACGCAAACGACGTAAACATTTTGAATTTCCGCGCGGGAACGACGGCCATACTTTACATTACTATTCCAGCTATTTGATGGAATAACTTTAGGCCCGATAATGCATTACGTAAACGGTGTATCTGTACTGCGTTGGCCGGGCGTACGTTCGTGAATAGGCGTATCTAGTGATTTACATATTCTACGCCGACCGCAATGGAAGCACCACCTAGCAGTCAGCCTAAAAATTACACTTTAGGATACGACGGTGTAAGACACTTACGCCGCTCTTATCTGAGCCTAATTTAAGCGTATCTGGTTTCCAGAATACGATTAAATTAGCGCCGGCGCAAATTCAGACTTAGGCCGGCGTATCTACTGATACGCCAGCCTAAGTCTTTCTGAATCCACCTAATAATATAGATTTCAGTTGTGTATTTATTAGAAATTGTAAAATGACAGTACATGAGCAATTGAATATGCAGCAATTAGAAAGAACTCTGCCGTGTGCACCTTTTTTTAACATATCTTCTGCCAACAAGCAGTGTTGTGGTCTGTAGCCTCTTCCATTTAGTGTTTCAGCTGGGCTAAAATCAATAGCCATTTGGGTGGCACATGCATAAGGAAACAAATGATTCTTCAACAAAGAGTTTGGTGGGAGCAGCACATTACAAGCAGGTAGAAAAAACCATGGATGGAGCATAGCAATCTTTTTTTTGTTGGTCTACCAATGTGCCCTTTTCCATTTTCTCCCTCCCTACAGACACTCATATAGGCCATTCATATGGAATTTTAACAGGGTGCATATCGGGCATATTTTTAAACCTGATGATGTGCTCTTTTCCTTCTTCTCCCCCGTAGTCGAGCAAATGTGCAATTTTTATGCACTCCTAATGCGGGATGTCACTCCTCCTTCTCAAGGGTGCATAGGTTTCAATTTGTATTGGAATGTATTGTAAGGGATGCTAAGTGAAGCAGGAAGAACAGTAGGAATAGGAGGTGTCAGAGTGTAAGGCCGCGTACACACGGTCGTTCCAAACCGATGAGAATGGTCCGACGGGCCATTTACATCGGTTCACCGCTGAAGTGGCCTGATGGTCTGATGTGTGTACACACCATCGTTCCAAAAACCGATCGGGTCAGAACGCGGTGACATCAAACGTTGACTTGATTCTGAGCATGCGCGGGTTTTGAACTGATGCTTTCTGTACTAACCATCGGTTTGGACCGATCGGTCCATCGGTTCGATTTTAAAGCATGTTTTAAAATTTTGGACCGAAGGAAAACAGATCGATGGGCTATACACACGGTCGATTTGGACCGATGAAAGTGAACCTCGGTCCATTCTCATCGGTTTCGTCCGACCGTGTGTACGGGGCCTTAGAGTGTTGGTGATTAGAAGGATAAATCTTTTAGGAGACTTCAAAGGTTGCATATCACACTTTGCTGATACAAGTGGAAAATCTGCCAGAATCTGCTGTCCACCTTCTCACTGGGTGGCTTTGGTTTTCCATTTTTTTGCTGACACAGGCAAAGCTGCCCTTTGTGTGTGAAACATCAATGCACACTTGTGCTCCAAAGCAACACACATTTTGTCCCCTCATTTGCCATAGCGCTATTATAGTTATTTAATCTGGTGGCTGGCTCCGTTACACTAGAGGCATAGCTGAAGGGGACTTCTGTGTGCCACTTGTTAATGTCACAGGCAAAGCAATGCCCTATGTGTGTTGCTTGTCACTTCATATTCATGCGGGACAGTTGCATGCACTAATGACCCCCCCACCCCACTTTGCCATATTTGCCAAAAAAAAAGCCTAAAGTGCACGGCAGAGGTTTGTTTGGTTGTTTTTTTTTGTTTTTTTTAGCTATCTGCAGGGACAGGGAAAGCAATGCAAACTGGGAGCTAGCTTTAAAAAAAAGTCCAAGGCTTAAGCACTATGTTGCCCCTATGGAAAAATAAAAAATACATGTATTTCTTACAACACACTTGCCTTGCAGAGGCAATGGCTAGGGATTAACTTTGAGCTCTGGTTAAAGGAACACTAAAGGTTTGTTTTTTATTAGATCAATTGATTGCTGTAAGCTAGAGCATTTAAATATCACTTACCTCGTTTTTCCTTTTGACCTCCAAAACACAGTAATCTAGGTTTGAAAATGCCATTTCCTGTCACTCCTCTTCTTGCTTTGCACCAGCATCTGAGCCGTTTTGCATGGTGGAAAGCAGAATGTGCTCACCCCCTCCCTATGACTACAGCCCTGCGTGAAGATGCTCTCTTATCCCTCACAGGCACGGAGGCTAAGCCTAATGGGAACTGTAGTTCCCATTAGGCCGTGATGTAGCAAGAATTAATGCGCACCGCAAACCAGGAAGTCAGTGAGA
The DNA here is from genome assembly GCF_905171775.1 of Rana temporaria. Classification (NCBI taxonomy): domain Eukaryota; kingdom Metazoa; phylum Chordata; class Amphibia; order Anura; family Ranidae; genus Rana; species Rana temporaria. The sequence continues at coordinate 341,730,649 of NC_053493.1, read as the reverse complement.
ATAATGATTCAGGAGTGACGGAAGTGAATAAAACAGCTCGATTTTAAAAGGTATGAAACTAGTTATAATGCAAAACATTACTTTTTACTTTATCAGCTACTGTCAGACTTTAATTTAAGAGGAAAATATTTTTGTCTTTACAACACCTTTAAGAAATAGTGAACTAATGGGATTGTTCATTGCCATAAAAACAAATTACCTGTCATTATTATTATTATTATTATTTTTACTATTCAGTGTTTATATAGTGCCAACAACTCTACCTGAAAACAATCTGTGACTTCTCCCTAATCAGCTATAGCACTTTTCAACACAATGTGATTGTGTCTGTGTATATAGATATTTTCAGCAATTAGCAGCAGCATTAGTACCAGTACCTAGCTCTCCCTGCATACAGTCTGTAAGCGTTTCATAATTACTCCATATCTGCCGCAACACACACTAAACAATGCCTGCTGGGAACCCTGACGATTACCAGGCAGGGGTTGGCCCATAAAAAATATTGATCCTTTTAAGCCATCTGACCACCAGGAGGTGCATTGTTGGTAATTGGTTGCAATAGACTCATCGGGATCAAGGTCGGGATCAATGGGGCCATCAGTGCTGAGAAATACAGGCAGATACTTATCCATTATGCCATACATTCAGGGTCAATGTCAATTTACAACTATTTTCAGTGTAAAAAAGAAACACGAGTCCTTGAAGTGATGATTTGGCCCCCACAGAGCCCTAATCTCAACTTCATCGAGCCTGTCTAGGATTCCATGAAGAGGTAGAAAGATTAGAAGCAGCCTACCTGCACATAAGATCAATGGTTATTTCCCCAAGATGTTTGGAGCAACCTACCTGTGCAAGTGTACCTTAAAAAATGTATGCTTTTGTGAAGGCGAAGGGTGGTCACGCCAAATATTAATTTGATATAGATATTTCTTCTGTTCATTCACTTTGCATTTTGTAAATTGATAAAAATAAACAATTAAAATACATGTATATTTTTAATTCTTACTTTACAGTATTTCTTCACAACTGCCTAGAACTTTTGCATAGTACTGTACATACAGGAACATCCCAAAAATGTAAATTAACCTCTTGCTGACCACGCTATAGCCGAATAATGGCGACAGCATGGTTGCAAATTCCCAGGAGGGCGTATATTGAAGTATACCCAGAACTTGGGCATTGGGAGTGTTTTGTGATATCTGTGTCCTTAAGACACAACTGAACACAGATTGGGGTAAAGAGCCAATCACAGCAGTCCTTTACCATGTAATAAGCTGTGCCCAATCACAGCTGATCACAGTGTAAACAGGATTTGCCGGTTATCAGCATTCCTCTCCTCGTGCTGAGGAGGGGAGAGCCAGTGAGCAGCAATCCATACTGGGGACATCTACACTGACAATCAGGGCACTGGTCATTAGTGCCCTGATTATACGTGCCCCTCAGTGCTGCCTATCAGTGCTCATCAGTGATACCTGTCAGTGCCCATCAGTGCCAATCAGTGCCACCCATCAGTGCTGCCTCATCAGTGCCCATTAGTGCAGCCTCATCAGTGCACATCAGTGAAGGAGAAAAATCACTTGTACAAAATTCTATAACACAAACTAAGAAAACACATTTTTTTTTCAAAAAGAAATACCACAAAAAAAACAATACAAATTGTGTTTGGGTAAAGTGTTGCAATTGCTTGCTATTGGGGCACTCAGCAAAGGGGAGGGGCCAAGAGTGCCAGCAGGGGACCCAGGAAGAGGAGGATCAGGGCTGCTCTGTGCAAAACTACTGTTAATGATTCTTATTTTGTTCTTTACAATCACTTTTGCTCCTGAGGGTCACAGAAGCCTGTTGCAGAGCAAAAATGCTCAGTACACAACAGTATGCAAATAATCAAATACACACACAAAAACTTAAAAAACAAAGACCACTAAATAAAATAAATTAAACTATCCTAAATACACCTCCTTCCCCAGATAAAAGAAAACGCCTCCTAGTCAAATAATTATTCCATTGAACAAAAATAAGAGTTTTGCTTTTGCAAAGTTTTGCTGACAATAAAATCAATTTCACCAAAATCGCTCTACTCACCCTTCTGTTGAAAGGTTAAAAGTAAGCTTAAAAAGATGGCAGTGCCTAAACCAGAGAGTACACTGGCCTGTATTCACACAAAATTCAGGTTCAGGAACAGTCATTCAAAGCAAGAATATCATCAACTAAAATAATACAGCTAGTGGCGCAGCAAGTTGCACAATGAGAAAATAAATATTTATAATTATTGCGATTCAGAATGTGATACAAGCCAATGAAAATGCAGCATTTTAATAATTGTCTGGCATTTACAATTAACAACTTATTATGCAATGAGTTTTTTACCTTGTGAAAATATAACCCCCTCTTACTTTTTCTCACTATTCTTTTGTATTCGCATTAAATGTGCATGATGTGTAATGTGCTTAAATATCAAAAACACAGCTTTGCCTAAACTTTAAATGTTTGAACAAGCATGTTCAATTCCATTAACATCATAATTCATACATAGGTTTATTAACCCCCAGTACTTTCATCAGCATTGATAGCTCCAAATTTTCTATGGCAGCACCGAGACAGTAATATCAAATTTTAATAACAAATATTCTCTTCAGTCAGGGCTTTACCAATGGGGAACATAAATTGCTATGACTGACCATTAGTTGTTAGAGAAGCAATCTGACTTCTCCACACCCCTGTTTTAGTCTATCTACTCTGTCCCTCAGCAGTATTAATGATAGCATGAAAGGTCACATGACAAATGAGTGACAAAAATATCAAAACATATTAGCCTTTAGCTTTATCAGTGTATTGCAGAGATGACAGAAAATTGTATTTTTTCCCCTGAATAATTTTGTGTTCTATTTTGTTGGCAAGAGTGAATTAAGGCAGAATGTTTGCCTCTGTCTCTTTTTTGACAAACTTGAAGTAATAATACACATTAATAAAGAGCATGCATGAAGATGAGGGAGCTAACTGTCGTATTCATTTCTAGAAAAAGCTGACCTTAATGCACAGTGTTAAAACACATAAAGGCAACTGCTATTAAATCACAAAGTCTCACTGCTAGCTCTATCAGCACATACATACAGTATAAAGTCAGTTTGTCAACATGAATATTTAATGACGCAGTAAGCATATACATATAGGCCTAATTTTTTTAAATATTTCACACACACACACACACACACACACACATATATATATATATATATATAAAGGCTGCACAAAATAATATAATATTATCTGTGATGTGAATACCCCACCTCATCACAAATTGTTTTGGTAAATCATTGAGTTTTTCCTAAAGTAAATATTTTTGGAATGTGAAAAATATTTATATATCTAAATGTATTTATTTTACAATTTACACATATGCACACACTTATTATTTTGTTATTTTGTACACACTTTTTATACATTTTTAAAAACTATCTTATAATAAAATAACACTATTGTGATATATTATTTGCTTTATTTTAATATATATATATATATATATATATATATATATATATATATATATATATATATATATATATATATATATATATGTATGTATGTATGTAGTGGCCTGCTCTTTTCGAGCCAGCGCTGTTGTAAATTTAGAGGGAAGTCTGAGAGTTAGTTTACTCAGACATGTGTGATTTGTGCAAATTTGGCTTCTGTTCCAGCCATGGCTGTACTGTAAGTGACCACTATTGTTCGCCTGGGGTGTAGTTGTTACTCCAGGCCAAGGGTGGCAGCAGCTAGGTCAGGGTAATTTGAGTATTCCCCCTCGGCAGCCAATCAGTGGGGTTGATCGTCCCGCTGTGCATGCTGGGGAGGGGTACTTAAGGGGCAGACGTCACTGGACTGGGGTCGTCGATCCTGAGTCTGTCGTCCCACCACCCCCCATGTGTGGCCCTCCTGGCCAGGGTGCGTGTTCCTGCAATCCTGGCTCCGGTACCACGTTGGTCCGGGGTTGTGATCTTCTGAGTAGGCCCAGTAGGCAGATTGGGTCTACTCATTGAAAGGTGATCTTGTTCTGTCCGTCCTGAGGGAGGAAGCTGCTTGATGAAGGACCTATCTTGGAGAGGACCGAGCACAAGGCTGGTGTCTCAAGAGAGGCCTTGAACTTCATCGAAGGATGCACCGTTTACTGAAAGGCTGGGTGGTGATCGCCTGTCAGTTTCAAGTTCTACTAGAAGTTACTCTGGAGAGATCCGGGTGCTGAATCCTGTACTGTGAGGATTCCGGACCGAAATGTGTCTCCATCAGTGTGACAGAGGGTCTGTGGCAGAGACTGTACCATTTTGTTTTTCCGTGTGTCACCCCGGCTGCTAGGCTAGTGAGAGAGGCCTATCCGGGCGCACAAAACCCACTCTGGCTAGAGTGGCGACGAAAGCTGTGTCGCTGGAAGCAGGAGTGTTTCTGGATTGAAACTACGCACCTGTCAAGGAAGCATGAATCAGACGTACAAAACAGATAAATGAATAAGAAGATTTTATTGGAAACCAAACAGCAAGGTCAAAGTCCACACTGACGGTCGGAACACCTAGAAGAGTCGTCCAACGGTGCCAGGGTCGATAGCCAGGGAAGAGAGTCAGCCAAGCCGGAGTCTGTAGCCAGAGACCGGGTGAAACGAAGCCAGGGATCAGGAACCAGAAGGAACGTCCGTAGCCGGGTCGGTGACCAGGAGCAGGCAGCACGATCACAGAAGGGGTGTCAGACAAAAGGCCCAAGCGAGGAAATGCTGCAGCTGCCGTCATATATATATGCTGAGCAGCCAGCTCCTCCCAGTGGGAAGGAGGAGCCGCAGGGTGTGGCAGGTTACAAGAACCCCATGAAGCAAGATGGCTGCTAGCACAGGTCAGTGATGAGAAGCCTGCAAAGAGGTAAGACCATGACAGCACCTGAACCTATTTACCTGTTACCCTTCCACCTCTTCATTCCCTTATTTTATCCTCCTATCAAGTTCAGCAAATAAATCTTAGAAAAAGAAGTGCAAGGTGTCGACATTAAACTTTTTCAGCTCTCATCTAATACCCTGGGCGGTGAGGAAATAGAGGTAACATGCCGCCCGAAAATATCCAGCAGCTCCTTCGGTGGTAGTGATATATATATATATATATATATATATATATATATATATATATATATATATATATATATATATATTCTTCACAGCTTAGCGGAGGAGGATGAGAAGAGAGCTGGGAGGAGGTGCAGGGGGTGTAGAATTGATGGGCACCGATAGGCAGCACTGATATGCAGCACTGATGGGCACCAATAGGCAGCAATGATATGCAGCACTGATGGGCACTGATAGGTGCCACTGATGGGCACTGATGAGTGGCACTGATAGGCACTGACAGGCAGCTGTGATGGGCACTGACAGGCAGCTGTGATGGGCACTGACAGGCAGCACTAATTGGCACTGATAGGCGGTACTGATTGGCACTGACAGGTGACACTGATGGACAGCACTGATGATGAGGTACTGATAAGTTCTGACAGGTGTTACTGCTGGGCAGTGATTGGCACTGTGGTGGGCAGTGATTGGCACTGTGGTTGGCAGTGATTGCCACTGTGATGGGCACTGACAGAATTTTATGTTGGTACATTGCTGGGCACTGGTTGGCAGGTGATTGGTATATCTGAGGGGACTGTGCTGATAATCAATGAGCCAATCGGCTCTCCCTGTGAGCGTGAACCGAGGAATGCCGTTTACTGGAACTTCCTGGTTCACGCTGTGATCAGCTGTGATTGGTCACAGCTGATCTTGTGGTAAGGAGCCTCTGTCATCTACCCTGCCCCATTTTCTCCCTCAGGTTCCTAGGGAATGCTGGCGATGTGACAATGCTGAGGATACGATGTTACATCTTTTTTCAGACTGCCCCAAACTTAGACCTTTCTGGCAAGAGGTGATCTGTACCGTCAGACATTTGGGAAACCCTGCGACCTACCTGCTGCATCTTTTGGAAAGACCAACTCTTAAATGCGGCTAAGGCATGCATCCCCCTGTGTTGAAGGCATGAGAACCCACCATCAAAGTCCCTCTGGTTTTCTAAAGTCAATGAGCTCAGGTATATGGAGGACCTCACAGCTACCCTGAACATCCGGGAGGAGACCTTTTGTGACACCTGGAGGCCCTGGCATCATTTCATATATACTGACGCTTACCTCTGGGAGGTTACACAACCTGGTTGAACTACTGCAGTTAGTTTACATTCTCTGGGCGAGAGGCCTTGTTTCTCCTTCTGTCTGTTTTACGTCTCTTCTGTACATGGTCCCTTCTCTCTGTTTCTTTTCAGACTGCTCTCTCTTTCTTTGTTCTTCACATCTTCCTTACCCCCTCCCCCTTTGTCTACCCCCTAATTCTTGGGGTATTATACCATTTAGTTTTTGACTTTCCATATGTATATTGACAGTTTTCTTCTCCTCTCCTAAGTCCATTGGCCGCCGGATGTCATGTTTCTTGGCACATTATTTTGTTTTTATTGTATGTAGTTGCAACATTTGAATACTTTGAATCTGTTTACAAGGTCTCCATTACCATCACCATATATGTCATACCGGCTTTGTAAGTTAACAACCACCCTTGAGTCCGCAATGTTATGTGTGACCATGTGTATCTTGTTTAATCATGCCTTTGGGCATTTTCACCCAACCGTGAGACTTCCTTTGACATTTGAATACGCTTTATCTTTTATTCTACTTACATGTTTGTAAATTTGCAACTTCCTGGAAAATAAAGTAATTACAAAAAAAAATCCATACTAGGCTTTTTGGGTCTGGCATAGATTTTAAGGGGAACTCCACGCCAAAATGTAAAACAAAATTGGCGTGGGGTCCCCCCAAAATCCATTTCATACCATACCTTACCTGAGCAAGCAAAGGGGGAGGGACAAGCGATCACCCCCCCTTACAAGGCCACTTGCCCCCCAAAACACCTTGTCCCCATGTTGATAGGGACAAGAGCCTCTTCCCAGCAACCCTGACCACTGGTTGTCAGGGTCTGTGGGCGAGGGGCTTATCAGAATCCCAGCCCCCCATGTGAATTGGTATCGGGTACATTATACCTCTATCCATTCACCAAAAAAAGTGTCAAAAAGTAAAAACCACAACAGACAGTCTTTGACAATTCCTTTATTAAAAATAAATAAATAAAAGTGTCCCGCAATGTCCATCCATCTTCAATCATGCCGCCCGGCGGACCCAAAAAATAGAAAAAAACTAAAAAGCTCTGCCTCGATGGGAGACCTCCCGGCGACTGCTGTCTCTTGGCTGTGACAGCTGTTATATAGGCAAGAGCGGGGCCACCCGGTGACATAACTGAGTGACCCTGTGCCTTCTGACGTCATGTGATGTCAGGCAGCGCGAGGTCACCCGGTTATGTCAGATTTATTTCTATTTTTCTGGTCCATCGGGCGTCGCGATCGATGATGGATGTATATCACGGGACACTTTTTTCTTTTTTTTTCTTTTTTAATAAAGGAATTGTCAAAAACTGTCTAGTGTGGTTTTTATTTTCAACACTTTTTTTGATGAATGGGTAGGGGTACAAACCAGGGTTAAACCACCTTTCTTCTAACCTCAAATCATGTTTATCACAATTACTGAAATCACCTTTAACATGTTTGTACATTGTAATAATATCTCCTCTTAGGCACCTCTCTTCTGGAGTGAATAACTGTAATCTATGCAATCGATCTTCACAGATGAGGTTCTCCATTCCCCTTCATTTTAGCTGAACTCTTTCTTATTCAGTAACAACTTTATTGCAGATTGGTGACCAAAACTGAACTGCACATTCAAGATTAGGTCTAACTAGAATAAGGGCCAGATTCACAAAGAGATACGACGGTGTATCTCCTGATACGCCGTCGTATCTCTGACTTAAACTGGTCGTATCTATGCGCCTGATTCATAGAATCAGTTACGCATAGATATGGCTAAGGTCCGACAGGTGTAACTGTGTTACACCGTCGGATCTTATTTGTAATTTAAAAATGGCGCGGGGGGCGTTCCCACTGATTTACTTTTAATAATATGTAAATCAGCGAGATACGCAAATTCACGAACGTACGCGGACCCGACGCAGTGTTGTTACGATGTTTCCGTAGCGGCTTTCCCGGCGTATATTTACCCCTGCTTCTATGAGGCGCAGCCAATGTTAAGTATAGCCGTCGTTTCCGCGTCGCTTTTGAATTTTTTTACGTCGTTTGCGTAAATCGTTCTGTAATACGGATGGACGTCGTTTACGTAAGCGTCGGAACCACTGACATCCTAGTGATGTCAGTGGGAGCAATGCACGCTGGGTAAATTCACGGCCTGCGCATGCTCATTTAAATCGGCGCGGGGACGCGCCTGATTTAAATAGTACACTCCCCCTAGCCACGGAATTTGAATTCCGCCGGGGGATTTGCGATACACCGCCGCAAGTTTGGTGGTAAGTGGTTTGTGAATTACCCACTTGCCTCTCAAACTTGCGGCAGGGTATCTTAAATCAGATAGATCACGCGGATCTAAAGATCCGCTGATCTACGTGAATCTGGCCCTAAATGTCCTGCTTCCACATACACCAATGTGTACATTGGGCCAGATTCTCAAAAGAGTTCCGACTGTGTAACTCAGGAAACACCGTCGTATCTCTGTTTTTCGCCCCGGGTATCTATGCGAGTGATTCCTAGAATCATTTTCGCATAGATACGGCCAAGATCCGACAGGTGTAAGTCACTTACATCGTCGGATCTTAGATGTAATGCGACGCCGGCCGCTAGGTGGCGTTTACGTTCAGTTCTCATTTGACTATTTAAATGAGCCTGATACGCCGATTCCCGAGCGAATTAGCGTCGCGTAGTCGTCGCGTACGTCGTTTCCGTAAGCGTAAGGTTACCCCTGCTATATGAGGGGTAACCTTGCGCCAGCCTGCCGTATGCCATGTTAAGTATGGTGTCGGGTCCGCGTCGGCTTTTTCCATCGGTTACGTTGTTTTTCTAAGTCGTTCAAGAATACGACTTTACGTCAATGACGCTCACGTCGGCGTCATTGACGTTTTCCGTTGTGAGATGGAGCACGCGCACTGGGCTATTTTTCCTCCTGGCGCATTGGCAGTTCGATCGGCGCAGGGGCGCGCTTAATTTGAATACAATCCGCCCCCTTTGAATTACGCAGCCATATGCCGGACCATTTACACTACGCCACCGCAAATTACGGAGCAAGTGTTTGGGGAATACGGCACTTGCTCCTGTAAGTTGTGGCGGCGTAGTGTAAATAGCTTACGCGACGCCGCCGCAGGATGTACGGGAATCTGGCCCTACATTTTTGGTATCTATTGTCATATTAAATTGTATGTCTGGGGTCATGTTCATTCAGATTTGCACAAAATGAGGTGAGGGATCGAAAGTCACAATGCCAAAATTGCAAAGACATTGTAAATGTAACACAAACACACATTGTTGGGTGAACATCTGATTGAGCTTTTTAAGGGTCTCAAATCTTTTGTTTATAAAGCTCATTCTGAAATAGATTTGAAAGTTACGGTCTTTGTCAATGTATCTAAAAATTGGACTGGGTGATAATACAGTAATGATCCTTAAAAAAACAAAGGTGTGGTGGATTTGGATTGACAGGCTGTCATCCATGCATCAACAAAGATTTCATTTATTTAGGTGGAGATTCTTTTTAAAGTTTTATGTTTTGCAGGTTTCAAAGATGTGAGGTGCCCTGTGAAGATGAAACAAACTATGTATTTTTTTGCAGGTTTAGATGTCTGTGGTTTGTTTTTTGCTGTTTAAATGCATTCTGATTACATATTTCCTCCTGTGTGGATATTTAACAACCTCAATACTGTGCACTTTCATCCCCTTCCTGCTAAGGCAAATTTTCAGTAGGAATGAGCCGAACACCCCTCGATTCGGTTCGCAGCAGAACATGTGAACAGGCAAAAAATCTTTGCGGACACCGTTAAAGTCTATGGGACACAAAAGTGAAAAATCAAAAGTGCTTATTTTAAAGGCTTACTGTATGTGCAAAGTATTGCCATAAACAGTGGTTGGGGACCTGGGTCCAAAAAATATCATGCCAGGGGGTCTCCTTAGTCTGCCTATAAAGTAGTGCATCTTCCTGTGTTTATACCAGTACCACAGCAAAATTGAATTTCTAAAGGAAATAATGTAATTTAAAACTGCTTGCGGTTGTAATGTATTGTCGGATCCCGGCAATATAGATAAAAATCAATGAAAAAAATGGTGTGAGTCCCGCCCTCATCCATTACCAGGCCCTTTGGGTCTGATATGAATATTAAGGGGAACCCCTGGTCAAAAATGTAAAAAAAAATGGTGTTGGGGTCCCCCCCATAATTCATACCAGACCCTTATCCGAGCATGCAACCTGGCAGGCCACAGGAAAAGGGTGCGAGAGAGCACACCCCCTCTTGAACCATACCAGGCCACATGCCCTCAACATGGGGAGGGTCATTTAGGGTCCCCCAAAACACCTTGTACCCTTTGTTGATGGGGACAAGGGCCTCATCCCAACAACCCTTGCTTGGTGGTTGTGGGGCTCTGCAGGCATGGGGCCCCCAGATCCCGTCCCCCCAAGTGAATGGGTATCGGTACATTGTGCCCCTACTCATTCACCAAAAAGTAAAAATGACATGAGACAGTTTTGGACAAGTCCTTTATTAAAAAATAAAATATAAAAAAGGGCCTGACGTTCCCCAGAAAAAAAAACCTCTGCTTCCATGGGAGGCGTCCCTGTGACTGCCGTCTTTTTGCTTTGACAGCTGTTATATAGCTGAGGGCGGGGCCACCCGGTGATGTAACCGACAGACCCTTCCTCTTCTGACGTCATGTGACATCACCTGATGTTAGAAGGGTCGGGGTCACTGGTTTACATCACTGGGTGGTCCCATCCTCAGCTAGATAACAGCTGTCTTTGTGAAAAAGCTGCAGTCACAGAGATGCCTCCCATGCAGAGTTTTTTCTTTTTTTTCTTGGGTACGTCAGACACTGTAATTGAAGATAAATGGACATTGCCGGACACTATTGTTTTTTAATAAAGGACTTTTTTGGGTGAATGAGTAGGGGTACAATGTACCCGATATCCATTCACATGGGGGGCTGGATCTGGGGGCCCCCTTATTAAAGGGGGCATCCATATTCCGATAAACCCCCCACCAGCAGGAGGGGCACTCTTTTGTCCCCCCTTTTCCTTCAGTCTGCCAGGTTGCATGCTTGGATAAGGGCCTGGTATGGATTTCGGGGGGACCCCCACGCCATTTTTTTGGCGGGGGGTTCCAATAAAATCCATACCAGACCTGAAGGGCCTGGTGTGGATTTGGGGGGGTCCCCACACCATTACCCACACATGTACAGCCACCGTGTAAGCAGCCTTACATAGTGTGGGGCGTGGACTTAGCCTCCCTAAGCCATAATTGGCCAAAGGCACCCTGCCTTTGGCCAATCATGACTCTCACAGCAGAATTCTTTGTGATTGGCCAAAGCATGCAGGTCAGGTGCATGCTCTGGCCAATCAACGGCTGTCAATGCACTCTGATCTTGGGGGCTGTATTGCCTTAAACTGTTTCTTCTGTAACATTTCTACTGAAATAAACTCTCTGATATAATATATATATATATACAGTATATACAGTTTTGTTCAAAATTATTCAACCCCCCAATGCTGTAAAGGGTTTTAGGGAATTTAGTGTACATTTGTAATTGTATTTAGAATGAAATCCTACAAGGACTTCCTAAAGAACCATATGCAACTAATATGACATCAATTGGTTTTGTAATGCAGTAGTAAATGTTTATTTTGTGAATTCTTCATTTACACAATTATTCAACCCCTTAAAGACTACCACTCTGAAGAACAGAGGTTCATTGAAGTGTTTTCAATCAGGTATTGAAAACACCTGTGGATGTCAGGGAGCAGCAATAAAGCCTAATAAGCACCAATTAGGCAGCTTTAAAATGACTGTGATACGCCGCTCCTTCTAGACATTTACTGGTGTGGTTACAAACATGGTGAAGTCAAGAGAATGGTCCAGGAAGACAATAGAAGAGGTGATTACTCTTCACAGGAAGGGCAATGTGTGACTGCTGAGGAACTGAAAAAAGATTTGTCAGATGTGGGTACTGAAGTTTCTGCTCAGACAATACGGCACACACTGCGTAATGAAGGCCTCCATGCCAGAACTCCCAGGCGCACCCCCTTGCTGTCTCCAAAGAATAAGAAGAGTCGACTGCAGTATGCCAAAAGTCATGTGGGCAAACCACACAAGTTTTGGGATTGTGTTCTGTGGACTGATGAAACAAAATTAGAACTGTTTGGGCCCATGGATCAACGCTATGTTTGGAGGAAGAAGAACAAGGCCTGTGGTGAAAAGAACACCTTGCCTACTGTGAAGCATGACAGGGGGTAATCATGCTTTGGGACTGTTTTGCTTTTGCAGGTACAGGGAAGCGTCAGCGTGTGCAAGGTACCATGAATTCTCTTCAGTACCAGGAGATATTGGATGACAATGTGATGCAGACCGTCACAAACCTGAGGTTTGGGAGACATTGGACCTTTCAACAGGACAATGATCCCAAGCATACCTCCAACTCCACTAGAGCATGGTTGCAGATTAAAGGCTGGAACATTTTGGAGTGGCCATCGCAGTCACCAGACTTAAATCCGATTGAGAACCTCTGGTGGGACTTAAAGAAAGCAGTTGCAGTGCGCCAGCCTAAGAATGTGACTGAACTGGAGGCTTTTGCCCATGACGAATGGGCGAAGATACCCGTAGATCGCTGCAAGACACTTGTGTCAAGCTATGCTTCACGTTTAAAAGCTGTTATAACTGTAAAAGGATGTTGTACTAAGTACTAAGATTGAATGTCACTTAGGGGTTGAATAAAACTGATAATGATGTGAGCACAGAAAAGACATTTGTGGTTATTTCATTATAAATGTTATGTTATATTTGTCTGACCTACACGTGCCTCTTTGATTTAATTGTAAGCAGGATGACTGAATGATCAAAATCAATGTCAAACTGGGCAAAACAATCAATTTCAGTGGGGGTTGAATAATTTTGAATACAACTGTGTATATATATATATATATATATATATATATATATATACAAAAGTGAGTACACCCCTGACATCTTTGTAAATATTTTATTACATCTTTTCTTATGACAACACAGAAGAAATGACACTTTGCTACAATGTAAAGTAATGAGTGTACAGCTTGTACAACAGTGTCAACCGTTCAAAATAACTCAACACACAGCTATTAATATCTAAACTGCTGGCAACAAAAGCGAGTACACCCCTAAGTGAAAATGTCCAAATTTGGCCCAAAATGTCAAGATTTTGTGTGACCGCCATTATTTTCCATCATTGTCTTAACCCTCTTGGGCATGGAATTCACCAGAGCTTCACAGGCTGCGACTAGAGTGGAGTCCTCTTCCACTCCTCCATGATGACTTCACCGAGCTGGTGGATGTTACCTTCCGCTCCTCCACCTTCCATTTGAGGATGCCCCACAAATGCTCAATAGGGTTAAGGTCTGGAGACATGCTTGGCCAGTCCATCACCTTTACCCTCAGCTTCTTTAGCAAGGCAGTGGTCATCTTGGAGGTGTGTTTGGGGTTGTTATCATGTTGGAATACTGCCCTGCGGCCCAGTCTCCATAGGGAGGGGGATCATGCTCTGCTTCAGTATGTCACAGTACATGTTGGCATCCCTCATTTGAACTGTAGCCCCCCCAAGTGGCGGCAGCACTCATGCAGCCCAAGACCATGGCACTCCCCCCACCATGCTTGACTGTAGGGAAGACACACTTGTCTTTGTACTCCCAACCTGGTTGCCACCACACACGCTTGACACCATCTGAACCAAATAAGTTTATTTTGGTCTCATCAGACCACAGGACATGGTTCCAGTAATCCATGTCCTTTAGTCTGCTTGTCTTCAGCAAAAAAAAAAAAAACTTCAGCAAATTGTTTGCATGCTTTCTTGTGGATCATCTTTAGAAGAGGCTTCATCCTGGCACGACAGACATGCAGACCAATTTGATGCAGTGTGTGGTGTATGGTCTGTGCACTGACAGGGTGATCCCCCACCCCTTCAACCTCTGAAGTAATGCTGGCAGTACTCATACGTCTGTTTCCCAAAAACAACCTCTGGATATGATACTGAGCATGTGCATTCAACTTCTTTGGTTGACCATGGTGAGGCCTGTTCTGAGTGGAACCTGTCCTGTTAAACTGCTGTATGGTCTTGGCCACCATGCTGCAGCTCAGTTTCAGGGTCTTGGCAATCTTTTTATAGCCTAGGCCATCTTTATATAGAGAAACACATTTTTTATTTCAGATCCTCAGAGAGCTCCTTGCCATGAGGTGTTATGTTGAACTTCCAGTGACCAGTATGAGAGAGTGAGAGCGATAACACCAAATTTAACACACCTGCTCCCCATTCACACTTGAGGCACACGAGGAAAAACGTCTAATTATCCCAATTTGGATATTTTCACTTAGGGGTGTACTCACTTTTGCTGCCAGCGGTTTAGACATTAATGGCTGTGTGTTGAGTTATTTTGAGGGGACAGCTAATTTACACTGTTATACAAGCTGTACACTCACTACTTTACATGGTAGCAAAGTGTAATTTCTTCAGTGTTGTCACATGAAAAAAAAAATTATTAAGATATTTGCAAAAATGTGAGGTGTGTACTCACTTTTGTGAGATACTGTATATATATATATATATATATAATTTTACTCTATAATAATAGCACAACAGGAGATTTGCTTGCAATTATTTTTAGCTGTATTAAAAACGGAGAAACATTTAAAAGTCTTTGTGTAGAAGAGATATGATGTGCAATTATATGCAGCACTATGTCACTTTTATATTACTGTTCTGGGATCTATTGGTAACACACGCATATTGTCTAAGTGTGATTTTCCTCAGGGAAGCAATTTAAAACAAATACATTTTTACCACTCTTGCTGTGTGACCCCCCTTAATGTCCCTTTACTTAACCACTCACTGTGTGCTTTAATTAAAAATCTTACTTCAATTATAGCAAACTTTAGCATCTCCTTTTTTGCAGCAAAATATAAAATGTTCAGCTTTCCAGCTTCAAAAAATGTTGTATTTTTCAGTACATGGTAAAATTATGTTACATACTTGTTAAGCATATAGAAAAACAATACTAATGTTGAGGTATAAAAATAGTAACAGCATTAAGCATATTAAAAATAACGGTGCAAAATGTAGCTGCATTTTTTAAATGTGTGATATTAGTATTAGAAAGTCCCTAGGTTAATGCCTGCAACTGTTACTTTTTAGCCAAAAAATTTTATAGAAAAAAAAGGATTTTGCAATAGTAAAAATAGTATCTATTTTGATCATTAGTGGGTCTACTGCATAAAACTCAAATGATAAAGATTTATTTCAGATGATACAACTTTGCTGTTGTGTGATGAAGTATGACTAGTTCTGATGCCGATCACGATCATTTTTCGGGTTCTAAAAAACAAAGTTTTTTTTTAATGTCATTAAAAACGATCGTATGTGGGCTTCAGAGCATTTTTCGGTTTCTAAAAAATGGGCAATTTTTTTTTTTGGAAAATGCTCTATTTTTTCACGTCGTTTTTAACATTCTCGTTTTTAAGGTTGTAAAAAATGGTCGTGTGTGGGCTTTAATGACGTGAAAAGTCCGCGCATGCTCAGAAGCAAGTTTTGAGACGGGAGCGCTCGTTCTGGTAAAACTACCGTTCGTAATGGAGTAAGCACATTCATCACGCTGTAACAGACAGAAAAACGCGTATCGTCTTTTACTAACAGAAAATCAGCTAAAGCAGCCCAAAGGGTGGCGCCATCCGCATGGAACTTCCCCTTTATAGTGTCGTTGTACGTGTTGTATGTCACCGCGCTTTGCTAGAGCTTTTTTTTTTCATGATCGTGTGTAGGCAAGGCCGTTTTAATGATCAGGTTCAAAAAAACTTTGTTTATTCTAGACCCTTAAAAACGTTGTTTTTTAGAATCCGAAAAACGGTTGTGTGTAAGCGGTATAAGGGTATGCTATCATTCTTTAGATCAGTTAACCTCTTGACCACTGGGCACTTAAACCCCCTTCCTAACCAGATACATTTTCAGCTTTCGGTGCTCTCACAATTTTAATGACAATTACTCAGTCATACAACATTGTACCCATCTGAAATTTGTGTCCTTTTTTTCACACAAATAGAGCTTTCTTTTGGTGGTATTTGATCACCTCTGGGTTTTTAATTTTTTGGGCTAAAAGAGAAAAAAGACTGAAAATTCTGTAAAAATTCTGTAAAAATAAAAAATAAATTCTTGTGTTTAAAAAAAAACTGTTTTGTGCTTAAAAAAAAAAAACTGTAAAGTTAGCCCAATGTTTTTGCATAATATGAAAGATAAAGTTACGCTGAGTAAATAGATACCTAACATGTCACCCTTCAAAATTGCACATGCTCGTGGAATGGCGCCAAACTTTGCTACTTAAAAATCCCCATAGGCGACGTATTGCAAGGTATTGGAGTATTGCAGGGTATTGCGGAGTATTGGGGTATTGCGGAGTATTGGGGTATTGCAGAGTATTGGGGTATTGCAGAGTATTGTGGGTATTGCAGACTATTGAGGTATTGCAGACTATTGGGGGAATTGCAGAGTATTGTGGGAATTGCAAAGTATTGGGGGTATTGCAGTGTATTGGGGGTATTGCAGAGTAGGGTAGTATTGCAGGGGGCGCGCGGGAGCAGGATTCTGGGAGGACGTCCCAGGGACGTCCTCCCAGAACAACTCGACTGCGCTGTAGACGTGTTTTGTCTATAGCGCGGTGGGAAAGAGGTTAATATAGCCTAAAGTGTAAATAGGAAGGCTATTATATATTCCAGATTCTTTGTCTGGGTAAAGGGGACTGTAGTGGTTGGATCCATCCTCTCCTAGGTTATGCTCCACGCTAACTAGTTAGATGCTCCCCAAATGTAGCACACATTAGTGTAATAAAGTTTAATTGACATTTTTCATAGAAGATTGCATATATACTGTGTGTGCGTGTAATAATGTTTCAGCAGTGGCTTTAAACTTCAGCAAGAGGACGTTTTACTCAGTGTTACAGACATTTTAGAGGTAATATAGAACAATAGAATGAGGCCGCGTACACACGATCGGTCCAAACCGATTGTGTGTGGGCCCCATCGGTCAGTTATCCTTCGGTCAAAAAAATGAGAACTTGCTTTAAAATGTAACCGATGAATGCCTAACCGATAGGTCAAAACCAATCGTTAGTATGCAAAAGGATCGGTTAAAAACCCACGCATGCTCAGAATCAAGTCGAATCAAGCATTGAACTTCGTTTTTTTCAGCAGTCGTTGTGTTTTACGTCACCGCGTTCTGACACGATCGGTTCATTAACCGATGGTGTGTAGGCATATCAGACCATCAGTCAGCTTCATCGGTTAACCGATGAGAACGGTCCTTCGGACCGTTCTCATCGGATGGACTGATCGTGTATACGCGGCCTGAGATTCATTTCCAGTATAATGGATGATAAATATTTATTTTCTTCTTGACCTTAATATGCGCTTGCAAATTTTTTAGCAAGGACATATATGTAAGGTACAAAAGAATACTTTATTTATAACAAAAATGCACAAAAAACTTAAAGAAGAACTCCAGCTTCTATCCCCAAAGCAACAGGTGCATTGTGCATGTAAATGTATCACAACCCCAAGTGTCAGTGTGTGTGTAACTTATTTCCTTTAGGGTCCTTTCACACAGGCGGATCCCGTGATGATCCGCCCCGTGAACATCTGCTTGCTCAGGGAGGATCGCTCCATTGATCCCCGCTGAGCCGGCAGATGACAGGGCGGTCCCTGCACACTGTGCAGGGACCGCCCTGTCAGATCGCTTCTCTCCCCTATGGGGGGATCGGATGAACACAGACCGTCTGTCCGTGTTCACCCAATCCGCTCTGCAGACGGATGGAAAAATAGGATTTTCCTCCGTCTGCAGAATCGGACCATAGCAGGGATGGATGATATCGGGTGTCAGTGGATGTTCATCCGCTGACACCCGATATCCCATAGGGATACATGTATGTCCCTTTTTCATCCGTACACGGATGGATGAAAAAGTGGACATACTGAAAGGGGCCTTAGCTGTATAAAGCTGTCTCTGTGATGTCACTCCTTATTGTTGCTGAATTTTAAAGTTCTCTGACTTCCTGTTTCCTTCCTTTTCTAGTCCTGATACAACATGTCCCATGATTCTTTCAGCTTCTGTAGTATCAGGGAGACTATGGGAGTCACATGTGCCTGTTCTGGGAACTGATGTGGGTGGGTTCTAGGGTTACTGTGGGTGTTTCTGGGTCTTCTGACAAACGGAGCGGGGTCATTCGTCATATGTCATGCGTCTCACGCGTCATTCGCCCGGGAGCCTTCTATGAAGGAGGCTGTATCGTTCGTAGCGGCGGGTAGCGGCGGGTAGCGGCAGGTAGCGAAGACCTGAAGGGTCTGGTATGGATTTTTGGGGGGAACCCCACGCCATTTAAAAAAAAAATGTCACAGGATTCCCCGTAATATCCATACCAGACCTGAAGGACTTGATATGGAATTTGGGGGGGGGGCTTTTTTTTTATTTCAGTTCGGGGTTGCCCTTAATATTCATACCAGACCCAAAGAGCCTGGTAATGGACTAAGGGGGAACCCATGTTGTTTTTTTAAAATGACTTATCTGTATTGCTGAGACCCGACAATTCATTATAGCCGTGATCAGTTTAAAATTACTTTTTATCCATTAGAAATGTCATTTTGTGCAGGGACTTTTCTAAGCACAGGAATCATGCGCTACTTTACAGGCATATTATAGAAACCCCCAGGTACGAAATTTAAAGGAATATTTCACTTTTATTGTTTCACTTTAAGCATTATTAAAATCACTGCTCCCGAAAAAAACTGCCTTTTCTAAAACTTTTTTTTGCAGTGATACATGTCCCCTGGGGCAGGACCCAGGTCCCCAAACACTTTTTATGTCAATAAGTTATTATGACAATAACTTTCATATTAGCCTTTAAAATTAGCACTTTTGATTTTTCATGTTCATGTCTCATAGACTTTAACGGTGTTCACGTGTTCGAATATTTTTTTGCCTGTTCGCATAATCTGCTGCGAACCGGGGGGTGTTTGGCTCATCCCTACTCACAGTCTGTCTTACCTATTAGGCTCAATTGACCTCCATTCACATACTCACCGTACCAGTGAATCCAGTGAATTCAACATTTTCCTGATGCTTGCTGAATAATGCTGTGATCTGTGAGTTGGATTTGGGAGGTTTTGACTCTTTCTGTAGGTGTGACTGGGTGGGATTGAATGCCAATTAGGATGTATTCCATTGCACCCACCATCAGAGCTGTGAATAATGTTACATCATTAAAGTCTGAAAAACTACAAAAGGGAGTGTTACAGACTCTAGCTGCTGCAGGAAGGGGCTATGGAAAGGATTCAGTCTATCAGCAGGATATACAGTGTGTCACATGACACAAAGCCACAACTAAACCCAAACCATCAGGGGATCTGCAGACAACAGAGCAGCATGGTACACAGATATGATCTATGACAGGATTGATCATTCCATTTAGTTCTAGTGAAAAGAAAGTTGGAAATCAGCTTTAAGGGTTTAACAGTATTCACTGATAATAATGCATATGCTCAAAAATATTGTCATTTTTTTCCTAGCGACAACAGGCTAGATATACAAATTTTCTTTCTCCCTTTGACTTGCACTGTAAGTGTGGTTTGCATTAACAGTACACTGCAAGAAAACATAAGGGTCTGTTTACAGTATGTCCACATAGCAATATGTCTAGTGAAAGTGCATTTGTTCTGTGCAAAGCGGGCAATTTTTTTTTATGTTATTAGGCTATTCCTGTGCTGATCGAATGTATTCTGTTGATTTATAATGAACAATGCCAAATTTGGCCACTGGATTGCACTAAGTATCATAGGAAAATTCATAATACATAGATATACATATTGTATACACAATATATATTTACAGTATCTCACAAAAGTGAGCACACCCCTCACATTTTTGAAAATATTTTATTATATCTATTCATGTGACAACACTGAAAAAATTACTTTGCTACAATGTAAAGTAGTGAGTGTACAGCTTGTATAACAGTGTACATTTTCTGTCCCTTCAAAATAGCTCAACACACAGCCATTAATGTCTAAACCGCTGGCAATAAAAGTACACCCCTAAGTGAAAATGTCCAAATTGGGCCCAATAAGCCATTTTCCCTCCCCGGTTTCATGCGACGCATTAGTGGTACAAGGTCTCAGGTGTAAATGGGTAGCAGGTGTGGTAAATTTGGTGTTGTCACTCTCACTCTCTCATATTGGTCACTGGAAGTTCAACATGGCACCTCATGGCAAGGAACTCTCTGAGTATCTGAAAAAAAGAGTTGTTGCTCTACATAAAGATGGCCTAGGCTATATGAATATTGCCAAGACCCTGAAACTGAGTTTCAGCACGGTGGCCAGACCATACAGAGGTTTAACAGGACAGGTTCCACTTAGAGCAGGCCTCATCATGGTCGACCAAAAAAGTTGAGTGCGCATTCTCACCGTCATATGCAGAGGTTGTCTTTGGAAAATAGATGTATGAATTGCTGCAGAGGTTGAAGGGGTGGGGGTCAGCCTGTCAGTGCTCAGACCATATGCTACACACTGCATCAAATTGGTCTGCATGGCTGTCATCCCAGAAAGAAAGCCACTTCTAAAGATGATGCACAAGAAAGCCTGCAAACAGTTTGCTTAAGACAAGCAGACTAAGGACATGGATTACTGGAATCATGTTCTGTGGTCTGATGAGACCGAGATAAACTTATTTGGTTCACATGGTGTCAAGCGTGTGTGGCGGCAACCAGGTGAGGAGTACAAAGACAAGTGTGTCTTGCCGACAGTCAAACATGGTGGTGGGAGTATCATGGTTTGGGGCTGCATGAGTGCTTCTGGCACTGGGGAGCTGCAATTGATTGAGGGAACCATGAATGCCAACATGTACTGTGACATCCTGAAGCAGAGCATGATCCCCTTCCTTTGGTGACTGGGCTGCAGTGCAGTATTCCCACAGGGTGACAACCACAAACACACCTCCAAGACGACCACTGCCTTGTTAAAGAAGCTGATGATAAAGGTAATGGACAGACCAAGCATATCTCCAGACCTAAACCCTATTGAGCAGCTGTGGGGCATCCTCAAACAGAAGGTGGAGGAGCGCAAGGTCTCTAACATCTAGCAGCTCTGTGATGTCATCATGGAGGAGTGGAAGAGGACTCCAGTGGCAACCTGTGAAGTTCTGGTGAACGCCATGCCCAAGAGGGTTAAGGCAATAATGGTGGCCACACAAAATATTGACACTCTTGGCCCAATGTGGACATTTTCACTTAGGGTGTACTTACCTGTATCCATTCTTACCAGGGCAGTCATTCCCTTGGCAGACCGAGGGGGTGTTCTCCTCCAGCAGTGCTATATAATGCAAGCAAGCATATTTGTTGGGGTGTACCAACTCCAGAACGGCCTTCCTAACACTTTTTCTTCTATCCTGCCTTCTAACTGTTACCTACTCCAGGGTCCTGCGCTTCTATTTTTACCCCCCCCCCTTTCTATGCTGGTCCCAACGAGCACTTAATTTGTAAGGTCCTATTTCCTTTCCAACTTACCTATGCTCTACAGTCTTGGCAGCTGATTCTTTTGATCCAAACTCTGGACTTCAAAAAGAATAACTTCCCACATCTTGCAAAGCAGTATTCACCTTTGAATAGCTGCACAACAAGCGCATACATGGAGCAAAATGTGCACTGGGTTGCATTACCACTCAAGGACAACATGATTGCCTTTACTTTGTGTGGCTGCTTACATTCTTTTTTTCTTTTCTTTTTTTTACACAGCTCAGTGTCAGTGCTAGATACTTTTAACCCTGGTGAACTTAACAACCTTTACATTTTATTAAGTCCTATGGGTTATCTATTCACAAGGCTTATACAATAAACTATTTAGCTCTTTAGCTTGGATACAGGTCTTAACCCCAGTCTTTCTCAGAAATGATACACTTAGTACAGTGCTTGTTTTATCACATCAATGATCTAACCTGGAGCCGCACTAGCTCTCCACCTTGTGATGTGCATGCACATCATCTCATGACTTCTCTGCGCCCCTGATCCAACGTGTCCCCTCACACTTTCCACAGTGCACAGCACAACAGCACTCACGGGCATCTTCACAAATGCTATACTGTCACCACGCTGCTATGTGATTTCATGGCTGCACACTCACACAGCAGCCCTTGCAGTCTTTTCTCCTTTGCACGCTCACACAGCAGCCATCACAATATCCACTCTACCACAATCACTGTTTTGTTATTTC
Source organism: Rana temporaria (assembly GCF_905171775.1). Taxonomy (NCBI): domain Eukaryota; kingdom Metazoa; phylum Chordata; class Amphibia; order Anura; family Ranidae; genus Rana; species Rana temporaria. Next base: position 341,708,187 of record NC_053493.1, on the reverse strand, counting down.
TGTTTCTGGCAATTGGACTCAACTGCATGTTTCAATTGTTTGAACATTTCTATTTTAAGCTTATCAGTCTAATTTATGTCAAATGTAAATCTGGTCAGAGCAATTTACCCATCCAAAGTCTCTGTGGAAGGTCACCCAAATCAATTTGTGCAAATGGAATTAGATGACCAATGGTGAACCCTTGCCAGTTACAGCTAAGATAAATAAGTTTTACTTCTGGTGTTGGAATTTTCCCATGTTTAATGAAAACTTATCTAAAATATCTGCCAACAACTTGGTCACCCAACCACTTATATCTACCCTATTCTTAAAAAGAATACTTTTCTTTGAAGAAATTCTTAGTAAAGACATTTAATTTAGATGGTGCTGGTAGGGAGATAAACCACATATGAGAGAACACAATGGAAGATACTTTTGAATGATCACAACAGAGAGAAAATAATAGAAATCGTGAATGACCTTTTAAGAAAAGCGGAAGAAACAGTCTTTGGATTAGGATTTAAGAGTGCAAGTCAAGATAACTATATACTGTACCTCTAATTAGGGGTATTTTTGCTATGGTTATTCAGAATAAATTGATTCGATACATTTATAGTTATTTAAAAAAAAAAAGCATTGTTATTTAAAAAAATAACTACCACGTACTTATCTGAGACCATAATTATTTGTTTCCATGTTATTCATCTTTAGTTTTGTATTTAGACAAATAAGTAGTAAATGCAGTAACATTTAACTAATAATTAATGTGAACTTACTACTTTTTTGTCAATGAAGCTTGCAGAGCATTACACCTGTGATCAGTGCACCACATGTGAAATGTACAGGTTCTTCCAATACGTTCTATGCAGATGTGCTGACCAGGTTGGAGGAAATCCTGTTGAACTACAGAGTGGGGAGGGGAATACCTGGCGTACTCTGCATAGTCCCTCTTCCTTGATAATGTGGCCGTGCATGGCTCTGATAAATTGCGTAAGGGAGTGGGTGAGGCCTCAAGAGTCAGTAGCTGCCACACCCCTTAAGTCAATACAAAAAATTGAATATCTTCCTCAGGAATTTAATGCAGCCAAATATCAACAGCATATATGTAAAAATATAATTTTTTTTTGTACACATATATTAAAACCAATAAAATAAAATAAAAATCTCATAGCATTCTGGTTGTTCAGAAAACAATTCCAAATACAATGTACCCTTAAATAAAGGACATTATGCAATACATATAGATCATCCTTTAGATATGTTGTGCCACAGTTTCCCAACACATTTTGATTGCTACCCAATCTTCATCAGGGGAAGATAGAGGTACACAGCCAACCAGAAATAGACCATATGAGTCATTCAGCATTCATCTTGGTGAAATCCTCGGGGCTAAATGGACCTAAACATCTAACCCAAAGGGTGCTGTGAAGGTTTCCCACAGACAGAATCCGCCTAAAACTGAGTCCTCAATGTAATGTTCAGGAGAATCAGGATGGGTGAGATGGACTGCTATGAGCTTCCAACTTTAAGATGGCACATATCATATGTATGAATGAGTATAACGCTTCCAATCCTGAAAAGGATGAATACAAGGGTCTTTGCCCCAATGTCTGTAGGAAGCCTTCCCAGCACCATGTGGGTTTGATGTTTGGGTCTATTTGGGCCCCAGGATTTCACCAAGGCGAATCTCGAATGACGAATATGGTCTATTTTTGGTTGGTTGTGTACCTCTATCTTACCCTGATGAAGAATGATGTATATGTATTGCTTGATGCCCTTTATTTAGGGGTACATTGTATATGGAATTGTTTTGTGAACAACCAGAAAGCTATGAAATGTTGTTTTTATTTTATTGGTTTTAATATATTTGTACAATAAAAAAATGCAATTTTTACATATATGCTGTTAAAAGCTGTTTATGTTAAATTGTGCTGAATTCAAATAATTACAAGGTGCTGCAGGTGTAAAAACGCTGCAATTTGGGTACCAAGGGTGGTTTGTTGGAATGATATATGCAACAATAATGTATCTACTCCTTAAATATAGGTGTAACATGAAACATTGTCTAAAAAGAGGAAATCAAACACAAGAACAAATGGGGAACTAGATTTGAATTTTCTAAGAGCCACTGAAAGTGTCTCTGGGTTCACTGGCTCTGGTTTGGCAGCACTCTGCAAAACGGGGACCAATCTCAAGAAAAAAGAGAAATGGCCCAGAGTTGAAAATCTACAAACACATGAAATCCAATAAGAGCACCAAACAAACTTCCAAGAGTCCAAGGTAATTTAATGATAAAATTGATTCATAGCAGAAAAGATACAATGTGTTTTGGGGGCTAAAAATACCCCCTTTCATCAGGGCTTATACATCCTGACTGTACTTAAATGGACTCAGGTGAGCATATACCAAAAAAAAAATGATTTACTGTTTGGAATGTTTCAGTTGGACAGGTTACGCCAATGTCAGTGAATGCAGCAAAAAGATGTTGGCTCTATTCTGCTACCCAGCCCCCCCCCCCCCAATTGGGTCACAAGCATAAACACATTGTTAATATAAATATTAGGTCTTTGCAAAAAACTAAAAACAATTATATTATAATGGTTTTAAGTGAATTTTATCCAAAACGTGGGTGTTGTGGCCATACAGCTTGAATGAGCTCCTTGTGGATCATGGGGCCAAGATTATTAAAACTATAATAGCAATCCTTGGCTTAAGAAATTGGCCCAAGATTTTCTCAAATCCATCTAAGAAAATGGGATCCCACTCACTTAGACAGGCATCTAGCTACCTGTTTCAACTCTCTCACCTTGTTAAAAAAAAAAAAACATTTCTCCTAACTCAAGGTTAAGAGTATTTTAAGGTACTTCTCATACATGGAAAATGTATGTTATTTGTAGAGACCAAACATTCTGAAAGTTACTTTAAAAAACATGACATTTTATTAGCCTTCTTGTCAGAGGCATTCCCATTATTAGCAAAGTAATTGAAACTCCCATTATCATAAAGATATAACAGCTTCAACTCTTCTGGGAAGGATGTCCACAAGGTTTAGGAGTGTGTCTATGGGAATGTTTGACAATTCTTCCAGAAGCACATTTCTGAGGTCAGGCACTGATATTGGACGAGAAGGCCTGGTTTGCAGTCTCCACTCTAATTCATCCCAAAGATTCTGACCACAACCCAAATCGGGATGTGGTCAGGATGAGACATGGATGAGGGAGTTTGGGGTGGAGGAACTTGACAGGTCTGTACAGAGTCCTGACCTTAACCCAATATAACACCTTTGGAATGAATTAGAGCAGAGACTGTGAGCCAGGCCTTCTCTTCAACATCAGTGCCTGACCTCACAAATGCTCTTCTGGAAGAATGGTCAAACATTCCCATAGGAACACTCCTAAACCTTGTGGACAGCCTTTCCAGAAGAGTTGAAGATGTTATAGCTGCAAAGGGTGGGCCAACTCTCACAATGCCGGCTCCTTAAAGGGGACGTATATATACGTCCTTCTGCCTGTCCGTGCCATGCTGTTGACGTATATAATCATGCGCTTGTCGAAAAGCAGTTAATGACTTCATAACCCCAAGAGGATGGTAAACGTAAAAAAGGGGAAGGGTGGGATGGAAAAGGCAGGGACGGTAAGAAAGGAGAGGACTAGGCAAACGGGGGAGGCATAGGGGATAAAAGGGAAGAGGGTAAATGAGTAAAGGGAAGACGAAGAATGAAGGGGATGTTAAGGGAAATATCAACCCATACAGTTGTGCTCAAAACTTTGCATACCCTGGCAGAAATTGTGACATTTTGGCATTAATATTGAAAATATCAAATGTCTTTTATTTAGGGACAACAATCACATGATGCCATTTATTATCAAATAGTTTTTTTGGATCCTTTTTTAAATCATAATCATAATGATAACAGAAATCACCAAAATGGCCCTTATAAAAAGTTTACATACCCTGGAATGTTTGTACAGACACAGAGGTTAAAATGGCAATTAAAGGCCAGTTTCCCACATTTGTGGATTTTTAAATCACAATTAGTGTCTTTGTATAAATAGTCAATGAGTTTATTAGCTCTCACATAGATGTAGTAAGCAGGCTAGACACTGAGTAATGAGGAGGTAGAAAAGAACAGTCAAAAGACCTGCGTAACAAGGTGATGAAACTTTACAAAAAGGATAAAAAAAGATATCCAAAGCCTTGAATATACCATTCAGTACTGTTTAACCACTTGTTAATAATGAACAAAAAAGAACTGCATGGTCAAGTTGCCAGAAAGAATCCTTTACTGTACAAGTTCCACAAAAAAGCCTGGTTACAATATGCCCAACAACACCTAGACATGCCTCATTGGCTTTTTTTGTGGCATTGGTGCAGTAAAGCCTTCCTCCTGGTACCTCAACCATGCAGCTCCTTTTTGTTCAAGTATCGTTGAATTGTGCTTAAAAATAACCACACCTGCGGTTACCTGTGGGTTTTTCTTTGTATTCTGAGCAATTTTTGGCTGCAATCTTTCTTGGTCTACCTGACCTTGGCTTGGTATCAAAAGAGCCCCTTATTTTCAACTTCTTAATAAGTGATTAAACTGTACTGACTGGCATATTCAAAGCTTTGGATATCTTTGTATATCCTTTTCCATCTTTGTAAAGTTTCATTACCTTGTTATGCAGGTCTTTTGACTGTTCTTTTCTATCTCCTCATGGCTCAGTGTCTAGCCTGCTTAGTGCATTCGTGTGAGAGCTAACAAACTCATTGGGGTTGATTTACTAAAGGAAGATCCACTTTGCACTACAAGTGCACTTGAAAGTGCACTTGTAAGTGCAGTCACTGTAGATCGCTGTAGATCTGAGTGGAAGCTCTGAAATGATTTTATCATCCAATAATGTGCCAGCTAAAATGCTGTTATTTTTCTTTGCATGTTCCCCTCAGATCTACAGCAACTGAACTTCCAAGTGCACTTTCAAGTGCACTTGTAGTGCAAAGTGGATTTGCCTTTCGTAAATAACCCCCATTGACTATTTATACACAGATACTAATTGTGATTTAAAAAGCCACAAATGTGGGAAATTACCTTTAATTGCCATTTTAACCTGTGTGCCACCTTCTGTGTCTGTATCAATGCTAAACATTTCAGGGTATGGAAACTTTTTGTCAGGACCATTTGGGTGATTTCTGTTATCATTATGATTTAAAAAGGATCCAAAAAACAATGTGATAATACAGGGCTTCATGTGATTGCTATCCTTAAATAAAAGACAGTTTTTTGACATGACCAGTAATATTTTCAATATTAATGCCGGAATTTCCCAATTTATGCCAGGGTATAAAAACTTTTGAGCATGACTGTATCTGTTGATAATAAAACAAATATAGATAATATGGGGGTTCAGCAAGAAATGTAAACAGGAATACACCAAGAGTCAGTTTTCATAGGAGTATTTAGTGAAAGGGAAACAGGGGCAGAAATAAAAACTTGGGGATTGGGGCCTGAACGTGAGTTGCCTATGCAAGTCACTTACATTCTCGTATGTAATGAAGTATTCCAGATCGAACCAATGCTCCAGTGCAAAAGCACATAGGGCCAGATTCACAGAACAAATACGCCAGAGTATCTACTGATACTCCGGCGTATTTTCAAATTTGCCGCGTCGTATCTTAATTTGTGATTCACAAACAAGATACGACGGCTTTTGGCTAAGATCCGACAGGCTTACGGCTTTGTACGCCTTCGGATTTTAGGCTGCAATACTTCGGCCACCGCTGGGTGGAGTTTGCGTCGTTTTCCAGTGTCGGGTATGCAAATTAGCATTTACGGTGATCCACGAACCTACTCGCGTGCGTAACGTCGTTTTTTCCCGTCGCAAAGTTAAGCAATCTTTTTCATTGCTTAACTTTACACCAGCCATGTTAAAGTATGGCCGTCGTTCCTGCGTCGAATTAAAAAAAAAAAATTTGGGCGTAAGTACGGCGTAAGTACGTTACGCACATCGCCATTCACAAACACATCAGGGCGCCGTAATTTCGCGCAAAGCACGTTGGGAAATTTACTAACGGAGCTTGCGCAGAACGTTCGGCGCGGGAGCGCGCCTAATTTAAATGGTACACGCCCCATTTGAATTAGGCGGGCTTGCGCCGGACGTCTTTACGATAAACCAAGTTTACAGGTAAGTGCTTTGTGAATCAGGCACTTACGCTGAAAACTTGCGGCGGTGTAACGTAAATGGGATACGTTACGCCGCGGCGCAGGTACCTGAATCTGGCCCACAGAGCCTGACCTCTCCTCTAAGTTTCCTAAAATCTACAGTGGAAGCAAGAACAGCAACCACACAAGAACAAAGATGATGCAAAGCAACTCTCAAACTAGGCACAGTATAATGTATGCTAAGCAGATATAAGACTATGAGCGTGCGATTCCAAAGTTAAGCCTGCTGAGCTGCAGAGTTACTTTGGATAAATTCAATAGGAAAATTAAGTATACAACAAATACTGTATATGCAAGTTAAAGTATTACACCTTAGAAAAAAAAAAGAATGAGCTTTAGAGTAATCATAAACATTATGTAATCCCTTGTTTGTTTTTTCACCTATAAAAAAAAAACCTTTTTGAAGTTCTTCAATGATAATGCAGTATAGGCTGCTGAGAATGTGGAAGATAGCTGCTGGTGCCAATGCATGCCTTTGAGAAATTATGTGACCAGCACAACATGCACATCCTGTAGGCAGCTTTGTGAATGTTTTTGAAGTAGGGACAGCTCTCACTAATAGAAAACAAGCTGGACACGTGTAAGCATGTCCGCTTGTACTGCAGCATCCTAAGGTGACAATGCTGCTCCTCTATACACTGACAGTAAAATTTGTTTTTACCCTAGAACAGGATAAAAGTCAGGATCATCAGTGAAAATTCAAGAAAAGCAAAGTTTTATTAAAAATTATAAGCCTTACTTGAACAAATAGGTAGTGAGCTATCATGTCACAGTTTTTCATTTTAGGGTTTACATAAACTTAAAGTCTTTTAATTTGTCAATTGTATTTAAATCTAGATTAGAATTTACTGTACATTAAATATATCAGCTAAGACGCCCTTCACCATTCGGTGCTAGTAAGATAATATTGTTTCTGGAAAGATACAGCAGGATTATTTTAAAAATATATCTGTTCCAGTTGGAAAGTTTTGGGGATCACACAGTATCATTGGCACAATAGTGTTTAGTAATCACACTGAAATTTAAAAGAGAAAGCATGAAACCATTTTCCGTGTCCCACCAGTAAGAGTAGAAATAGCTCATTCTGTCAACATGATTCTGCTGCAGAATGAAAAATGTCAAAAGTGAGGATGACAAATCAGTCCAGTAAAGAAAAATGATTTTGAGACATGAGATGTCATTTTTCATGATTGCCATTTGGCTACACTTCCCTCTGTCCTCTGTTTTAGCATAAGCTCGATTTGCAATTAATGTATATTATTCCTGCCCATAGTGAACCCTCTACTAGGTAGCAATAATTCCCTTTGCTAGTTTAATTGTTCGTTTATGAAAAAGAAAAACGGTAGTTTCTATAGTTCAAAAGTGCATTTTCCTAACTCTGGACAACAGGCTGGCTTTTGTTTGGTCTGACACAGCTGAGCACAGCTTTTTGAACCACTGCATAATAGGAGTGGTAATTAAGCCACCGTTTCAAGGTTGCATGGGCACAAGACAATTCAGCCTAATGAAGTATCGATCTGTTGTAGACGAGGTAAAACAAGTTGACATTCATTTAGAGGTAGCTATATGAATATACCACAGTGCCACCAAAGAAATAAGAAGAAAATTAAGCTGAATTTTAATATAACAAATACAATTAAGAATCTTATTTATTGTGTGTTGCCCCTATCAATTAAAGAACAGCTAATACTGCATGCTTTTCTGCCCAAATTAAATGGCTTCAAGATTAGCTGAAATTATATTCAAAGGATGACAGATGGAATAAACATGGACTTTACAGATTGAAATGGAGCAGATTCTAATTATTGCAAGCCTGACAAAAAGAAATACGGGACAATAACAACACATATGTGCACATTAAATTGACCAGGAGACATTAGATAAGCTGTTACATGAATGCTTAACTATATAAAAAAATATATATTTTATCCCAAATCTTATCGAATAGCATATTACAAAGGGTACAACATTAAAATGGAATTAAGCTCTATTTAATTTATAGTAAAATGATTAATTTGTTAAAGTGCAAAGGTGATATGTAAGTAAAGAAGGAAAATCAATCAAATTTTAGTTTGCTTAACCCTTTAAGTCCTGGCTGCTGTTTAAAATTGTATAGGGACAGTTGTTTGTCCCAGTGCCATTTTTCAAAAGCCGATCCTTAGGACCACTGACCAGCACTAGCAATGGAACCACCAGCTGTAAATGACAGAAAAGCCTCGTACACACGATCAGTCCATCCGATGAGAATGGTCTGAAGGACTGTTGTCATAGGTTAACCGATGAAGCTGACTAAGGCCCCGTACACACGATAGAATCCATCCGCAGATAAATCCCAGCAAATGGGTTTCTGCGGATAGATCCTATGGTGTGTACACGCCAGCGGATCTTTTTCCGCGGATAAATCTCCCCTGGGATGGATTCCAGCAGATCGGATATTTGCTGACATGCACAACAAATCCATCTGCTGAAATCCATCCCAACGCATGGATCCGCTCGTCTGTACAGACTCACCGGATCCATCCGTCCAAAGGGATTCCCCGCACGCGTCGTAATGATTTGACGCATGCGTGGAATTCCTTATATGACAGCGTCGCGCCCGTCGCCGCGTCATAATCGCGGCGACGGCGCGACACGTCATCGCCAGAGGATTTCCGCGCGGATTTCAATGCGATGGTGTGTACACGCCATCGCATAGAAATCTGCTGAAATCCTCGAGAGGATTTATCCGCGGAAACGGTCCGCTGGACCGTATCCGCGGATAAATTCTCTCGTGTGTATGGGGCCTAAGGCTTCGTACACACGATAGGTTAACCAGAGGACAACGGTCTGATGGACCGTTTTCATCGGTCAAAACCGATTGTGTGTGGGCCCCATAGGTTATTTATCCATAGGTTAAAAAAAAGCCAACTTGCTTTAAATTTAACCTATTGATTCCTAACCGATAGGTCAAAACCGATCGTTAGTAGGCACAACCATCGGTTAAAAATCCATGCATGCTGGGGGCGTGACTAACCGCCGAGCTGAATGGACGCCTGAGATCCCAGCTCCTGCACTGAACGGAGAATCGATCGCTCCAAGCACTGACCAGCACACCCACAATGCAGCACCAAGACCCCCAAACATCGGGGAACCAGTCGGGGACCACCCGCAAACGGAAAGAATACAGACTGCCGAGAAAACTGACTGATTTTTTTGCTATGGCGCCGGGAAGCCAAATCCAAGATGGCGCCCGCGACCGCTCCCCGCGAGGAGACAGAGCCTACACGGACCTACCTGATGAGGAAGACCCGTCCACCGTACCACACAGTGTCCCCCAGCTCACTGGATCGTCCTCAGCCTCAAATAGCCCAGCGAAAGCGCGGATGCGCCTGGACACCGGCGCTCAGAACCCTGAGGTGAGACCTACCATAGATAATCTCCTCACGCTGCCTCCGGCCTCCTCCCCCATTGCGGCCTTCCCCACTACAAACCAGCCTGTGATTGACACGCTGTTAAAGGATATGCTGATCTCCCTACACAGCTCATTGCACAATGACATCTCCACCATGTTCACAGCATTTAAAACTGAAATGGTGCACGTAGGGGCTAGGATGGGACATATTGAGCATAAAATGAGTGCCATGACAGATACCGTAAATGACCTGGTGGATGCCCATGACCACACTAGAGATGAACAGCAGTGGGTACGGGCTAAAATGGCGGACCTCGAGGACAGATCACGCCGCAATAATGTCAAAATACGCGGTATACCAGAAACGGTGGTCCCGGCGGATCTGAACTCTTATGCTAGAAAACTGATTTCTACCCTGCTGCCTGAACTCCCTCCCGTGGAGACCATCATCGATCGCATCCACCGCCTACCAAAACCCCCTCATCTCCCTGCGGAGGTCCCACGCGACACCCTGATGAGGATCCATTTTTTTCATGCTAAAGATATGCTGCTGGCAAAAAACAGACGCATGGACCAATTGCCACCACCTTACTCAAAAATACAGCTTTTTGCCGACATCTCCCAATACACCAGGCAACAAAGGCGTCAGCTCCAAACGATCACCAAGCCTCTCAACAACCACAAGATACCCTACCAATGGGGATTCCCGACTAAACTCACGGTGACCAAAAATGGCGTGAAACACAGCATCCACACAGTGGAAGAAGGTATCAAACTCCTGAGGCAATGGAAAATCCTTCCTGACAGCGACACCCCACCGCATGCATCGCCATCAGAGGCCTCCCAGAACCCCTTCAAAAGCTCTCGCTCCACTACTACCAAATGATCCTGAGGTCAGTGCGTTCATCCTGCCAGTTTAATTTTGCACTCCGATTCAGTGCCTGCTCGTTGCAGATAGTTCACTGACTTTCACCCTCCGCCAACACTCAGTAGTTCTACTGGTATACTACTGACCCTTGTTCTTTTTTTTGATTCTCCCTCACCTGTGCCCTTCCTCCCCCCTTGTACCAACCTTACACTAACTGTTGTACTCTTGTTTCTCTTCCTGTTCACCCTGTACCCCGGAGAGCGAGCACCTACCACGTCACAGCCTTCTCTGAAAGCTCCTCATCGGTGACTTTCGGGTTCCGCCGGACTTCACGGATTCCCCTACTGACCTCGCTACACTACCCGCGAACTGTAAGTAACTCTCTATCTTTTTGCACTTTACACCAAATCCAAGATGCCGAAATTTCTTTCACTCAACGTTAAAGGACTAAACCATCCGGTCAAGAGGGCCTCCCTCTGGAAAACTGCCCACGATTCCCATTGTGATGTCCTCTGTGCACAGGAGACACACTTTAAACTTACCGCGGAGCCCTCCTGCACTAACAAAAATTTCCCCAACATCTTCAAGGCATCCGGCCCTGACAAGAAAAATGGCGTACTCATTGCCTTCAAAACCACAGTGTCTTTCCAACTCCATGACACCCTGATTGACCCCAATGGCAGATATCTCGCAGTGGACTGTTCCATGAATAACATCAGATATACCATTGTGACGGTCTATGCCCCTAACAAAAAGAAAATCAGCTTCCTGGTTAAGCTGATGAAGAAAATTAACCGCTTCAAACACGGACGTCTCATCGTCTGCGGAGACTTCAACATAGTCCCTGACAACTCCATAGACGCTTCTTCCAGATCTAGCAGACCAACGTCTCCTATGGGCTCCTTCATGCATTCACACGATCTGTATGACGTGTGGCGTTGCCACCATACTACCGAGAGGGACTACTCTTATTTTTCTCCATGCCACAACTCCTACACGCGAATTGACTATTTTTTGATTGACAAGTGGACTCTAACTACAGCTTCAGCATCTGAGATTTCTACCATCACATGGTCGGACCATGCCCCAGTCACTCTGACTTTGTGCGACTCCCCTTCCTCAGCCACCACAAGGATGTGGAGAGCTAATGCAGATATCATACATTCCCCAACCTACTCAGTACACCTCAGAGACTGCCTAGAAGAATTTTTTATCCTTAATGCTGGTTCTGTTGATGATGCTTCAACTCTATGGAATGCCCATAAGGCATTCATTCGGGGGGTCTTTGTCCAACTTGGAGCTAGGGAGAGGAGGAGGAGATCCCAGCGTCTAGACACCCTCACGGCCGAAATTAAAGTGCTAGAATCCCATAACCAATCTCACCCAAACCCTGATACCAAACGCAAACTAGACCTCCTCAGACAAGAACTGAGAACCCATCTCCTAGATTCTTTTCAGAAGGCCCATACCCACTTTAGAGCCCACCACTACTCCACTGGTAACAAGGCAGGGAAAGCTATGGCCACCAAGATCAAAGGACACTACTCCAAAACCAAAATTGCCCACCTCTACCACCCGGTCTCGAATCAAAAACTAACGGACCCCTCAGCTATTGCGGAAGCATTCCGTCATTACTATAATACGCTTTACAATTTAAAAGAAGATACCTCTATTCCCCAACCCTCCCCTCAGGACATAGCATCATTCCTAGAGGAGATTAAACTCCCTCGTCTCTCCGGAGACCACCTGGAAACATTGAACGCCCCATTTACCCCCCAAGAAATCCTGCTCACAATCTCTAAACTGCCTACTAACAAATCCCCAGGCCCCGATGGACTCACTAGCGAGTACTACAAAAAGTTTGGAACTATCCTAGCTCCCTTCCTTACCAAAGTATGCAATGACGCTGCCTCATCCTCCTCTCTCCCTCCAGAAATGCTATCCGCACTGGTTGTTACGTTGCCGAAGCCAGGCAAGGAACCTACTACTCCACAAAATTTTAGACCCATATCGCTCCTTAACCTTGATACCAAAATTTATGCCAAGCTCATCGCCAATAGGCTGATTGATCTAATGCCATTACTCATACACAATGACCAATCCGGCTTCACAAAAGGCAGACAAACTTTTGACGCCACTCGAAGGATCATTAATATCATCCATGGTGCGGGCTCGAGTCGAACGCCTTCTCTGCTCCTTTCCCTGGATGCGGAGAAGGCGTTCGATAGAGTCCACTGGGAATACATGAAAGCTACCCTTGTCAAATTTGGCTTTCAGGGGACTATACTGTCGGCTATAATGGCATTATACTCCTCCCCCTCGGCACAGGTATACACCTCGGAAATGATCTCTAAACCATTCTCTATCACTAATGGCACCCGCCAGGGCTGCCCTTTGTCCCCGCTCATTTTCAACTTAGTGATGGAACCATTAGCGGAACACGTCCGGGCTCACTCCAATATAATGGGCTTCCAAATTGGGGCGGTTGACCATAGAATTAATTTATTTGCTGACGACGTGATCCTGATGATTACAAATCCCCTCACTTCCCTGGCTTCGGTACAAACTTTATTGAAAAGATTTAGTAATGTCTCATACTACAAAGTAAACGAACACAAGTCCCACATTCTAGACCTAGGCTTAGATGCAGTCACGAGCAACATCCTCAGAACTACTTACCCATACTCCTGGACTGAAGAGGGGATAACATACCTGGGTATCTCACTCTTCAGGTCCTTCAGGTAACTACGATAGACTTAGACGACTGTTGACCCAAGAAACTGCACAAATCTCCAAACATGAATTCTCCTGGGTGGGTCGCCTCGCGGCCTTTAAAATGATGGTGCTACCTAAGCTACTATACACCTTTCGCACACTACCTATACCCCTCTCACGTTCCTATCTCAATTCCCTCCAGTCCATTCTGACCAACTTTCTATGGCAAGGTAAGAAATCTAGATGCAGTCATACAAAACTCATCAAACACAGGTCGGTGGGTGGGATGGGACACGTCGATATCAGAGACTACTACCTAGCGACGGTACTCGCACAAATGACGGAATGGTTCACAGCGAAACCTACCACACTCTGGAGCAATATAGAAAACACTGCGACACCGGGTCCTAACCTATCCACTTGGCTATTCAGTGCGGTCGCACAAAACTCACCATTGACCCTGTACTCCCCCACCATTCAGGCCGCTGTCAAAGCATGGAAACTGCTCCATCACACCCACTGGAAGAATCAAAGCACCAAACCTGTACCTGTCCCCCTTAGTACACTACGACTGTTGTCTCCGGACTTGACTCTCCCCACCTGGCTAACTGACTGTATGACACTCACCTCTGACCTCCGCCAGATCACGGCTACCAAATCATTCTCACACATCCAATATGACTTCGGGGCGCCTGACAAAGACTACTTTACCTATTATAGACTACAAACATGCCTGGCAGCAAACCCTTCCCTGGAGGGCTCTTTGCCCCTCAAAGTATGGAAATACTTTTTCTCGGACGCCCCCAAGATCCGAGGCACTTCGCTGATATACTCCACCTTACAAGACAAAACCACATTCCAGAAATTCAAAACCCTCACCGACTGGGAAACTGACCTCCAGGGCCAATTCTCTGACCAACAATGGCAAATGGCAATTCAGTCTACCTACAAATATACATCCTGCACCTCTCTATGGGAACTCACTCAAAAATTGCTAATGCGATGGTATATGACACCACACAGGATAGCAAAATTTTACACACACACCTCTGACTCCTGCTGGAGAGACTGCGGCCTGCCAGGCACGCTTATACATATCTTCTGGTCCTGCCCGCACATACGACAACTCTGGACTGACATAGAGAAGACGCTACAGGAGATTCTTCATCTCCCCATCGCAATAACTCCACATCTAGCCATCCTTAATCTGACTATTGAAGATATACCACCGAACCTCCGACTAGTAACCACTCATGTTCTACTGGCCACACGGCTCTTGATTGCTAGGAAATGGAAAACGAAAGACATACCCACACTCACAGAAGTCATCGCATTAGTGCAATCGCACTGCACCTATGAAACTATCCTCTCTCGGGGAAAACCCACATTCACTAAGGTGATAAACCTATGGAACCCCTGGATTCTTTGGTACACGAACACACACGACAAATGTCTACATAACGATATAGAATATACTCTCTTGACTCTGCTCTCCACCTCCCTCACCCTTTACCTACTCTCCATTCCCCCCCCCAACTCCCCCTCCCCCATTACCCCCCCCCCCCGTCTAACACTAATGGTGCACTATATCACTATAGTTCCTTACCGCCAGTGTCATAGGTGAGCACATTGACTGATTAACGTTTACGTTCCACACTGGACTATGCGTGTTTAAGACGTGCACACAAGCACATGTTTATTACACTGTTTTTGTATACTGCCAGGTTCAGTTATCCTTCTTACTATGTTATTGTACCTGCTTACCTGTACAAATGAAAAATCTCAATAAAAAACATTTGAAAGTAAAAATCCATGCATGCTCAGAATCAAGTCGATGCATGCTTGGAAGCATTAAACTTTGTTTTTTTTCAGCACGTCATTGGGTTTTACATCACCGCATTCTGACACGATCGTTTTTTTAACCGATGGTGTGTAGGCACGACGGACCATCAGTCAGCTTCATCGGTTAACCTATGACAACGGTCCTTCAGACCGTTCTCATTGGATGGACTGATCGTGTGTACAAAGCTTGTTGCAGCTGTGTGGTCGCGCGCACCGCCGGCAGCGCACTCGCGACACTGATGCGAGCTCCATGGCTGCGCCCACGGGACCCGCGGACCTGATCGTCGCCGGTGTCCCGCGATCGGGTCACAGAGCTCAAGAACGGGGTGATGTTGTGTGTAAACACAATATCTCCCTGTTCTGCCTAATGACACTGTCACTGATTGTGTTCCCTGTCATCAGGAACAATGATCAGTGATGTGTCACGTGTAGCCATACCCCCCTACAATAAGAATCACTTCCTAGGGAACACTTAACCCCTACAGCGCCACCTAGTGGTTAACCCCTTCATTTTTACAGGGTGACTTTGGCCAATTATGGCTCAGGGGGTTTAGTACACGCTCACACTATATAAGGCCGCCTCCATGGCAGCCTTGTGTAGTGTGTTGCAGTGGTTTACAGAGATGAGAGAGACAGAGAGAGTGTCATTTTTTGCAGTTAGATAGAGCAGGCAGGCAGGCTAGTCAGTTAGAGTTAGTGTGTAGAGGATATATATGCATCCCAGGTGTTGTATATATATTTATACACTGTATTGAGTTTAGCTAGAACCGCTCTTCCTAATATACTGGCAGACAGGTGATTGTCCTAGCTGCAGTATTTTCAAGTGGTGTACTGTCTGTATCCTCTCTACAGTGTGCACCTAAAGCTACGTAAAGCTGGTGTTTCTTATATTAGAGGCAGGGATCTTATCATATTTATACCACAGGCAGGGGATCATTCTGCAAGTACTTTCACGTGGTGTACTGCCTGTGTCCTCTGTACAGTGTGCACCTAAAGCTACGTAAAGCTGGTGTTTCTCATATTAGAGGCAGGGATCTGCTCATATTAATACCACAGGCAGGGGATCATTCTGCAAGTACTTTCATGTGGTGTACTGTCTGTGTCCTTTGTACAGTGTGCACCTAAAGCTACATAAATCTGGTGTTTCTCATATTAGAGGCAGGGATCTGCTCATATTAATACCACAGGCAGGGGATCATTCTGCAAGTACTTTCACATAGTGTACTGTCTGTGTCCTCTGTACAGTGTGCACCTAAAGCTACGTGCTACTTGCAACGGAAGGAGACAACAGGAAGTGAGAGGAAATCTACCCCTAGGAAGGGAAATTCTCTTCTGTAAGAGGTGTCTCCTGTCTACTGATGCTTTATCGGCAATTCCAAATTTTCAAAAAAAACTTTTGTCATTGGGACAGAAAGTGAGGCACAATCTTCTGAACAGATGCGCACAGACAGCAAAACAAATGTTACAGGGGTGATAACCCTTCTCTATGTTTTCCGAAAAGCTTAAAAATAGATTTTTTGGCTGGAGCTACACTTTAAAAAAGTACCAGTTTAAAATTACTAACAGATTCTACTTAACAACAAACCTACAGTCCTTGTCTTGTTTGCACCACCTGTATACTGCTGTTCAAAGTATATAGGGCCAAAAGAGCTGGTAATGACCTGGTGGGGGAGGGGCCAGGGAAACCCATGCTATTTTTCTCAATGATTTTTATCCATATTGCAGGGACCAGACATTCCATTAAAGCCGCAAGCAGTTTTAAATTACTTTTTTCTTATAGTAATGTCATTTTGTGCAGGGACAGTTCTAAACACCTACCACTTCACAGGCATACTATAGACACCCAGCAGCTACGATATTTAAAGGAATTTTTCAAAAAAAATTCACTTTAAGCGTCATTAAAATCACTGCTCCCGAAAAACTTCAGCTTTTGCAACTTTTTTTTGCATTGATACATGTTCCATGGGGCAAGACCCGGGTCCCCAAACCCGTTTTAGGACAATAACTTGCAAATTAGCCTTTAAAATTAGCACTTCTGAATTTGAATGTTCGAGTCCCATAGACTTCAATGGAGTTCTAAAGTTTGTGCAAATGTTCGGTCCATTCGACGGGGGGGGGGGGGGGGGACTCGTTCGGCTCATCCCTACCTGACAATACTGAAATAAGAAAATATACTTTGGGACGATGACATTTTAAAGAAAAAAATGCCATGAAAATAAAATGGTTAAGAAAGACTTGAAGAATTGACAGCACACCCAGGTACTTTGGAGATATGCATAAATAAATAACAATAAACTATAATACAAAAAGTGATTGCTTTGTACATACAAAGGAATGGTAAATTTTATTTGTTGACTGAAATTCCACCTAAAGTGGTTGTAAACCTTTATTTTTGACTTTTACCTACAGGTAAGCCTATAACAAGGCTTACCTGTAGGTATAAAGAACATCTCCTAAACCTGTACGGTCATCACCGCTCCAGCCAATCAGAGCGCTGGAGCGGCGATACCCGGAAGACACGCCGGAGCAAGATGACATCTCGCTCGGCGTGAACCAGGTAAGTGTTGTTCACCTCGTTTTGAGGTAAGTATTTCATAATCAGCTATTATGCGGTGCATACTAGCTGATTATGCATTTTGCCTTGCAGGTAAAAAAAAAAAAAAATTATATATGCGGTTTACAACCGCTTTAACCACTTAAACTCCAGGTTCCATGTTAAAACTGTGCAGGGACAACCACTGTTTGGCTCAGCATTATTTAAAAACAGCACCAAGACTAAGTGGCTCCTGATGGTCCCAGCCACTTATAATGCTGTAACTGACATCTGTAAATGACAGTCAATGTCCAAAATCTAATGCTACATTGTGTTCACAACTGAAGTATAGTGATGACAGGAGTGATATCACAGCACTTCCTATCAATACAGAGGCTCAGGCAAAATGGTTGCAGTGCTCTCCAGCCACTCCCTGCTGCAGTAGATCACTGCTATAATGATCTAATTTGGGCTTTTTGCAGAAAGCTATATTTCACTATTGGAAGTACAGTAATCTGTTGTTCAAGTACTTGGTAGAGGCTGAGCTGATGATAGGACTTCCCTTACACCTTCCATCCTTGCATGAATGCGGCCTCGCCATTGGCATGAATGCGGCCTCGCCATTGCCATAAATGCGGCCTCCCCATTGCCATGAATGCTGCCTCGCCATTACCATGAATGCTGCCTCACCATTGCCATACATACTGCCTCGCCATTGCAATGAATGCTGCCTCATTATTGCCATGAATGCAGCCTCACAGATGCCGCCGAGTAAACAGGAGATTCTCCTGTATGTAATCTGACAGCACTCGTCCCGTCCCCTCTCTGTCCCCTCTGAGGCAGCGCTGATAAATACAGTACATATCTTTTGTGGCCCTAGGGGCCACAAAAGATATATGTATCCAAATTATCAGGGGGCCGCATTAAACCGAAACATGGGCCGCAATTGGCCCGCGGGCCTGACTTTGGACATGTCTGGTCTAGATACTTCTTGGATGCTAGACTGGACCTTGTTTAGAATACTATCACACAGATGGGGCAGTGTAACTTCCAAATGCAGGAATCAAAGCTGTAATCAAAACGAACCAGAGTCTCTTTTGTCAATAAAGGTCTCCAAAGTTCGACCTGTGGCATATCCAGGAGTCTTGGTGGCTCTCTTAGATTGACAGTAGCAGCTGCTCTAAACCCCACTTACCACATCTATGATGCAGAAAGTGCTTCCCTACGGGCGACGGGCTGTGGCTTCCCCTGCATCTCCTACACATCACAGCGGCTGTGCATCTCCTCCCTCCTCCTCCTAGGCCATTTTATTTGTTCTATATGTCCATTTTTCCTCCTTTTTCTTTATTTTCTTTTCTTTCTTTACAAACTTCTTCCTTTCCCTTTCTTTTTTTCTTCCTCCTTTATCTTTTTTTCCTCCTCCTTTTTCTTCTGTTTCTTTCTTTCCTCCTCCTTCTTTATCTGCTTCATTATCTCTTTCTCTTTCTTCTTATCCTTCCTTGCCTTCTTTATTCATGCTGCCATCTCCTCCTCTCAATTTGGGACCTTGTCCCGGTTCTTTGTCTCATATTTATCAATCATCATCCAGATGAGATTGTGTATAGTCTCCCTTATCTCTTCTTGGTCGTTCATCTTCTTTCACTCCTTCTTTCCACACAATGACAATAGCTAAAGAAAAACAAGAATGTAAGTTGAAGTACAGGTTTTAACAACTTGCAGACCAGCAGCAGTTTTACTGCTGGTTGGCAGCCTCATTGATCCCCTGCGACGTATGGGTAAACTTCTGGGTTCACAGGCACGCAGGCCCCCTACTGCTCGTCCTGTTATTGGATACAGCATGAGTTTGTCAGCAGGCTCCCAGTCAGCGATTTTGTCTGTGAACCTGCTGATGATGAAAAAAAAAAGGGAAAGGTGAAATACATAGAAAGTGACTGTGTGTGACAATGAACATCACCGGCCTAAAGAAGTCATAAATTGGTAAGATTACATAATGGAGAACGAACAGATGAATCATGAGGGGAGAGAGAAGGAGAAGAGAATTGATTACTTCTCCAATCCTAAGACAAACCCCTCCAAAAAGGCCTTGTAATTAACTGCCTCGTTGAGGCCAGGGTAATTGGTAGCTCTGAGGGAATGGATCCGCCTCAGCTCCCTCTGGAGGAGAAATTTGTTCCAATTCTCACCCCAGGAGCTAGGGTGGATTTGATCCAGAGCAAAAAAATTTACTTTACAACTCTAATGTTTGTGGTGAACCTTTACACGTGTATGTCATGTTACAACCAAACACATTTATTTTATTGGGATTTTATGTGATAGACCAACACAAAGGGGCACATAATTGTGAAGTGAAAAGAAAATGATAAATGGTTTTTAAACTTTTTTACAAATAAATATCTAAAAAGTGTAGCATGCATTTGTATTCAACCCCCCTGAGTCAATACTTTGTAGCACACCCTTTTATTGCAATTACAGCTGCAAGTCTTTTTGGGGATGTCTCTACCAGACTTTCACATCTAGAGAGTGACATTTTTGTCCATTCTTTACAAAATATCTGGATGGAGATCATATGTGAACTGCAATTTACAAGTCTTGCCACATATTCTCAATTGGATTTAGATCTTGACTTTGATTGGGCCATTCTAACACATGAAAATGCTTTTATCTAAATCATTCCATTGTAGCTCTGGCTGTATGTTTAGGGTCGCTGACCTGCTGGAAGGTGACCCTCTGCCCCATTCTCAAGTCTTTTGCAGACTCTAATGCCCCATACACACGATCGGAAATTCCAACAGCAAAAGTCCGATATGAGCTTTTGAACAGGAAGTCCGACCGTGTGTAGGCTCCATCGGACTTTTGCTGTCAGAATTTCTGCTAACAAAAGATTGAGAGCTGGTTCTTAAATTTTCTAACGTAAAAAAATCCTATTGGAAAATCCGTTCGTCTGTGGCAATTCCAACACGCAAAATTCTGACGTGTGCTCGTAAACAATTTGACGCATGCTCGGAAGCATTGGACTTAATTTTCTCGTCTCATCATCGCATTCTTGACGGATGAACGTTTAGGGAACTTTTGTGTGACCATGTGTATGCAAGCCAAGCTTAAGCGGAATTCTGTCGGAAAAAACATCCAAGGTTTTTCCAACGGAAAATCCGATCATGTGTACGTGGCATAACAGGTTTTCTTCTAAGATTGCCTTATATTTGGCTCCATCAATCTTCCAATCAACTCTAAACAGTTTCCCTGTCCCTTCAGAAGAAAAGCATCCCTACAACATGATGCTGCCACCACCATGTTTCACGGTGGGGATGGTGTTTTTATATGCAGTGTTCGTTACCCACCACACATAGCATTTGCTTTTAGGCCAAACAGTTCAATTTTGGCTTCATCTGACCAGAGCACCTTCTTTCACATGTTTGCTCTGTCCCCCACTTGGCTTCTCACAAACTGCAAACGGGACTTCTTATGGCTTTTTTTTTAACAATGGCTTTCTTCTTGCCACTCTTCCATAAAGGCCAGATTTGTGGAGTGCACGACTAATAGTTGTCCTATAGTCAATTTCACACAGATGGACTCTATTTACTAATAAGGTGACTTCTGAAGGTAATTGGTTCCAATAGATTTTAGGTAGGGGTATCAGAGTAAAGGGGGCTGAATAGAAATGTACGCCAAACTTTTCAGATATTTATTTGTAAAAAAAATTGAAAACCATTTATCACTTTCCTTCCACTTCACAATTATGTGCCACTTTGTGTTGGTCCATCACATAAAATCCCAATATAATACATTTACATTTTTTGTTGTAATATGACAAAATGTGGAAAATGTCAAGGGGTATGAATACTCACATGACACTAACATGAAAAATCAAAAGTCCTCATTTTTGCGCAATTTTTGACATGTTTGGTATCTGTTTACTCAGAGTAACATCATCTTTGACATTATACAATAAAATTGGGCTAACTTTACTGTTTTTGTTTTTAAATTCATGAAGGTGTGTTTTTCCCCAAAAAGTTGCAATTAAAAGACAGCTGCACACATACCATGTGACATAAAATATTGCAACAATCGCCATTTTATTCTCTAGATTCTCTGCTAAAAAAAAATAAATGTTTGGGGTTCTAAGTAATTTTGTAGCAAAAAATACGGTTTTTAACTTGTAAACATGAAATGTCAGAAATAGGCTTAGTCATGAAAGGGTTAAACTTGCTCACGGCTGTAATGTATTGTCAGCTACAGACAATGCAGATAAAAAAAAAAAGAAAAAAAAAAAACACTTTATTGGTGAATGAGTAGGGGTACGATGTACCCGATGCCCATTCTCATGAGGGGCAGGATCTTGGGTCCCCCTTGTTGAGGGCTGCATGCTTGGATAAGGGTCTGGTATGAATCGTGGGGGGACCCCACGCCATTTTTTTATTTTGGTGTGGGGTTCCCCTTAAAATCTATACCAGACCTGAAGGGCCTGGTATGGATTTTGGGGGGATCACACGCCATGTTTTTGCTTTTTATTTTGGCATGGAGTTCCCTTTAATATCTATACCAGTCCCAAAGAGCATGTTATGGATTTTGGGGTTCACCTTAACCACTTTATATGTTGTATTATATGTTCTGCACTGCACTATATACTCTGCACTGCATTATATACTCTGTTCTGTACTATGCACTACACTGTATTATATACTCTGTACTACATGGTATTATTTACTCTGCACTGCACTGCACTATATACTCTGCACTGCGCTGTGCTATATACTCTGCACTACCCTGCACTATATACTCTGCACTGCACTGTGTTATATACTCTGCACTGCACTGCACTATATGTGCTGCACTGCACTATATATGCTGCACTGTACTATATACTCTGCACTACACTGTATAATATACTCTGGACTACATGGTATTATATATGATGCACTGCACTATATCCTCTGCACTGCACTGCACTATATACTCTGCAATATATACTCTGCACTGCACTATATACTCTGCACTGCATTATATACACTACACTGACTGCACACTCAATCCACTAACTACCCTGCCTATTCTCTCTCCATTAATGCACACTATACACGGCCGCCGTTGGAAGCAGCCTCATATAGAGTGGGGCCAATCATGGCCCCGGAGCCATGATTGGCCAATGGCACCCTGCCTTTGGCCAATCATGGCTCTCACTATACATTGCGCTGTGATTGGCCAAAGCATACAGGTCAGGTCATGCTTTGGCCGCTCAGAAGCCATCAATGCACTGCGATCTCACAGTGCATTATGAGGTACTCGTCGGAGGGTGAACATCCCATGAGCATCCCATATGTTCGTTTGTTCGAACATGCGTATGACTCAAACATCGGGTCCATCTCTAGTAAGGACAGATGGTGGTGGGGGGACACTGTGGCAGTAGTTTATAGCAGGACAGCACTGGATTTTCTGGGTCAATATGTGAATATAGGATAAAGAATAAAAAAAAGACTATGTGCAGGAGCTTGCAGAACACATGGCTGGTGTGGCTGTGATCAGGTATACTAACCAGTGACTGTATGTATTAAAAAAATAAAATACAAGTAAATGTTATCTAATTTAAAAAACATTTTTTTTTCTTTACAACATGAGAAGAGTACCTCTGCTGGCCAAAAGAAGTAGGGAAGGAATCACTACGCAAAAAATGCTCTGTGTGGAGAAAGATGAAGGAGCAGCTGCAGGAATAGTGAAAGCAGCAGCTGCAGGGAGAGGGAGAGTGATTTGGACCTTCCTAATTTCAGCCTCACTCTTGAGAGTAGGCTTTTAGGCATAAAAGAATGAAGAATATTAATAAGAATGAAGGTGATAAACACTCCTTATAAGACAATCAATATTACCAGAAGAGATTGATACTCAATAATGTTCTTCTGACTGAAACCCAGTGAGTGAGTTCTGAATCTTATTGGAGTCTAAAATAGGTATCCTCATGGAGGTAGAGAGTACCATACGCAAACTATCAGGCTGAGTTTTTGATAATTTTGAATAATCCAATAAATCTTAGTGCTACTTTCTGAGAGTGGAATTTGAGAGAGATATTGTGGGTGGATAGTCAAGCCAGATCTTAAAGAATAGGATAGCCAAACATTGAATATCAGCAGAGACTTTCTAGGAGGCAGAGACATTCCTGGGTCTGTAGAGAACCTCTGGAAAATTAGACATAAGAGAAAAAAATGACAGGGGCCTGGCAGGGATGGATTCTTGTCTGAAAAGGAGTGGATGCAGCTTGGGTAAAGCCAAAAAGTAAAAAATTAAAATGTAATTGTGCTGATGGGTAAAATAATTCCAAGCTACGAGCACATCAATAGATATCAATGGTTAAACATTCACATAGACAAGTGCTGAACTAATACAAACTTATATAATAACAAATTATATGAAACATAAAAATAGAAAATAAATAAAATAAAATAAAATAAAAAATAAACTAAAGTGTGCACAATAAACCCCTAACGGAGAGGGAAATCCCCACCAATATAAGTCTGTGATATAAGTCTGTACACAAACAAATTTATTGAAATTTTCTTGCAGTGTGTGCTTCCAATATGTGCAGAAAATAAATGTGGAACTATTTAAACCAAGAACCATATCACCACCATGTTTCTCCACAGCCTGCTATATTAGCTATGCTTACCAGAACAATTTGACCTTCTTTATTAGAGAAGTCAAATAGCATTTGAATCAAATAGGCTATTGTCACAGGGTACAGTATTTACTTCACTCCGTTCTGCTGGTCACCATGCAGTTCTCAATAGAACTCAAAGACAGGAATACCAAGGGTACCACATAGAGTAAAACCCTCCAAACTAGTTTTAATAAAATAAGTAGTAACCAGCCAGTCCCATGAATTATAAGGGGTTCTTCCAGACTCAGATTGTTTGATGAAATTAGACTCCTACATGTATCATCATAAATTAAGTCTTCTGAGGCATTAAAAGGCTTTCCATGCCCTGGATGTAATTTATGATTGAATGCATAGGGACGAGACATAGAAGAAATGGGCCTTTTTTTAGAGTGGCTCTCATGAAACCGTCAACCAATACTAGTTTCCAACAACATGGCTTCTTCCAGCTTTTTGTCTTTCATGGGTTGATTAACCTGAACATCCTTCATAGCTTCAGACAACCTCACTCTAAACTGGCTTTGAAGCAATGGATCATTTCAGCTAGAGTCCATGATCTATCTCCTGGACAATATTTCTCAGCTAGCAACCTGGTTTGCTTCTGCTGTCTGCACACACTCTGGGTCATCATAAAGGAGATCTAAAGTATTAAAGGACATGTGCTCAAAAGCCAGAACAAAGGTCAAGGGAAACAATACTGACGGCCCAGATAACCAGATCCACTCAGAGTAGTGATAATATCTTCTTAACCTGCTGCTGTTATGAACCAAATGACCAGGGGCACAGTTGGAAGTACAATCTGTGAGAGTTTTTGAAGTTGGGGGTTGGGAACAATTGAGGATACTGGACTGAGAGTGCAAAAACCTGGCAGGTCAGCTTGCAGTGTTCATCTGTGAATAACAGGGCCTGTACGAGATCAATGATAACAGTGTAGGGTGTGTGATACTGTAAGGCAGGGATATGCAATTAGCGGACCTCCAGCTGTTGCAAAACTAAAAGTCCCATCATGCCTCTGACTCTGGGTGTCATGCTTGTGGCTGTCAGAGTCTTGCTAGGCCTCATGGGAATCGTAGTTCTGCAACAGCTGGAGGTCCGCTAATTGCATATCCCTGCTGTAAGGTATATCAGTTCATGCCCTAGTCTGTGAATAGTCTGAAATGGTTAATGTAGGTGCAATATGCAGAATTGATGAGGACTAGTATCTGGCTGGACACCAAGCTTTGTACTGGTCTGGGGCTGGCTTGCAGCACAGAGTGGCAGAGTCCATTATTTAAGCATGAATCAGGGCAGGCAGCAATCAGTAGCATATTCATTATCCACAATAACAAGGCTGTCTGCACAACAAAGGCAGCCATTTAAAAGTAGGCCATGAGGAGATGGGGAGGACATCTTTGAACATGTTTCATACACCTTCCTGAAGAAGTCACCATCCCTGCATCATGAATTGTGTTGTTGGTGTTTAATGAATTATCCATGATCAATAAACATTTACCTTTTTTAGGATACAGTCTCGAAGCACATCTTTCGCAAACAGTTGGATTTAGCGATGTGGCCTACATACTTTTGAGTGATACAGCATTTTACAGAAGCCTTGTAGACCTGCCTTGGTATAAGCCTAGGGGGTCCGTTTTAGCAAGTGGGAGCATGCACAGTGATTTGCAGTGAAAGACTTGCTTGTGCATGGTGCACTTTTGTTTGGAAATTTCTTGATGAACTATCTTCACTGTCTTCACTGGGAGCATACCTGATTCCAATTGTATAGATTTTTTTTTCCTGATGGATTTTCATAGTACTCTATAGAGTCATTTTACACATATTTTACTTATAGCACTTCCCGACCGCCTTACGACTATATACAGCGACACTTTAAAGATGGATATCTTGGTAACGGCAGCAGCTGCTGCCACAACCGAGATATCCATCTTTAGTGTGAGCGGTCCTGTAAAAGATAACAGTGGTATCCGTGGCGGATTCACAGCGAGATCACCGTTATCGATGGCAGGAGGGGGCCTCCCCCTCCCGCTGCTCTCCCGCGCACTTCGCCGCTTACCGGAGCCGTTGGTATCGGCGGAGGCAATCGGGTGCTTCAGCCTGCTGTGTGGGGATACGAGTGAGGGCAAGATGGTCCCCACCCGTCCCCATAGCATTGCTGGGCGGAAGTGACGTCAAAATGTCAGTCCCGCCCAGCGTCTTAAAGAGACATTTTTTTGTTGTCATTTTTTCAAATGACAACATTTTAATTTTTTTTAATTTTTTGCATTCAAGTCTAAATATGAGATCTGAGGTCTTTTTGACCCCAGATCCCATATTTAAGAGGACCTGTCATGCTTTTTTCTATTACAAGGGATGTTTACATTCCTTGTAATAGGAATAAAAGTGATCATTTTTTTAGAGTGTAAAAAATAATAAAATAAATAAAAATAAATAAGAAACAAAAAAAAATGTAAAGCGCCCTGTCCCGACGAGCTCGCGCGCAGAAGCGAACGCATACGTGAGTAGCGTCCGCATATGAAACCAGTGTTCAAACCACACAAGTGAGGTATCGTCGCGATCGTTAGAGCAACAGCAATAATTATAGCCCTAGACCTCCTCTGTAGCTCAAAAAATGCAACCTATAGAAGTTTTTAAACATCGCCTATCGAGATTTTTAAGGGTAAAAGTTTGACGCCATGCCACAAGCGGGCGCAATTTTTAAGCATAACATGTTGGGTATCATTTTACTCAGCGTAACATTATCTTTCACAATATATAAAAAAATTGGGCCAAATTTATTGCTGTCTTATTTTTTAATTAAAAAAAGTGTTTTTTTTTTCCAAAAAAAGTGCCCTTGTAAGACCGCTGCGCAAATATGGTGTGACAAAAAGTATTGCAATGATCGCCATTTTATTCTCTAGGGTGTTAGAAAAAAATATATATAATGTTTGGGGGTTTTAAGTAATTTTCTAGCAAAAAAAAATGTTTTAGTCTTGTAAACACCAAATCTGAAAAACACCCAAAGTAGAGAAGTGGTTAAATGCACTAATTACCACCTTACTTATGTGTATACACATTTAACACACTGTATCTAATTTTTATTTTTTTGTATTTATTGTATTCTGAAGATTTTATTTACGCACTAAAAAGACATTATACTACACACATTGATTTATGGTACATGTAATAGGGTGGCACAGATTCCATAATCATTTATTTTGTTTATGATTTACACATGCCAGCAACCCAGTTTTTCCTTTTTGGTGTGTTTTTGTTTTTCTCTAGTTTTTAGACAGTTTGCATGAGTGAATATTAAATTTTTTATTAAAATAAAAAAAGACCTAAAGGAAATATGACGTTCCATTGGCTTTGATAGAATTATAAGGAAGGAGTTGTCAATGGAGCTGTGGTACAATGATAATATCTTTAAAGTGTATTTAAACCAAAATGTATTTCTAAGTATGTTTGGCAACATGGCTTACTGTAAATGTTTTCTTAAAGGATAAGTTCTTCTTTAGTAACATTTTACCTGTTATACCCATATTTAGGATGTAACATGTATCATGTTACTAAGTCACCTGCTACCACCCCAAAACGATCCCCCATTGTGACAATGGCCAGGGGATCCTCCCTCTGCATCTGCTGTCACAATTCAAAAAATGCAAAACTGTGAACTACTCCTACTGTCAGCTATTGCTGCTGACAGCTTGCAGTTCTCAATGAACTATGAAGGCAGAGGGTGAGCACTCTCAGGCCCCATACACACCATAGAATCTATCCGCAGATAAATCCGTGCAAACGGGTTTCAGCGGATAGATTCTATGGTGTGTACACTCCGTGGGATATTTATCCGCAGATAAATCTCCCCTGGGATGGATTTCCAGCAGATGGATATTTGCTGACATGCTCAACAAATCCATCTGCTGGAATCCATTCCAACGGATGGATCCGCTCGTCTGTACAGACTTACCGGATCCATCCGTCTAAAGGGATTCCCCGCACGCGTCGTAATGACTTGACGCATGCGTGGAATTCCTTATATGACAGCGTCGCGCCCGTCGCCGCGTCATAATAGCGGCGACGGCGCGACACGTCATCGGCAGAGGATTTCAGCGCGGATTTCAATGCGATGGTGTGTACACGCCATCGCATAGAAATCCTCTGAAATCTTTGAGAGGATTTATCCGCGGATACGGTCCGCTGGACCGTATCTGCGGATAAATCCTCTCGTGTGTATGGGGCCTCATAGTTCAATGATCTTCCTGCAACTCAGTTACTGCCTGACCATGTCGTAGGTACAGGCAGACAGCTCTACTGAAAGTCTGCAGGAGCCTGGCATTGTATCTACGATCTGCTGATCATGGGCGCAATGCTTCATAGATTTCTAAGATAAAAAAAATAAATGCAAATCTTTTTTTGTTACCTGCAAAAAATGTGCATTTATTATTTTTTAAGGTGAACTTAGCCATTAAGCAAACATATTTAGTAAATATTTTGAAAAGTTTTGTTCCTGAGAATCCTGGTAATAACAGCCCTTCCTGTTTTTTAGGCTGACAGTGCTTAGCCTCTGCAGTATTTGCAGTCTGCTGTATGCACTCCATCAGTTCACTTTTTGACTGCCTATAATGTCTATCAAATATGCAGCCCAATAACCAACTGAATGGCAATGTAGCTGTTAATTGCAAGGTAGCATATTATTGTTATCAGAAAAAAGCATAACGTTCTGGAAAATAGATTTTCAGTTTACATACACCTTAGTTAACACTTCACAGTAGGCATTGCGATTGAATTGCATGCACAAGAACACAAGATGAGGGAGGTTTTGTCATGAACACAATAGAAAAATGGCTTAATAATATTTACATATCAGGGGCATTAGAGGTGTTTAAAGTGGTTGTAACCCTAAACAACAACAGAAAAAGAGCTTGTGCTGTCTAATCTGTCCCTCTGTAAGCTGTAAAATACCTTGCTGATCCTGCCTCATTCTGCCCTACCCTCTGTAAACTGACCATTTTTTATCATGGCTGCTGAGCCCTGACACTGTGGTCAGCTTACGTGCCTCCATCATCCGCTGTGTCTCCTCTCTCCCTCACTCCCCTCCCTCCCTGCCTTTCAGTTCTGTGTGAGCTCTTTCTGACCCCCCCTGTTGCTATTAGTACTAAAATAAATTTTAAAAAATGTCACTGCCAGCCCCTCTCTTTTATCCAGGAATAACTTACAGTGTAAGTGTTTTTTTAAAACAAAGCCTCTAAATACCTTTTTCAGAGATCTTCAGGCCAGTCACATGACTCCTGACTGCTCTCCTACTCCGATCCCCAGGCTACAGCAGTAGGGGACTGAGTGGGTAGCACGGACCTTCCCAGCTGACTTTAGTGGGAGACCTCAGCCCCTCCTGTTGTAGCCTGTGGATCGGAATAGGAGAGCGGCCAGGAGTCACGTTACCGGCCTAAAGATCTCTGAAAAAAAGGTATTTAGAGGCATCGATTTTTAAAAAAGACTCACATAGTGTGTTATTGCTGGATACAGGTGAGAAGCTGGCAGTGAAATTATATTTTAAGGTTACAGCTACTTTAAGCTTGGAGCCCAAATCTACTGCATGGGAGCATTTTTAACTTACCCAGTGTACTACTCCTCCCCTGGCAGGATGTAATTCCTCATGCACCAGCAGTGAACTATTCCTCAGCATCATCAAGTCCAATTTAAGGCTACAGTCTCTACACCAGTCTTGATGATGTCAGAGGAGCTTAAAATGCTAGGGCATGAGGGAGAAAAGTCTACGGGGACCAGTCTAGCAGTGCAGAGAAGCCTGCAGGAGTAGGGGATCAGGTAAATAAAACTGCTTTACCAAGTCCCCTAGATATCAACAAGCAGTTAACTCTGGGTTTCCTGGAGAACAGCTTTAAAGGATAGGTTCACCCTTGGGAAAATGGTACACGTTTCACTCATTTTCTGGGTGAAACATGTAATATGTTCCAAATGCTCTAGCCACTGCCCACTCACTCACCCCCTCGCTCCCCCTCCCTGTGACAGCAGTACTGGGAGAAGTTCCTTATACTAGCTGTCACTAAAATCAGCGTTATCGTGCAGGCTCCACCCACACAGCCAAGTCATTCATTCATTCATTCACACAGCTTTGTGTGTGAATGTACTATAAACCCTAACATCATTTGTGATTGTTGACTTGTAGTTCTCAATGAATGCTGTGGAGCACCGTGGTAGTTAATTGATTCTTCCTGTCGGTGTATCTGCTTGCCCGTGCAGGCACATACAGGCACACAGATAGATCTGAAGGAGACCTGCCATCTGCTGTCCGATGGTACAATGCTTTACAGCCTCAAAAAATGTTTATATCTTTTTTCTAAAAAAAATATTTAGCCTGTAAAAACAGTCACAGTACCTGCACATACTTGCAGAAGCCTTGAAAAAGTCCCTGTCAAAGGGAAGCCAGTGAGGTTGAACACTATATTGACAAACCAATAGGCAAATAGAAATATATGGGGACAGGGCTAAACAGAAATCTTCAGCTACCCAGAAGTTTTGGAACTTTGCATTCTTTGAACGGCTAGGCATTTACCTATGATGGAAAGATCTGAGAGGCTGTTGTTGGTAACTGCATTTCTTACCTGCAGTTTGCCCTCTTGTGCCCCAGCAACCTTTTAAAATAGAGTGCGCCTTTTTTAAAACAGAATTGATTTTTATGTCACCACTTTCAAAATAAATCCTTTTTTTTTCAATAGCAGTCAAGACCATGTAAAAGAGCTGCTGGTTTACAGCACTCACACAACTCTTACACCTTGTAATGCTGAGGGCCAAGTGACCAACAACGGTGTGTGCAAGCTGAAGTAAATGACTGAACATTGTATTTGATAAAATATTCGTTTCTGATGCACATGGGCAAAGAAGGACTTATATGGTTTCACCTAATATTATAAACCCTTTATTTCTAGATTTATGTCAGAAGCAATGGTATGTATATAGCTTCGTCTTGTCTTTAAAGTTCTTTAAATAGATGTATTTTTTGGTTCCTTCTGTGTCCATCTCACTATAGACTTTGCTCTGGATATTCAAGTGACCACTCAGTATATACAGTACACAGAGATCATTGAGAGCTTACAAATAATAAAAATATTCTTTTAGCCAAAAATATAATTTAAAATTTCAGTTTCATCTCACAGCACAGTACGTTTAGTTTCACCTGACACATTTATAATGTCTCTAGTAAAGAAATACAAAGCTGGGCCATTAAGAATAAACTCGCCTGTAAAGTCACAGTCATGAATAATAACTGAAGGGGAGCACTTGTCAAGACTGTCGAAAAACAAATAAAAAAAAACACTGCATTGATTTAATGCATTTTTATTTGTTTTGTTCTTTCACTTTTGAATAAATCATATGCTACTAAGGACAGTCCGCAGCTATCATTGACATTAATCACAAACCTATTTCCTAATGCTGCATCAGAAAAGTTCCTTTTGACAAATTGGTCCTATGACTTTCTCAACTACTGCATATAATCTAGTGCATTGGAGTAAATTGTGATGTAAAAAAAAGGAGCTGCTCAGAACAAAAGCACAAGCATTTATGAAAGCTCATCAGAACTGATTTGAATATGAAAGCCCACCTTTTGCTGGAACGGTGTGATATAAATCAGGTATACATTCAATTTCATATTTAATCCATTATATACTTTTTGGGCAATTTGGTAAGCTACTAGTTGCTGCTTCTTATCGTGAGCTGTATTTTGCAAACATCAAAGGCTTTTCAGAAAAAGACACATGACAGGGAACAATTTGTAGAATGTGATGTATATTTTTGTCTAGCAAAAAAAAGGAAATTATATGATTCATTCAGTGATATGGCTCTTTTGACTCACTTAAGGCTGGATTTATTGAAGTGTTATTTGAGCTAAGACAGTAATTCATGACTAGTATTCAAGAACTTGAGAACTTCTGCTGAAAAGAAGTTTGTGGTGTTCCGGTTTAAAGGCCTTTTGAGGTCATTGATGGAGTCTTTTCTGTAGTGGAGCAGAAAGAATTACACTGATGCTTTGTCATTGAAGCTTTAAATATAACATACTAATCAAGATTCAGGAGGTAAACATTTATGATTTTCTTCTTTATCTCTTTATTGCAAGACACTGTTTTCTCAGGTCTATCTCAAGGTCTGTTTTCTTCAATGATAGCTAGCAACTAGTTTTAACCACTTAACGCCCGCCGCACGACTATTTACGTGCGCAAAATGGCACGGACAGGCAGAAGGACGTATATATACGTCCTTGCCTTTCTGCGGGTCGGGGGTCCGTTTGGGACCCCCCCTGCTGCGTGCGGCGGGCGGATTCCCTCGGGGAGCGATCCGGGACGACGGCGCGGCTATTCGTTTATAGCCGCTCTGTCGCAATCTCTCCCCGGAGCTGAAGAACGGGGAGAGCCGTATGTAAACACGGCTTCCCCGTGCTTCACTGTGGCGGCGCATCGATCGTGTCATCCCCTTTATAGGGGAGACACAATCGATGACGTCAGACCTACAGCCACACCTCCCTACTGTTGTAAACACACACTAGGTGAAGCCTAACACGTTCAGCGCCCCCTGTGGTTAACTCCCAAACTGCAACTGTCATTTTCACAATAAAGAATGCAATTTAAATGCATTTTTTGCTGTGAAAATGACAATGGTCCCAAAAATGTGTCAAAATTGTCCGAAGTGTCCGCCATAATGTCGCAGTCACGAAAAAATTCGCTGATCGCCGCCATTAGTAGTAAAAAATATTTTTTTTATAAAAATGCAATAAAAATATCCCCTATTTTGTAAACGCTATAAATTTTGCGCAAACCAATCGATAAACGCTTATTGCGATTTTTTTTTACCAAAAATAGGTAGAAGAATACGTATCGGCCTAAACTGAGGAGAAAAAAAAATTATATATGTTTTTGGGGGATATTTATTACAGCAAAAAGTAAAAAATATTGAATTTTTTTCAAAATTGTCACTCTATTTTTGTTTATAGCGCAAAAAAAAAAAAAAACGCAGAGGTGATCAAATACCACCAAAAGAAAGCTCTATTTGTGGGGAAAAAAGGACACCAATTTTGTTTGGGAGCCACGTCGCACGAGCGCGCAATTGTCTGTTAAAGCGACGCAGTGCCGAATTGTAAAAATGCCTTTGGGCATTTAGCAGCATATTGGTCCGGGGCTTAAGTGGTTAAAATAACTTATACAAAATAGGCCCATTATAATGTTAATTGCCACACAGAATATTTCAGCTTGGTTTCTCTTTGTGTATAACCTAGCAGGTATGAAAATGCAGTGCTTCAGGAGAAGAAACTTCCATTGAGAGAAGTACAGAGGATGTCCTTGTTGGCTTCTTCCGAAAACTCTAGGGGGCAGATCCTCGTACAATTGCATAGGCGCAGCGTATGTGAGATAGGCTACGCCGCTGTAACTTACTTTTTTAATCTTTGAATCTACAAAGAATTTGCGCCGTAAGTTACGGCGGCGTAGTGTATCTCTCACGGCGTAACGGCGCGTAATTCAAATCGGCGAGTAGGGGGCATGTTTCATTTAAATGAAGCGCGTCCCCGCACCAAACGGACTCCGCATGCGCCGGCCGTAAATTTCCCGCCGTGCATTGCGCTAAATGACGTCGCAAGGACGTCATTGTTTTGACGTGGACGTAAATTACGTCCAGCCCCATTCACGGACGACTTACACAAACAAAATAAAATATTTTCATATTCGACGCGGGAACAACGGCCATACTTAACATTGCGTACGCCACCAAATAGCAGCTTTAACTATATGCCGAAAAAAGCCGAACGGAAACGACGTAAAAGAATGCGACGGCCGCTCGTACGTTCGTGGATTGTCGGAAATAGCTAATTTGCATACTCAACGCGGAATACGACGGGAACGCCACCCAGCGGACGCCGAAGAATTGCATCTAAGATCCGAAGGCGTACGAAGACGTACGCCTGTCGGATCTAACCCAGATGCCGTCGTATCTTGTTTTGAGGATTCAAAACAAAGATACGACACGGGAAATTTGAAAGTACGCCGGCGTATCACTAGATACACTGGCGTACTCTCTTTGTGGATCTGCCCCCTAGATGTCTAGCTGTCATGCTGATCCAGTGGCTTCAATAGTGTCTTAAGTTGGCCATATACCGATCAAAATCTACCCCGTTTGGCAGGAACCGTCTGAATTTTGATCCTCCTATGGGCAGGTTGATTGTACTGTAGTCGATATATTGATACAACCAGCCGGCAGCAGTAATAATTGACTTATGATGGTGGTTAAACCTCCCGCTGTTACCATATAATAGCACACTGAATTTGTTGATGTGGGATTCAAGCAATTTTCTTTCCTTCAATCTGTGGTTAAAGGAAAGAAAATTGGTTAATGCAAGGGCAGCCTTAGTCATTGACCTGAAACAAGCATGGCCATTGGTTTCACTCTGATTTAGGGCTCATTTACACCACCTGCTTTGAGCTACATTGCTCAATGTCAGTATAGCTCCAAAAAAAGGACAGGGCGAATATTCTTGTTTTGAATAGTGCCAGATCATGCTAACACCCTATGTTTGTTGCTGTGCAGTGCAACCCATTTTATCACAAGGTATTGTATGTTGCAAAGTACGATTGGCAAAAAAAGCGACCTCATGAGCTTTATTTCAAGAAAACAATGCATTTTTTATGCATTAAATGCCAAATTACACATTTTTTAAAGACTACTGAATGGGATGTAGATGACATGTCCTTGAGGACCATTTATGAAAATAGATGCTTGAAAGATCCTGGATCTAGAGGAGGTATCTCAGAAATCCTTGTTCTCTAGTCCTACTAGAAAATGTATTCATCAGGTTGCATGGGAGGCGGTCCTGGAGGAGGAGGTGCGATGGTCAACCATATTGCACAAGGGGATTCTCAACACCACATTGGTCGAAGCAAATTATAACATTTTATCCTGTTGGGGGCAGATCCACAAAGAAATTACGCTGGCGTATCTATTGATATGCCGGCGCAATTTCAAAATTCCTGCGTCGTATCTTTGTTTTGAATCCTCAAAACAAGATACGATGGCATCTCGTATGCCTTCGGATCTTAGATGCAATTTTTGGGCGGCCGCTAGGTGGCGTTTCCGTCGAAATCCGCATCGAGTATGCAAATTAGCTATTTACGGCGATCCATCGACATACGTCGGCCCGGCGCATTTTTTTCCGTCGTTTGCGTTCGGCTTTTTCCGGCGTATAGTTAAAGCTGATGTTCTGAGGCGTACTCAATGTTAAGTATGGCTGTCCTTCCCGCGTACAATTTTGAATTTTTTGCATCGTTTGCGTAAGTCGTTCTTGAATAGGAATTTGTGTAGAATGATGTCACTGTCGTAAGCATTGGCTTGTTCTGGTTTAATTTCGAGCATGCGCACTGGGATACCCCCAGGGACGGCGCATGCGCAGTTAAAAAAAAACGTTGTTTACGTCGGGTCACGACGTATTAACATAAAACACACCCCCATCACTTCCATTTGAATTCCGCGCCCTTACGCCGCAACAGATACACTACGCCACCGTAACTTACGGCGCAAATTCGTTGAGGATTCAAACCAAACAAAAGTAAGTTACAGCAGGCGTAGCGTATCTTAGATACGCTGTGCCCGGCGCAGATGTATGTGGATCTGCCCCTCGGTATTTAGTCCCAATGCGGTTATCAAAAATATATCCTGATGCCTCCCCTCAGTGCTTCCAAGGGTGTCGGCAGGAGAGAAGCATGTTTCACATCTGGTGGTCCTGTCTGAGGATTCAGATATTTTGTATAAGAATATTCAACCATCTTTACTCGTAACTAGTAACCGGAGTCAATATATCCAGAAATGCCAGGGTGGCACTGTTTACTGATCTTTCGGATGAAATCCCCAGACATCTTCGAACATTTGTTTTTTTATTTTATTTTGTTGGCTGCTAAAAATCACCATAGCGCGGGTATGAATAATCCCCGTTGTTTCCTTCCTGTTGGTCAAACATAGAATATCTTGGATCATGCTTCATAAGAAGCTGGTGAGTATTTTGAGGGTTAAACAAACCAGTTTTATAAAGGTTTGAAATCCCTGGATAAGGTACCTTCAATCCTCTGTTTGAATGATGTATCTGGGTGTTGATATGGCCGTTTTGGGGGGGAGCCACCTTTTATTTTCTTCTTTCCTTTTTTCCTTTTTTTTTTTCAGTCTTTCTCATGTTTTATACATTGTAACAGCACTGGAGAAACGGAGTGAATCACTGCGGATACAAGTACCTCAATGCGCTTCTGTATGCAACAACTCAGTATTAGCCCCAGGCGTCACTCCTAGCAACAGGAGTTTGGGGGGTTCTCTACATCATCATTTTCTTGTCACATATAAAAGGACATTGATTTACTAAGGATGGGAGCATTACAACATGCGACCAGACCTTAGCGATTAAAATATATACTTTAGCTTTAAGGACTCTATTCCAATACACCTCTACATGCATGTGATTACAGTAAGGAACCCCAGGCGTCGCTCCTAGCAACAGGAGTCTGGAGGTTC
Source organism: Rana temporaria (assembly GCF_905171775.1). NCBI lineage: Eukaryota > Metazoa > Chordata > Amphibia > Anura > Ranidae > Rana > Rana temporaria. The sequence goes on along the minus strand of NC_053493.1, from coordinate 341,671,492 downwards.
TCTACATGATATCACCTGCACCTTACAGCTAAGGGAGATGCCACGAAACAGCATCAACCCTTAGCCAAGAAAAGTTTTAAGGATAACAAGTTCGAACTATTAGGCCGAGGCCTACAAGACATTTGTACTCATGCCAAGCTCGTATTATTTGAGAGTTGTAGTAACAACTGGGTACTTGTATCCTGCATGTACTATAGTAACGTAATAGCACCTGCGTATACGTAGTAAAGTAGTTTAGGTAATTACAGTAGCATACTTGAAGTAATTCCTATTGAGACATTAGTATTGCTTGAGAGAGGCAGTATAGCCCATTATTAGTTGCAAGAGGGAGGCAGTATAGCTCAGGTATGTAGTATGCATAGATGAGGTATTTATAGCTGCATATATTAGATAGACATAGCATTGGTATGTTGTAGGTTGCTGAGCCTTTTAGTTAGTATTTAGCTAGCAGGATTTAGCATAGTAGTATCTCCCATATAACATGTTGATAAGCAGATGGCATATGTAATAGCAGTTGAAACACTAATAGTAGATCTTCTATATGACTATAAATGTAGCAAGGGTTACTTATCTGTTTGTAGCTTCTAAGGATAGGAGAGAAGTTCTCATGAAAGAGGAAGGTTGCCAAATGTCCTGTAGTTGTTTTGCAGAGAGCTGTATTGCAGAGAAGAGATCAGCAGCAAAGGAGTAGTGGTTTCCAGGAATGGTGTTGCAGCATAGGGAGCTCGGGAAAGGGCTGGTGTAACAGGGCCTCCATGCTAACAAGCTGTAGCTCACTCTAGCACTGCTCCACAACTGACATACGGCTGACAATGGCTGGGATATGGCTGGCAATAATAGAACAACACCTGTATCTCCTATGCAGGCCTTTATAGGCAGGAGATCAGGTGTAACACATTGCAGTCAGATTCAAAATAGAGCGCTGTATAAGACACACTTCCGCGTTCCAGGATGGAACGCATCATGGCGCCGGGCGATGACGTGATCGCACGAGCGTCGTATGCGTTCCACTGTGGAACACACTACGGCGCTGAAGCGCCCATAGAGGGAGAGGAGCTACCTTACATGTATTTTCTTCTGTTTGCCTGAAGGTCAACTTTAAAAAAAACTTTAGATCACACTTTCTAACAACTGAGTTAAGGTTCAGTTATGCACACAATACCATTTGTATAAACCTAGTGAATTATATTTTACCTTGATGCCTATGTCTAGAACAGCAGCAGGAAAAAAGGGTGCAAAGGAAAATGATGAGACTAACACTTATGCTGCATACACACGATCATTTTTCGGCTTGTAAAAAACAAAGTTTTTCAGCCTCTAGAAAAAATTTTTTTCCAACTTCATCATTAAAATGACGTTGCCCACACACGATCGTTAAAAAAAATGCTCTAGCAAAGCGCGGTGACGTACAACACATACAACGGCACTATAAAGGGGAAGTTCCATTCGGATGACGCCACCCTTGGGGCTGCTTTAGCTGATTTCATGTTAGTAAAATACGATTTGCGCTTTTCTGTCTGTTACAGCGTGGTGAATGTGCTTACTCCATTATGAACGCTAGTTTTACCAGAACAAGCACTCCTGTCTCATAACTTGCTTCTGAGCATGCGCAGGTTTTTATCGTCATTTTAGCCCACACACGATCATTTTTTTCAACCCGAAAAATGACATTGTTTAAAACGTCGTTAAAAAACGCATCATGTTCGAATTTTTTTTGGTCGTTTTTCAGAACCCAAAAAATTATGTGAAGCCCACACACGATCATTTTAAATGTCATTGTTTAAAAACTTCGTTTTTCAAATGCCGAAAAATTATCGTGTGTACGCGGCATTAGGCCTCATACATACGACTGGCAAAAACCAGCAATAAAACTGCTTCTTGTCGAGATTCCAGTTCGTGTGTACGAGGCATTTAGGTTTCTCGTCTGGAAATCTGGCCAGAATCTCGACGAGAAAAAAAGAGAACCTGCTCTCTTTTTTTCTCGCCGAGATTCTTGTCGGCCTGTTTCCCAACGAGAAACCCGAGAGTGTATACTTACCTGTCGCCATGGAAACCCGTGCATGCTCGAAATGACTTTGACGCATGCGCGGTAGCTTCCACGGCATAGGTAGGGTGAAGCAAGATGGCGGCGACGGCATTGAATGTGACATGCGCATGCTCGTCGAACGCGATGACGTCACCATGTTCTTTCCTTTCAAGAGAACCGAGGTTCTTTTGAAACGAAATTCTGTACACTCTGGCGGCAAGAGTTTCTTGCCAAGAATCTCGTCAGGGAAAACTACAGGTTTTTCCTGACGAGATTCTCGATCGTGTGTACGAGGCTTCAGTCAGAATGGACAACCAATCTAAGAGAAATTGTGAACTATATTTTTATCTGTTAAAAATAGGAAATACCTATTACTAAAATACAGTGTAACAAAATACTTTTTAATAGAATGTTTACTGGCCAATGAATTGCTTGTTGATAATTATAGGCATATATATTTTTTCTTCTAGCACAAACAAAATAATAGCCTAAAATTATTGCAATCTAACAAGTTCTTGCAAAGTCTAAATGGAGACCTTTGATGAAAACACTTTTGCTTTCATCTAGCCTGATATGTGCATTACTTTAGAAAAGTATAAGATGGTACATGCAATTGCCACTTTCAAAACATGCTTTATTTTTCTAATACACTGCATACATGGCTTTCTTCAGCAAAGATGAAAGGAGAGGCTAGATAGAAAATATGTGCTTTACTAGTTTATTTATGCTTGAAGATTGCTGTGAAACCACTTATACAATCAAAATTTTTACTTAACTGTCATGTGCTAGTCCCAGCAACTTAAAATAAAGACACACTCTGAGTCATATATTGTACACCATATGGTGAAGAACCTCGATTCAAAGCAAATGTGTTATATACTGCATCCACAGTAGTATAGTGGTTTTTGTTAAATCACTTGCTAGATTGCTTCTGTTTTTTGCTCTTTTCAGAAATCCATTAAGTCCCAAAAAATATTGTAAAAGAAATAAAAAAATAAAAATCTTGTTATTTGCTTGATACTGACAAGCAAAAGGGGGGAACGTGCATTACTGTTCATTACATTTGATTTTAAATAAACCCAGTTTGATTGAAACAGTAACCAGCAACAAAGCAGCAATTCGTCTAGAGTATTTGTTTGGCTTTTAAACTCACTAAGAGCAGGTTTCATCGATAATGTACAGGGACATTCTTTCTATTTCATCAGCTATAGCAGCACTATATTTGATGGACATTTTTTGTGAAGTTTAGATATCACCCCAGAATATGCTACCTTTGCCTACAGAAGTGGACACTGGTGTAAGTCTGAGGAGATGCAGGTCATTAATTAGTGCACTATTTCTACAACTTTAGGAGGCAACAGGAGCCAGTAAACAAGGTAAGAATCTTGTTCCATATTCACTTTAGAGGGTGCCACCTCAACAGGGTCAAATCGTATCACTTTAACAGTGGTTTTCCTATTGATTAAATTATTTAAAGCTAATCAACGCCAACATGTTAAAAGGTGACAGGAAAATGCTATTTAATATATAAAGAAAAAAAAAAAGTCCAGCACATCTCAGCTATACATGCAATTTTTTTCTGTGATGTATACCTTTTAAAAAACGTTGGAGTGGATTTACTAAAACTGGCGAGTGCAAAATCTGATTCAGCTCTGCATAGACACCAATCGGCTTCCAGTTTTTTTTTTCTAAAAGATTAATTGAACAAGCTGAAGTTAGGAGCGGATTGTCTATCATGCACAGCTGCACCAGATTTTGTACTCTCAGATTTATGTACAGAAAAATACCTGTTGATCTGACAGAAATCTAATGTGCTCCTAATGTCCTGTTTGAGTATACTGCCCTTGCTGTACTGAAATCTTAACCAGTGTTGTCATCCCTGCCTGCTGATTTACACGACTTCCTGACCCGTTTCCACTTCACATGCATACAATTATCTTCTCTCCCCAAAAACAATGTTGCTGCCTTGACTCTGAAAAACCTGCCCACAAACTAAGGGTATTTTAAAACATTTTTTTGACAAATGTGACAAGCATTTATCAATATTTGATGAATTTTTACCATGGGGGGGGGTATTTAATCCCTGCTGAACTTGTATATTTGCCCACTGACAACGAAATGATCAGTCTATAATTTTAATGGTAGGTTTATTTTAACAGTGAGAGACAGAACAACAACAAAAATATCCAGAAAAACTTTATACATTTATTTGCATTTTAATGAGTGAAATAAGTATTTAAACCCTTTGCAAAACATCACTAAGTACTTGGAGTCAAAATCCTTGTTGGCAATCAGACATTTCTTGTAATTGGCCACCATGTTTGCTGCACACATCTCAGGAGGGATTTTGTCCCACTCCTCTTTGCAGATCTTCTCCAAGTCATTAAGGTTCTGAGGCTGACTTTTGATAACTCAAACCATCAGATCCCTTCACATATTGTCTATGAGATTAAGGTCTGGAGACTAGCTAGGCAAGTCCTTGAGCTTAATGTGCTTCTTCTCGAGCCACTCTTTTGTTGCCTTGGCTGTGTATTTTGGGTCATTGTCATGCTGGAATACCCATCCACGACCCCGTTTATCGTCCCTTTGATGCGATGAAGTTGTCCTGTCCCCCTAACAGAAAAAAACCCCCAAAGCATAATGTTTCCACCACCATATTTGATGGTGGGGATGGTGTTCTTGGAGTTATAGGCAGCATTCCTCCTCCTCCAAACATGGTGGGTTGAGTTTATGCCAAAATCAGCGGGGGATCAAATACCTTTTCGCTCTCTGTATAGTGGTTTCTTTTAATTTTCAGATCCATCTAGTGTCCATAATGTGGTATTTTTTTCTGATTGAGGCATTTCAGGAAAAATACCACAATAAGGCCTTGTACACACGACCGAGTACGAACCGAGTAAGAACCAGGTTCTTGTCAGGCTTGTCGAGATTCTTGTCAAGCTTTCTTTGCATACACACTGGCAAGACAAAATCTAGTCGTTCTGAAACGCGGTGACGTACAACACGTACAACGGCACTATAAAGGGGAAGTTCCATTCCATTGGCGCCACCCTTGGGGCTGCTTTTGCTAATCTCGTGCTTTCAGATCGTTTTCTGCAGTTCAGTTTGTGCTTGTGGGTTTGTATCGTGGGTTTAAGGGCGTGTGGTCAGGTCGTATTTGTTTTTAAGTGCATTCCTGTCCGCTCGTTTCTGATTTTCAGGTCATTCTTCATAGGCCTTGCTGTTCTTCAGTACGTTCTGTTTAGTTTGTTCATTCTGATTAAACGTTTGTTTTCTAGCCATGTTGCAGGCCTAGACGAGGCCATGAGCAGGGTCAGGAGGCGTTCATGGACAAAGAATTGGTTGCACCGTAGGAACCAATTCTCTCATATGCCTCTGCTGCGGGAGATCCAGGAGAATAATCCTGATGATTACAGGAATTTCCTTAGGATGTCTGACCCCGTTTTCCAGCAGCTCTTGGCTTTGGTGTCGCCCTATATCATCAGTCAGGACACCGTTATGTGGGAAGCCACCAGCGCAGAGGCTAGTTGCCATGTTACGCTTTCTGGCAACTGGGAGAAGCTTGCAGGACTTTCACGACAGGCAGGACAGGCATCTCCCCCAGGCTCTTGGCCTCATAATCCCAGATACCTGTTCTGCTAAAATCCAAGTCCTGCAGGAGGACTATATGAGGATATGTTTTCTTCTTTAATATCACATTCAATGTATTCAATGTATTTAATGTATTGTATGTATTTCCTCTTTCCCTAATTACCATGTTTGCAATATGCTGTGAATGTCCCCTTTGCCCCAAAGCTTTTAATGCTCCTTTTTTGGCCTAGATGCATATTTCCCTTCACTAACCTCTCAAGCATGCTATCCTGGGCCCAAACACACCTAGCCTAGTCACTTCCCAATGTATTTTGCAAGATCCATTGTAGTGATTTATCCTCCCCCCACCCCCTAAAATGTGTTTTAAAGTATAGCTTTTACCTTATTTTTTTTTTTTTAGGTCCCAAACTCATCTAGCCCCCCCCCTAAAAAAATTCCAGGGGTCCATCAGAGGGGATGAGGAATGTGATAATTGGGCCTTATATTTTTGTTTTTGAATGCTCCTTTAAATAAATGTTAGAATGATGTTGGCCAATAATGTTTTTGTATAATCTGCTTGCAATGTTTTGTGCAAAAGTACTCATTTTTTTATCTAGTTTGATTCCACAGCTTCCCTCCACGCCACAGGAATGGCAGACTGTGGAATCGGAGTTTGCTACGCGGTGGGACTTCCCCAACTGCGGTGGAGCCATTGACGGGAAGCACGTCCGCATCGTGCCACCACCCCGTTCTGGTTCCCAATACTACAACTACAAGGGGTTTAATAGTATTGTGCTGATGGCGGTGGTGTCAGCACAGTATGAGTTCCTCTTTGTGGATGTGGGGAAGAACGGCCGGATGTCGGATGGGGGAGCCTTCAGGTAGACGGAGTTTGCGCTTCGTCTCCAGAGTGATGATATTGCATTGCCACCGGATGCAGAGAATGTTTGTATTTCTGGCTGATGAAGCCTTTGGCCTGGGACCGCATCTCATGAGGCCAATCCCCCAGCGGTCCTTCAACCCAGAGAGGTGGGTATTAAACTACCGGCTGGCCAGAGCCCAAAGAGTTGTGGAGAAGGCCTTTGGGATAATGTCCAGCCGGTTCCGCCTGTTTTTAACCTCTATGCACATGGCGGAATATAAATGGAACTACATTATTTTTTGTTGCTGTATTCTACATCATTTCTTAAGGAGACAGTCTCCTACTTATATGGCCACAGTTGGGCCCGAGTCCGGACTTGCCTTAGGTGAAATCGCCTTGTCGGGCCTAGAACAGGCCCGTACTGGCTTGCCCCCCAAAGTGCCCATGCAGTCTTGGATATGTATGTGAAGTATTTCTCTGGTAGGGGGGCCATTCCTATGCCAGCCAATGTGTAACTTCATTATTTTAAGAAAAAACATAAAGAAATCTGTTGAAATAAAATTTTTGATGTCTTGCTTGTGTTGATTTTAGTTGTCTCCTAGTTTTTCCTAGTGTAATACTTGTAGTGTCAAGTGTATTTTCATTATGAACTAACAACCATTTCACTGGTAACACCAAAACTAAACACATCAAAAGTTCTCGGGTGAGATTTCTGTGCTATTATCGGTAACCCTGAGCCACACTCAGGATTCCCTCGCTGAATGCTGGAAAAGGTTACTTACCTTTTCCCTGGGATCCAGCAATGAATTTCCGCAGTGCACGGCGGTCGGATCTTCCACTGTATGTTCCCCTGATTCCCTTCCCTGCGAGCGTCGCGACGCAGGGGGGCAGAACGGCACCAAATTCAAACACAGTATTAAGTAAAACACACTGATACAATGTAATCCTATTGGATTACAATAAAAAATAAAATACAGTGACCTTAGATTGCCCTCCAGTGCTTTCTCCAGTGCCCTTGTCTGCAGATTTACTGTACTTTGTGACTGTAAACTGCACAGCGACCATGGCATCAAAAAAGCGCGCCTCTACCTCAAAATCGATATGCGACAGCGATACAGAATCGCTTGCAGAGGAGTTGAGTGACAGCGACTCGTGGGGAAGTTCGTCATCAGATGCAGAAAGTGATTTCAGCGATGATCCTGGGACTGTGCCCAACGATGTGCAGACTTAGTGCTCAATTGATTGCGGTACAGAGCACGTAGCGCCACCAAGATTTCCGTTTACAGATCAAAGTGGATGTTGAGGATGACAATCCCTTGGCATACCTCCAACTTTTTTTGACGGATGAAGTTATCGCCAAAATTGTTTTGGAGACGAATCGCTACCATGAGCAACAAGCTGCTACCCATCAGCGATTTTCAAGGCACAGAAAATGGGAACCAGTAACCAGTGAGGACATCTGGAAGTTTCTTGGCCTTAAAATTTTTCGGGGAGTGGTGGGGAAACCCCTGCAGAAATGGTACTGGACAACCAACAAAATATTGGCCACACCGTCATGTCGGAATATACATTTTTGCTAATTATGAAATATTTGCACTTTGCAAATAATGAAGACTTTGATGAGAGTTCTCATCCAGCTCCAAAGCTTGATTTGGCATAAAGTAATTGTGAATGTGAATCCAGCTCTGGGTACATCTGGAATTTGGTCCTGTACACCGGGAAAGGGACCAAATTCTGCCAGCGATTCAGCGGTTTTAGAATGACAACCGCTTCATTGCTGAACCAGGGCTACTGTGTCACCACAGACAATTTTTATACGTCCCCATAACTCTATGAGTTCCTTCTCCTGAACAAGACGGACGCATATGGGACCGCAAGGCCTAACCGGCGTGACATGCCGTCAACCATTGCCAATAAAAAGCTTGGGGCAGAAGTAGTTGCCCGGCAGAAAGGGAAAATGATGGCACTGAAGTGGCGAGACAAAAAAGACGTGTGCCAAGACGAGTACCATTCATAACACCTTGACCGTAATGGTACACACCAAAGGTGGAAAGTATGAGATAAAGCCACAGGTTGTGTTCGACTACAACCACACCATGGGAGGTGTGGACAGAGCTGACCAGGCCATGACCTTTTATCCAGCCATGAGGAAGCAACAAAAAAAATACTATAAAAAATATTCCGGCATCTTCTGGAACAGTGCCTCTGGAATGCCTTAATTCTGATGGAAAAAAAAGTGACAGGCCTATGGTCCATGCGGACTTTGTGTGGAAGGTTGCAGAACTAATCTTTCTGAAGCACCAGATGCCAACAGCTGTAAACCGATCTGGACGTCGGGCTGCTGGTGTTGTGAACCCTGAACGACTGACCGTCGTCACTTGGTCGTCACATTATGGACCACATTCCACCCACTGGAAAAAAAAACAGCACCCACAAGGATGTGTGTGGTTTGCTGCTCTAAGCGTGACGACACCGAAAGAAAAATCCGAAAAGAAACACGTTTCTATTGTCCCAACTGTGACGTTGGACTTTGTGCTGTACCTTGTTTCAAAATTTTCCATACCCGAGACGTTTACTGACTAATAATATTGCACCCTTGTTTGACCCCCCAAAAAATCTGAGTTTTTGAATATATTATTTACTAAAATGTATTGAATTGTATTGTTATCATTAAATTATTATTTCTTATTATTTATTATATTATAATTTATGGTTTTGTGTTTCAAACTTTATCATACCCGAGACATCTACTAGACTCTGGTTTGGACAGATTTAGGTGAGTTATTCCTAAGAATTACAGGCCTGCAATCTAAAACGCTAAAATTTCCATGCAAACTAATGGTACCGCTTTCAGCACCTAAAATCTGAAAGAATAATACTGCCAGGGAGGTTAAGAAAAACAAACCACACTGTGTTATTGTTTTTACAAAATTTTTACTTGGTGCTTATTCACACACTTGGTCTTTATAAAATATTTGAGGTGTGTCATTTTTTTTTTAATTGCCATAAACTGGCATTTTTTTTAATGAAAATAAAAAAATTAAAATAACATAACACAAAATACCACAATGTAAACCTCTAGGCAATAACTCAGACAATCTAATTTTTATTAAATTGTCTACCTGCCCATAATAAGATGGGTTGTTGTCACCCCTGGACAAGCCAAAATTGGAAGATGCACACAGTCTTTTTAGGGTTAGAAATGGGTATTTCCCTCCTGATCCATTTTGCCAACATGTGCTATCTGCCATCATGGGTGATCAATGGATGTGTTTTGTGGGTGCAACCCCTTCTTCCTTTCACCTACTTGAGTAGCGAGGAAGGGGCTGCTTCCACAAAACACGGACATAGATATCCCGAGATGGCAGATAGCACATGTTGATCCACTGTGTGCATCTTCAACTTTGGCTTGTTTGAAAAAGTGCAAAAAAAACTATTTGAAACTGGGGGGGGGGGTCTTATTAGTTTCCCCCCAAGTCATCAATTATGTCCTTAAATGTTTCCTCAATAAAGGCCATTTTTTGTTTGATGACGTACATGTGAGGTCTGTGTTTCCTGGGCTCTGAGGAGTGGTGTCCTCCCAGTCTTCTCTGCCTTATGAGAATGAAACAAAATGTACACTTAGCACACACATATTTGAGGGCAAAATTAGGAATATTAAACATTGCTTGGAAGTGGGGTGCAAGTGTCTGTTTGGGCAGTTACAAGCAGAAGACATGATTTTTGCAAACACAAATCTTGACTACTCACCTTTTTGGGACAAGTTTCACACATGTAGACACCCCAAAAATGCACAGGAGCTCCTGTGTGGGTCACCCTAAAAAGGATGTTCTGGTGGCCCACACTAGTGCTCTTGAGTGCAGATGCGTAAACAGCTGCTGAGTGTCCTCTCCTATAGACTGATGTAATTTTGATTTTAATTCTAATTACAAACACATCAGCTAGACACCAATGTAAACATATTTCTTGAAGATAAACAGGCATAATAAAATATTTTTAACCCTGTGTCTTCATAAAACATTGTATGTAGTGGCCAAACGATGTGTCTGAAATGACCATAATTTTCTAAGGTCCTATATTCAAAAGCAACAACATGGAGCAACATGCAAGTTCTGAAAAACAATAATAATAGGGACACAGGAGAAGTACTTACTTTTTTCAAGCATTCTCTTAATGCTCCTTAACTGTTCCGGCTCCCTCAGTTTGAGGTCTGACCACCTCTTTCTGAGCTGCTCCTTAGATCTTTTCACCCCAAAATGTCTCTTCAGACTTTTTACAACTTTTTTCATAATTGTGGCCTTCCTTACATTAGGGTGGGTATAGGGTCCATGCCTGGCATCATAATCGGACTTTAGCAATATGTCCACCATTTCCGCCATCTCCGCGTAGAACATGTTAGATGCCTTGTATCTGCTCCTTGTGTGTAACGTTTCCTCATCAGGCTCCGGGCTTGTTGTGTTGTCGTTTGACAAATTTATTATTACAGACACCGCCAGGTCGACATTTTTTGATGAACTAGGACTAATTGGAGACACCTGCTCATCTGATTCTACCATGTCATTTGCACGCTGAAAGGGAAGGGGCGGGGAAATCATGTAAGAATGTCATGGGCGGGCGACGTGTGTGGAGTGCCACGCATGCGTAGTGTATATAAAGCTTAACACACATGTGTCATACCTACGTTCGGTGTGAGGACGAAGTCGTAAAAGCGAGGAACGTGTGAACGAAGGTATGATTTGAACTTGGGACATCAGTGGCCTATACTGCAGAGATTGAAGGCCTATATGGGGATAAAGATTACTAGAGTTTATAGACTATGATTGACATTAGTATATTTGTCTTTTGTTTTGTCTTGCAGAAAATATGAATCCATTCAACGAGAAGGAGCTCCTTGGTGACTTCATAGATAGATTAAGGGAGCTGCCCGCTCCTTGGGTGACAAAAGACTCCATCCACTGGAAAAAAAAGCTAAGGACAGCAGCACTGAAGAGCCTGCATCCATTTGTGCACACTCGCATGCCCCATGTAACCACTGAACAGCTGAACACTAAAATTGGGACGTTGAAAGGCACATACAGGACTGAGCGTAACACGGTCCTGGCTTCTCAGAGGTCGTTGTGGTACTACAGCAGACTGTCCTTTCTTGATGACCACCTTGAATCAAGGCAGTCACTTTCCAGCCTTCCCCCCAGACTTCCCTCCAAAAAAGCTCCAGAAAACCCTCCAGCCAAGCCTCCAGCCTTCCCTGCAGACAAGCCTTCAGCCTTTCCTGCAGCCAAGCTGATCCTTCTCAGGAGCAAGCTGAGCCTTCTCTGGAGCAAGAGGAGCCTTCCATCCTAGAGGAAGACCTGGATGTGGCTGTCTGGAGCCGGTATAGTATTTTAAATGTATTTATTGTGGGAAACAAATTCTGTAAAATAGATGTTAATATGTAAAAAATATCTAATGTTTGATCTAAAAGTGTTTTCCATATCAATAGGCAGTAGTGGCCCAAAAAGTTGGGGAGAAAAAAATGAAAACTGCTGGGGTCAGAATGATTAGCTTTTCTATTTATTTTCAATCAATTTGCAACAGTCATAAGCTGAAAATTGCGTGTGATTTTTTAACTCAAAATTCAAACTGTCCCTTTTTTATACACAGGAGGACATCAGCCAGGATTAGGGTCTGGAAAGTGTCAGGCAGGAGGAGGCTGGGGTGAGTGGCAGAGAGGAGGTGGCAGGAGTAAGTGGCACATAGGAGGTGGCAGGGCCAAGTGGCAGCACAAGGTCCCAGGTGCCTCCCATCCGCCTTCCAACAAGCAGGGCCAGGAGGGATAGGAGGGTGAGCGAGGCAGCACTGGCCCTGATTAAAGAGGCAGAGGCCACCCTCCAGCAGCCTACCACCCCTGAAGAGGGCTATGGCACCCTCGTAATGGCCAAAATGAGCCAAATGTCCGAGGACCATATTTGAGCCCCTCTTAATTAGTTTGCTGAATAAGAGGGTTAAGGGGGCACTTACAGAGGACACAGTCATTTGTAGCCATGGCCATCCTCCTCCACCTGCTTCTTCTCAACCTCCTCCTCCTCCACCTTCTTCTTCTCAACCTCCTCCACCTACTTCTCCTCCACCTTCTTCTCCTCCACCTTCTTCTCCTCCACCTTCTTCTCCTCCTCCACCTTTTTCTCCTCCACCTTCTTCTTCTCCACCTCCTCCTCCTCCTCCACATTCTTCTCCTCCTCCTGGCACGAGTACACCTCCAGAGGCACAGGCTCCAGCCAAGCGGAGAAGGAAGGCTACAGAGAAGGCTGCAGAGAAGGCTGCAGGGCAGGCTGCAGAGAAGGTAGCAAGAAAGACAGCAAAGAAGTCTGGAGGGAAGGCGACCAGGAAGATCAAGAAGTGATGGCTTTGCTTCAAGGTGGTCTGACAGAAGGCAGCCTGCTGGAGTACCACAAACTTGGGACATATATCTGACCTGCTGCTGTTCCTGACCTCTGGGAGTCCAGGACCATATTGGGCTCCTTCCTGTAAGTGCTTCTCAATGTCCCAATTTTAGTGTCCACACAGAGTTGCACAAATGGCAGCAGGTTCTCCAGTGCTGCCTTCTATTTATTTTGTTCTTATTCCTTACCAGAATAAATGGTCATTTTTTTTACAGTTTATACTTGCCTATGTGTTTTTCATCAACCCAAAAATTTAGCTTGTGAGTAGACAGGTTAACTTTAAAAAAATAACAAAAGGTCTAATTATAAAGGGACAGATCAGATAAGACCAAACAATAATGTTAAAATTGTGGAAACTTGGCACAACAAAATTAAAAAATACATCATGGAGATGACTAGAAATTAAATAATAACTAAAAATGCAGATCTATATTTAAAAAAAAAAATTGCTATATAAATTAATCAAAAATATTCATGAGATCAGCATGAAAAATGTTACAAAAAGTTAGTCAGAACTCTGTGTGAATATCAGCAGCAAAAGAAGTTCATTATTGTTCATTATTGTACCATTCTAAAGATGATTTAAATGTGCAGCATTTAAACGATGCAATCATTTTTACAGCATGACAAATGTGCTATCTCCATTACGAACGTTACTTTTATCGAAGGTGCGCTCCCGTCTCATACTTTATTCTGAGCATGCGCGGGTTTCTACACACGACCGTTTTTCTCTGCAAAAATGCTCCGCCAGCATTTTTCTTGATGGATTTTGCCGAGGAAAACGGTCGTGTGTACGAGGCCTAAGGTTACTAGATGGAGCTGACAATTATAGGAAATAGCAAAATACAGTCACAATTTGTCAAGGATAGGGGAATGATTTCACATTCGCCTAACAAACTTTTTTATAAATAGACTCCATGTGTAAGGAAATAAAAAACTAAGCTCTCACTATAGGAAAAAGGTAAAATAAAAACAATGGGGTTGATTTACTAAAACTTTAGCGTGGAAAATCTTGTGCGACTGCATAAAAACCAATCAGCTTCCAGATTTTATTGTCAAAGCTTAATTGAACTGGCTGAAGTGAGAAGTTCATTGGCTGTAAAATCAAATCATGTGACAAAAAGTGGAATAACCACAAAGGGGGAAAAAGTGAAGAAAAAATCAAAATGAATCCACATAGGTGAAAAACATGTGTTTAAATGGAATCCAAAAAAGGAGGATAAGTCCTTGTGGCTTCAGAAAGGATCACATAGGGATCACGTGTATAGAGGAGACAACCACCAACCACCAAAAAATCCATCGGTCCGTTTTCATCGGATGAACTCATCGTGTGTACAGGGCATAATATCTCCCTTTGCAGTTTTATCAGTCTTCCCTATGCTTTCGCTACAAATATTTCCAATTCACTGACACTATGACTTCTCTGTGCCCCCTCTTTTTAGTGAGGTAGCTGTATTAACCTTAGCTCTTATTGGCCCTTATTAGCCTGCTGACCCTTTTCAAAGGCCATTAAGACATTTTGCTGGGACCATGAATCTGAAACAGCAAAACAACTCTACTGTTAATGTCACATGTCTGCACTTCCACCTGTAAGCATGACTGAAAGCTCTGTGCAAGCCAGTAGAACCTGACTCACTGTTTTTGCATGGCAATCTATTGTTTCTGGGGAGGTCTATTGTTGCTGGTGAGGAATTTATTGTTGTTGGTTGGCTTTATATACCTGGGGGGTAAATTGTTGCAGAAAGGGGTCTACTGTTGGGGGGGTCTATTGCTGCTGGCTGCTGGAGAGTCTATTAATGCTGGGTTGGCTGCTGGTAAATCTGTTGTTGCTGTCGAGATCTATTGTTGCTGGGAAGAGTCTATTGATGATGGTCATGGGAGATCTACTTACTGCTTTTATTGTTGTTATTAACAAATTCCATACAAATTACTTATCACCACAAAATGATACTTGGTTCTGTATTCTCTAACAGGGGCGATACTGGGAGGCATGGTGCTTGGAGGTGAGTAGAGGGTAGAGAAAAGGGTCTATTGCTGCTGGTCTTTGGAGATCTACCTTACTGCTTTTATTGTTGTTATTAACAAATTCCATACAAATTACTTATCACCACAAAATGATACTTGGCTCTGTATTCTCTAACAGGGGTGATACTGGGAGGCATGGTGCTTGGAGGTGGGTAGGGGGTAGAGACAAGAAGTGACTCAGAAGGCGGGAATTCCTGCACCTATTCTCTGAGAAAAAAAACTAATAATAGCTATATCAGGTTCACGTTAAACACTGAGCATTATAAATGTACCAGTTTCATTGCTACAATATAATGACCTAGAATTGAATGGAAAAATAAAATGTATTGCAGTCTGGGGGAACATGAAATTACTATCTTGCACTTGAAATCAAGAATAGGATTTTTTTTTTCAAACATTTTTGTTAGCCAACAAATACAGTTCTAATGTAACAGCAATGCAGAAATTTTACTGTGTAAAAAAAAAACATATTTTTTTGCTTTGTTGCATCTCACTACGTGTTAATGTGCACTTTAGTAAATCAGACATAAAGGGTTTCTCCCTGACATGCAGGTTTTCGTTGACTCCCAGTCATTTCTTGAAATGGGCAAAAATGGTGCACTGATAAAGTTTCCATAGAGATGTTTAGCAAACTGAGACAGTAAATAATACAAGAACGCGGAATCGTTGAGGGTTATTTATACAGTACTAGCATTGCATTACTTTGGGATTTTTACTAGGCGGTTGTAAAATAATATCTGTGCTGTAAATGTATTTTCATTTATTTACATAATTGCATTGGTTGCTATGGATCACTGCACTTTTTTCAGACTATGCATGCTTGGAAGTTTGTTATCACATGATGCATACAATCGTAACCATCTAGTTCTCATTAAAAAAGTTAATCCTGACACTATGAACAGTAGGAACATTGTAAGTGCCTGCAGAGGTGTCCAATCATGCCTAGTTACCTTCCTGCCTGTACAGTAACTATATTGAAACTTTCTTCTCAAACCACTTAGCTTTAGGGCACCTTGATTTATTACTTGCTAAACCATGCTATCTATTTTTAATTTCAGTTTCCAAGTTTCATTTATGCATTAACTTTACATAAAGATGAGTGATGAAGGGTGCATGCAAATTTCCTAATGACTTTCCAAGCAATTCCTCTCTATTGTTTAATGACTGTTAATATAAAAAATGGGTGGAAATAAAATATTCTAATCTTAAAGTGCAATCATAAAAAACTTTAAATTACTAAACGTTCTAGGTGCCAAGTAACAATCAACTGAATTCATACAGAAACAAATTAATCATTTAGAGTATTAATCATGCTGTTCTTTCACTATATATGTCACATTTGTCAGAAATATATGATTTCCAGAGCAGAGCTAAAGACTAACACTTACCAATTTCAGGATGATGATAATAAATTTCATTTTGCATTTGAACATTTCATTTTATTGCTCTCCATCTTATTCTATAGAAATATTGCGAAAAAAATCATATAATTAACATGTACTGATGTCTTTCTTTCTGCCCTCTCAAATAGCAAAATGGGTCTTTTTCTACATTTTAAAATGTTTGTTTTAAGTATTTAGTCCATAGTACATTGTTTTATGTGCATTTTGCTATTTATTTTGATGTGCAGTTATCATAATTTGTTTCAGTTTTTACTAAAATGTACACTATATTGGTAAGCAGTTGAAGTACCGTATTTATTGGCACATAACACACAAAGGTGTATAACACGCACCTTCATTTTAAGAGGGAAGTTTCAGGAAAAAAACATATTCTTTTAATAAACAACTTTGAATTAAAATAAGGGTCGGTGCCCATCAATGCAGCCTGATCAATGCCCATATTCAGCCTGATCCATGCCCATCTGCAGCCCATCTCCCATCAATGCAGCCTGATTAATGCCCATTTTTTAGGTGCAAAGGTGATCATCTGCAGCCTCACCATCTGTCATCAATGCAGCCTGAACAGTGCAGAAAATCAGCGAGCTGCCATCTCCTGTTTACTCGGCTGTCAGTCGGCAATCACGCACACACAGTCCCACCTCCCAGCATTGGACCAGCTCCTTTGATAGACAGGGCTAATGCTGGTGGTGGAGGCGGAACTGTGTGTGTGACGTGAGAGCAGTGTGAGGGCCGAGTAAACAGGGCTCAGTGAATTCCCGAGGCGCTCGTCCCCCTCCTTCCAATCCGAGGTACACTATCAGTGTATAACATGCACCTGTGATTTGCCCCCTATTTTCAGGGGGGGAAAGTGCGTGTTATATGCCAATAAATACGGTAGTTAATTAACTACTTGCCGACCAGCCGCCGTCATTGTACTGCAGCTGGTTGGCTCGTTCTCGAGAATCGCCATCATTGTACGCCGGCTCGGGAACTCTAGTTTAGGGCTCGGGGATCCAATCAGCGGGTGGGGCAGACTCGATGTCCATCGGCCACCCACCACGAGTTCCTCTCTGTGATCTCTTGATACATGCCATTAATCAGTCTGGGATTGAATCGCTTGGAGGCAAGTAAGGGGACCAGAACCAGTGGCTCTGGAGACACCATATCCACACTTATTTTTCAAATGTGATTAAAAAATTTCTAATTCTGTCTAGTTTAATTAAATTAGACCCAATTCAGAAAATTGGAATCAAAATCAAAACTAATTTAACAAATTTAATTAAATAAAATTATTTAACCACCTAAGACCCGGACCAATATTCAGGTAAAGGACCAGGCCCCTTTTTGCGATTCGGCACTGTGTCGCTTTAACTGACAATTGCGCGGCCGTGCGACATGGCTCCCAAACCAAATTGGCGTCCTTTTTTCCCACAAATAGAGCTTTCTTTTGGTGGTATTTGATTTCCTCTGCGTTTTTTTTTTTTTCCGCTATAAACAAAAATAGAGCGACAAATCTGAAAAAAATTCAATATTTTTTACTTTTTGCTATAATAAATTTCCCCCAAAAATATATAAAAAATAAATGTTTCCTCAGTTTAGGCCGATACGTATTCTTCTACCTATTTTTGGTAAAAAAATCGCAATAAGCGTTTATCGATCGGTTTGCCCCAAATTTATAGCGTTTACAAAATAGGGGATAGTTTTATTGCATTTTTATTAATATTTTTTTTTTACTACTAATGGTGGCGATCAGCGATCAGCGACTTACTCATGGGTAGGAACCCATGAGTAAGTCGCGTGCCTGTGACGTAACGTGTAGGGAGGAGCCTGCGATCGAATCCGAGTGCATCGGATCGAGCTGAGGAAACAGCATACTGAGTGGCATTTTCATGCTTTACTGAAAGCGGGGATTCGTGAGTGCATATGTCAATGCTCTGATTACATTTTTGATCTGTCATCGAATATTGCGCAATGAGGTTTTTTCTCTTTTCTTTCATGCAATCCCTGTCTGTGAGTGCCTGTATCATCTGATCACAGCGGTGGAGGGCTGGATTAGCATTCAGATTGAAGAGAGTGATTTTTTCCCTGCATGGAATCCTGCTAATCACTGTGCACTAATTAAGGACATATTAGTAATTCACAGTTTATGGAGTGTTCTCCCTGATTAGTTTTCTTTGTACGTTTTATCACCTTTTAAGTTAATATTAGCGCATCTATATTTTATATGTTTCACTGTTTGGATTTGGTATCACTCAAGATAGCAGCTATATTATTTGGTTTTTTATTTAGGTGCACGTGTAATTGATTATTTAATTAGTGCTGTAGTATATTTTTCGACATTATGGCGGACACATCAGACAATTTTGACACATTTTTGGGACCATTGTCATTTTCACAGCAAAAAGTGCTAAAAAATGCATTGTTTACTGTGAAAATGACAATTGCAGTTTGGGAGTTAACTACTAGGGGGCGCTGAAGGGGTTAAGTGTGACCTCATATGTGTTTTTAACTGTAGGGGGGCGGGGCTGGACATGTGACGTCATTGATAGCCTTTCCCTATATCAGGGAACAGATGATCAATGACAGCGCCACTGTGAAGAACGGGGAATGTGTGTTTACACACACCTCTCCCCGTTCTTCAGCTCCTGTGACTGATCGTGGGACTCCGGCGGCGATTGACCCGCGTGCCATTCTGCTGACGTATATCGGCGTTAGGCGGTCCTTAAGTGGTTAAATAATCAATAAAAACTAAACAGTCCTTAGATGTGATGACTAAATTAGTTACTTTTTTTCAGGCTTCTTTTCTTTATTTGTACTTGGGGATCTTGCCAGTCAGGCCCTGTACACACGTCCAAGAAACTCGACGGGCAAAACACATCGTTTTGCTCGTCGAGTTCCTTGTGAAGCCGGCGAGGATCTCGGCGAGCCAAGTTTCCTCATTGACTAACGAGGAAATAGAGAACATGTTCTCTATTTGGCTCAACAAGATCCTCGTCGTTTTCCTCGGCCAAAAGTTTACACACGATCGGGTTTCTCGGCAGAATACGGCTCCGATCGAGTTTCTGGTTGAATTCTACCGAGAAACTCGGTTGTGTGTACGGGGCCTAACACACATTTCCTGTCCTTAATGCCTAAGAACAATTTTGCAACTTTGACATGTGTTAGTAAAACCGTACATATCATCACAACTACTTACTCTCCATTTTGCAGTGGTCTGCTAGACCTAGCAGAACGCTGCAGAAAGGAGAGTGTCTCCATTGCGATCAATATTCATGCTTATAGCGGTGACTGAACAGGCTTTTCACTGGACACATCACAGTACTCTGAGGCTCAGGCCCCGTACACACGGCCGAGGAACTCGACGTGCCAAACACATCGAGTTCCTCGGCCAGTTCAGCCCTGAAGCTGCCGAGGAGCTCGGCGGGCCGAGAGCTCCCATAGAACAACGAGGAAATAGAGAACATGTTCTCTATTTCCTCGTCGAGCTCCTCGTCGGCTTCCTCGGCGAAATTGTACACACGGCCGGGTTTCTCGGCAGAATTCAGCCAGAAACTCGGTCGGAAGCTGAATTCTGCCGAGGAAACTGGTCGTGTGTACGGGGCCTGAGATGTTTTACCTGAAGTCCCTGTATAGAGGATTCAAGAACAATAAACATACTTTGTGTATCTAACCAACATTTCCACATCCCATCTTTCCTACTCTTATGATATCTACCTATGAGGAACGCCATTTGAAATACTGGGTGTCATTATACAGATAGAGGAACGAAAGTTTGCTGGATATACAGTATACCCCTAAGGCCCCGTACACACGGTCGGTTTAGTCCGATGAGAATGAACCGAAGTTCATTTTCATCGGACCAAACCGACCGTGTGTATAGGCTATCGGTCTGGTTTCCTTCGGTCCAAAATTTCTAAACATGCTTCAAAACCGAACCGATGGACCGCTGCCCGATCGGACCAAACTGATAGTTGGTACAGAAAAGCATCGGTTCAAAGCCCGCGCATGCTCAAAATCAAAAACCCAGTCTAGTGGGGGCGCATATTTGTGTGAGGTCGGCTTCAAGAGGTTAAGTACCATTTTAAAAATGACATTTTGGAATAGTTGTTGCTCAGTGTAGAGCAGGGGTCTCAAACTGGCAGCCCTCGAGGTGTTGCGAAACTACAAACCCCATGAGACATTGCAAGGCTGACAGCTACAAGCATGACTCCCACAGACAAAGGCATGATGGGACTTGTAGTTTTGCAACAGCTGGAGAGCCGCCAGTTTGAGACCCCTGGCGTAGAAGCACTACTAAATAGATGATAAATGTAGCTCCCTCACCCTCGGCACTCCAACTATGTAAAGAAATGGAGTTTCAGCTTGATTGATACTGAGAGAATTATTCATGCAAACCTTTGCTAGGAAAAAAAGTTGTGCAGAGGAATACTTGATGATGCTGGCAAAGTCACCCCATTTTCACAGGCTCAATAGAGAAGCTCTTTCCAGAGGCTCGTATTACATTTGCAAAGCCTGCCTCAGTGTTGTCCCCAGGATGACGGAAGTTAAGTCAGGGCCGGCGCTAGCGCAAGGCAACATGGGCACTTGCCTTACGGCGCCAGCGCTGCCAGGGCCGAAAATTGACCGGGACAGTCGCCCACCGATCGTAAATTGTGTCTGTACAGTCTGTGGGCTGCCGCTGCGGGCGGCATCTAAAGGACGAGTCCCACGGTCCCCACAGCAGTGCTGACCTGTGCAGTGAGTCACTCTGTCAGCGGCGGCGCCCCTGGTTCCCCTGGCTGCTCAGCTCAGCCGCATGATGTGATGGAGCGAGGGCTGCAGGAGGCAGAGTAACGGACGGACGGACCGGACCCGCACCAGCAGGCAGTGTAGCCTGCGGCGTCATCCTGGAGGCAACCGCGACGGCGACCTGTTGAGGGACTCGGGACAGGAGCCGCCCGGTGCACAGATTGGTCTGAAACAGGTAAGGGGGACCGACCTGTTTTAAAGTTTCCTGTTTAAAAAAAATGGCACACTGCACTGCTGGGATTTGTAGTCCTCTGTAACTGCTGGTATTCTGCATTGCGTTTTATATAATGTATTGCTGGGATTTATTGTTCCTCTATAGCTACTGGTATTCTCCATTGCGCTGTATAATGTATTATTGCTGGGATTTGTAGTTCCTCTATAACTGGTCAGTGGTAATCTGCATTGCGCAGTACAATCATTATACAGCGCAATGGAGAATACCACCAGCTATAGAGGACTACAAATCCCAGCAATAGTACATTATATACAATGCAATGCAGAATACCAGCACTTACAGAGGACTTCAAATCCCAGCAATTGTACATTATACAGCGCATTGCAGAATAACGCCATCTATAGAGGAAGACATCAGATCCCAGCATTATAGTATAGTGTACTATTGCTGGCTGGTGTTGTATCCCTCTATAGCTGCTGGTATTCTGCGCTGCGCTGCGCTGCTGTATAATGTATGTACTATATTGCACACCACACTTTTTTTTTTACTTCCACTGCTGTTGTGTGTGTGCACGTGTGCGTGCGTGCGTGCGTGCCTTGGGCAAAGTGCACCTTTGCCTGAGTTGGCAAAAATACTTGCACCAGCCCTGAGTTGAGTAAACCTCAGTTGGGTGGCAGGATGAACAGATCAATAAGGGAATTGTGTAAAACAAAAATCAGTTTTCATCTTTAACCATAGATACACTTGAAGAGGAGTATGTGAGTTGCCTTTTTTTTACATTAAAGGCAAGCTGTTAATAGAAAGTTCATTTTTAGGGTGGAACTCTGCTTTAATATATCTCATTAATGCTGCAATATAGTTTAATTCACATGAAATAATTGCATATAACAACAGCCATACTGTACAGTTAATAATTACCATGGTTCTGATTTTTCTTTATGATAAAGAAAAGACAAATAAGTACTTCTCACTCCATCAGCAAAGACAGCATAGCTCACACAGAAAGGTGATTTGTTTTAATCAGTCTCAAGAAGTCTGAAAGAATTACAGAGAATATATTTCACACATGACACTGTTATAGAATGATACAGTTCAGGACAAATACAGCTAACCTGAATAATATATGACAGACCTGACCAAGTGAGGGAAGACATTTTTCACCTATATTACTTCAATTATTGTATTAAAGGTTAACATATGTCTCAAGCATAAGAAAAGGTTTCTCCTAAAACATTCATTTAGCTACAGTACATGTTGCAAAATCGTTATATATAAAGGTGTATTACTTTTATGTTAGAAAGATGTTTAGTTTTCTTTAGTACAGTTAAAGTGGTTTTAAATTCTAATGCCGCATACACACGATCATTTTTCGGGTTCTAAAAAACAACGTTTTTCAGGCTCTAGAAAAAACATTGTTTTTTCAACTTCATCATTAAAACGGCGTTGCCTACACACGATCGTTAAAAAAATAATGCTCTAGCAAAGCGCGGTGACGTAGAACACGTACGACCGCACTATAAAGTGGAAGTTCCATGCGAATGGCGCCACCCTTGGGGCTGCTTTAGCTGATTTTGTGTTAGTAAAAGACGATTCGCGCTTTTCTGTCTGTTACAGCGTGATGAATGTGCTTACTCCATTACGAGCGGTAGTTTTATCAGAACGAGCGCTCCCTTCTCATAACATGATTCTGAGCATGCGCAGATTTTTCACGTCGTTAAAGCCCACACACGATAATTTTTTACAACCCGAAAAACGACAACGTTCAACCACTTAAGGACTGCCTAATGCCGATATACGTAGGCAGAATGGCACGGCTGGGCACAATCACGTACCTGTACGTGATTGTTAAATGCCCAGCCGTGGGTCACGGTCAACATGTTCTGCTAGCGCGTATTCATGAGTAAGCGCTAGCAGCTGTACGAAGCATGTTGACTGTGTTTCCTTGCTCCCACAGTGTCTATATTTGCTGTTTATTTTTAAAGTGGATGCAGTTTTCAAGTGTGCAGGCCTTTGCATCCTATTGCACTTGTTCCATATGGCAGGATGAGTGGTGCTTTCACCTGAATACACAGGAGGTGAATGGGACTGTGTTTGGCGGAGCAGCATCATACATATTTAACCCACATTTCTTGCACAGTTGTCACAGTCACATGAAGGGAGGAGAAAATATTCAAATGTTATAATTCCTTATCAATTGCTGGTGTGAGGTCTTTCTGTCACATACAATAATTTTTCAGGATTATTCTTGCTCCCACATCTCAAACCAAGCCTATGCGCAGCCTAGATGCAGTTCACATCACTGGAAAAGCTCATCATTGATACTACTAATAATAATAATAATAATAATAATAATAATAGCTGCATTGTGGAAAGGTACAATGCAGTCACTTTTCTTCTACTGAGAGGAGACTTTGTGGGACTCATTCTACTGACCATTGGCATAGCAATAGCCAAAGAAACCCACGCAACTGTGGGGCCCAGGGGTGGGAAGAACAGGGGTGGGAAGGGGTCCTACTAGGGAGATTGTTGAGTAATTTCAAACATAGAAAATCTATGTGCATGAATAGATAACACAGATGCAGTATCATTAACCCTGATCTAAAGTCTCCATTCTAGAAGAGTTGACTGCCTCTTCCCCAGAATGAGTCTTTGGGATCCTGCTGTCATTAGTCACAAATAGGGTTGATCTCAAGGTTCAGCCCAAACTGTACTTTACAGTATATTAAGGTGTATGTCAAGCCAAAAACATTTTCTAGTTTTGGATAAAGTGGGGAATAATTATAACGCCTCTGTGATTTTTATTGCTATCCAGAAATGTCCTCTCATTTGCTGTTCTGCTGGCAATGTTTTGCAATGTTGTCTGTGCTACTGTTGGCAAGTGTCCCCCCTTCCTGTCTAGTAAAATGTTTTCAATAGGACAGGAATTGATGGAAAATTCTTTCTCTAATTGATCCCCATATAGCAATAAGAACAAGACAGGAACTCTAAGGCCCCGTACACACGGTCGGTTTGGTCCAATGAGAATGAACCGAAGTTCATTTTCATCGGACCAAACCGACCGTGTGTATAGGCTATCGGTCTGGTTTCCTTCGGTCCAAAATGTCTAAACATGCTTCAAAACTGAACCGATAGACCGCTGCCCCATCGGACCAAACCGATGGTTAGTACAGAAAAGCATCGGTTCAAAACCCACGCATGCTCAGAATCAAATCGACGCATGCTTGGAAGCATTGAACTTCGTTTTATTCAGCACGTCATGTGTTTGACGTCACCGCGTTCTGACCAGATCGGATTTTGGACTGATGGTGTGTACACATATCAGGCCGTACAGCCACTTCAGAGGTGAACCGATGAAAGCGGTCCAACCGTGTGTACGGGGCCTAATCCTTCCCTGCTCCATCCAAAACAAAAAAAATGTTTGGTTAGACATGCACTTTAAAATAATTATAATATAGTCTTGATCCCAGAAATTGCCACATGTGCCCAATTTCTGGGGTCCCTATAAATTATAATTATGCCCCTACTTTGGATTACTAGTTTTTTTGGCTTGTACATAGCTTGACATAGACACATTTTCTGAAATGATGTCCCATTTTTTCTCTCCATCAAATATCCAATGGGGATTCTGCTTTTAGGATAAAAGGATGTGAAGAGTGAGAATATAAAACCCTGTGGCACAGGAGAACTAAGAAACAAGTAGTATGCTTCTTTATTATGTGTTCTTTTAGAGTATAAGTATAGTATAATATAGTACTTCCCTTGTGGTGCAATTTCATAGGGACAGCCTTTGTAACTTTGCTTCCCCAATAAGTAAGAACTATCAGAATAGCATTTAATAAGATATATTATAGGTACACTAATTCAATAATATACTTCCATATTAGTAAATTTTTTGGCCCCATAACCCACTACAGCATTAACATCTACACTGGTTCCTGTATGGACCTCCTGTTTGGTCTATTGGACCATGTTTCTAGTTCACTGATCAAATCAAGTTTACGTCTAATGCCTTGTACACACAATCAGTTTTTCCTAAAGGAAAACAGCTGAAATTTGTCTTGCATACACACGGCCACTCAAATCTTGGCTGATATTCCGAACGTCAAGAACACAGTGACGTACAACACGTACAACAAGCCAAGATCAATAGGCAGTTTGGCTGTTCTACTTGATTCTGAGCATGCGTGTTTTTTTGCGCGTCGTAATTGCATACAGACGAACGCGATTTGCGATATGATTTTTTCCTGAAAACTGAGTTCCTGCTCTCAATCTTTTCTTGGCAGGAAAACTGACAGAAAAAGTGTGATGGAGCATACACACGGACGGTTTTCCTGACAAAAACCTCACATCGCACTTTTCCTGTCAGGAAAACCAATTGTGTGTACGAGGCATTAGAATCGGTTGAGTAAACCAGGTATAATTGACACAATTTTATTAGCTCATCTGTAGTCTCCATCTACTCACTATTAGTTTACTGATATTTAGTTTGGCCTATCAAAACATATCAATTGCTGCATGAATTGATGTTTTTGTGTATCTGTGAAGCTGATAATTTTTTCAATCTGTCATAAAAGTAGCAGAGTTTTTTCTTTGAGTTATAGCAAGCATATACTCTGTGGAGTCTAAGGTGACCTATAATTTGGAGACAGTTACATGGTTTTGTAGGTTGAAGCAATGCATACCGTATATAAACATTTGTCAGTACATGTGAATGCAAAATTGTCCCAGAGTACTGCCCAACCTTTTCCTAGTCTTAAAGCGGGAGTTCAACCATTTCCTTTTTTTTTTTTTCCCTTAGCTTCCTGCTCGTTCGGTCTAGGGGAATCGGCTATTTGTATTAAAATATGATCCGTACTTACCCGTTTTCGAGATGCATCTTCTTCCGTCGCTTCCGGGTATGGGTCTTCGGGAGCGGGCGTTCCTTCTTGATTGACAGTCTTCCGAGAGGCTTCCGACGGTCGCATCCATCGCGTCACTCGTAGCCGAAAGAAGCCGAACGTCGGTGCGGCTCTATACTGCGCCTGCGCACCGACGTTCGGCTTCTTTCGGAAAATCGTGACGCGATGGATGCGACCGTCGGAAGCCTCTCGGAAGACTGTCAATTACAAGAAGGAACGCCCATTCCCGCAGCCCATACCCGGAAGCGACGGAGAGGATGCATCTCGTAAACGGGTAAGTACTGCTCATATTTTAAAACAAATAGCCGATTCCCTTAGACAAAACGAGCAGGAATCTAAGGCTAAAAAGTGCCCTCTAAGGGTGAACCCCCGCTTTAAGCCCTGTACACATGAGCCAGAATCTTGTCAGAAAAAAAACGTTGTTTTTCCTGACGAGATTCTTGGCAAGAATCTCTTCCCGTCCGAGTGTACAGACGCTCCATTCAAAAGAACCATGGTTCTTTTGAATGGCAAGAACGCTGTGACGTCATCGCGTACGACGAGCATGCGCTCGTCACATTCGATGCCGTCGCCACCATCTTTCTGCACCCTACCTATGCCTATGAAGCTCCCGCGCATGCGTCAAAGTCATTTCGAGCATGCGCAGGTTTCCACAGCGACAGGTAAGTATACACACTCTCTGGGTTTCTCGGCAGGAAAACACTGCTGAGAATCACAACGAGAAAATAGGGAGCAGGTTCTCTATTTTTCTCGTTGAGATTTTAGGCAGTTTTCTTGATGAAAAATCAAACAAATTCACAAATCAATATATTTTTTTGCATTTTTTTATTTAAATGTTTTTATTAAATATATTGCTATATTGTTTTTTTTTTTTAACATTTGTCTGAAGTTTAAAGGGGTTGTAAAGACTTGTGCTTTTTTTATCCTTAATGCATCCTATGCATTAAGGTGAAACAACACCTGCCAGTGACCAAGCCCCCCCCCCCCGTTTTACTTACCTGAGCCCTGGAATGTCCCACGCCAGGGGCACGCCGTCCCTCTGCCTGGGGTTCTCGGCTCTCGATTGGATAAATTGATAGCAGCACAGCCATTGGCTCCCACTGCTGTCAATCAAATCCAATGACGCAGCCACTGAGGGGGCGGGGCCGAGTCCGGCATTCGTGTCGCAAGGTAACCCCCTCAGGAAAGCGCTTCTCTCGGGGGGATTATCTGATGCGGTGAGGAGCCACAAGAGCCGCCGAGGGACCCCAGAAGAGCATGTTCAGGGCCACTCTGTGCAAAACGAACTGCACTGTGGAGGTAAGAATGACATGTTTGTTATTTAAAAAAAAATGCTTAAACCTTTTGTATTACTTTCTTTACTATTTTAAGGGAAACTAATACTATGTAGGTTGACATTTTCTTTTCAAAATATTAGTTGACTAGCTGTCAGGTTGATCCAGTAACATTAATACTTTAAATCATTGACCAAGAACAAATATGTAAAAAGTCCTGGCTACTCTCTAATTTTGCTTGCCGTTGGCTTATTTGGGGCAAAGTATTGAAGAAAAGACAGGCAGACAGCTAAACCTTTTTATAGGAGGTCAGCAATGTCGGTGTGTATTTCTTTCACTTCAGGCTTCATTTGAAAGTGTATGTATATCTGATTGCCATGAGTAAAACACATTATTGCTAGTTTAATATAAAAAGTTAGGGCCAGATTCACGTAGAAATGGGCTACGCTGCGGCGGTATAACGTATCCCATTTACGTTACACCGCCGCAAGTTTACAGCGTAAGTGCCTGATTCACAAAGCACTTACCTGTAAACTTGCGGCGGCGTAGCGTAAATCCGCCCGTCGCAAGCCCGCCTAATTCAAATGGGGCGGGGACCATTTAAATTAGGCGCGTTCCCGCGCCGAACGTACTGCGCATGCTCCGTGCCTAAAATTTCACGACGTACATTGCACTAAATGACGTTGCAAGGACGTCATTGGTTTCGAGGTTAACGTAAATGGCGTCCAGCGACATTCACGGACGACTTACGCAAACGACGTGAAATGTAAAAATTTGATGCAGGAACGACGGCCATACTTAACATTGATTAGACCACCTAGAGGGCATGCTTAGTTTTACGCGACATATCTCTACGGAAACAACGTAAATTTAGAGCGACGGGCAAAGCGGACGTTGGTGAATCGGCGTAACTAGTCATTTGCATATTCGCCGCCGACCGCAATGGAATCGCCACCTAGTGGCCGGCCTAGAATTGCAGCCTAAGATCCGACAGTGTAAGTCACTTACACCTGTCGGATCTTAGGGCTATCTATGCGTAACCTGATTCTATGAATCAGGCGCATAAATACGACAATCGTATCTCAGAGATACGACGGCATATCAGGAGATACGCCATTGTATCTCTTTTGTGAATCTGGCCCTTTGTCTCTTGGGATTAAACATTTTTTATTTATTTTTTTGTAAATAGCTTCAGGATTTCAGAATCAACCTCAAATTATTTTGTTATAGGCAGGTAGTACGGCTAAAAATCACTCACACAACATAAGCCTAAAAAGAATATTGACATATTTGGCCTAAAGTCCTATTTCCTATGAGCAATCCTAAATATGACTGGGACCTACTATGAAAGGGGAACTGAGGTGCTCTGTTGTCAACTTCAAATTAGCTACACTTATCCTATACAATAATGCTTCACACAGTATAGCACAACAATAATCATGTTTCCATTGGTGCAATGAGGGGAAAGAAATACTCTTGAATCAAGGTCAGAGTTTCTGTCTTATGACTCACTCTAAATGTGTTCACTGTCACTGTCAAAGAAAAGCTGATCTTCTTATATTGTACTAAATGTGTATATGCTATTTCTTAGCATTGAAACTGTTCAGCATTTAAACTGTTGAAACTGTTCAGTTATTATTGTGAATAGTTAGTAGACATACATAAAATAAATAATAATAAAAAAGAATTGAAATATAAATCAACATCTATATAACTTATTTACCGTATATTAAAAAGGCATAACACATAACTGTTTTGCTTTAATTGGCAGGTATTTAACTGTTCATTAGTAATTGCTATTTTTTTCAACTGATTTTTGCACACCTTTAAGTTTAACCTCCCTGGCGGTATGATTCTTTCATATTTTTGGTGCCGAAAGCAGTACAATTGTTTTATATTGAAATTTGGCGTTTTATATTGTAGGCCTGTAATTCTTAGGAATAACTCATTTAAATCTGTCCAAACAAGAGTCTAGTAGACATCCTGGGTATGATAAAGTTTGAAACACAAAATCATAAATTATAATATAATAAATAACTACAAATAATTATAACAAATAATAATTTAATTATAATAAAAATTATTACTTTCAGTGTTTGATGACAAATTTCCCCACAAATCACTATCGCTCAATTCTGCAAGTGATTCTATTATCGCTGTTTTCTAGCTGGTCTAAACCACTTTTGACATACAGGGACACTTTTTGGTTGCTATGGACAATCTGCAGTTTCCAGGCAGAAAGAACAGTTTTATTATATAAAAGTGCATGCAGGTCACTGGGCAGACCACTAGGGACAAAGGGGGGTGTATTTATTTTATACAGTACTGTAATCTGTAAGATTACAGTATACTGTATGTGTATTGTGTTTTTATTTTTTTTTATTTGGCACCGATCTCGGCCCCCATGCGTCGTAACATCACAGGGAACGGAGCTCAGCGGCACACGGGCACTGTGCGAATTGAGCGAGGAAACAGCTTCCTCACACAGCGGGGAGACATTGCAGGATACAGGGGACAAGGTAAGTAAACTCCACCTGGATACTGCGATGCGATCCCGAGTCTGGCTCGGGGATACCGCTAATGGTACTGGATTTCCACCCCGAGCCAGACTATGGATTACCACCAGGGAGGTTAAAGTGATATTAAAGTCATTTTTTTTTTTAAAGTAACAAACATGTTATACTTACCTGCTCTGGGCAGTGGTTTTGCACAGAGCAGCACAGATGCTCCTCTTCTCTGGTCCCTCGCCGGCATTACTGGTTCCTCCCTTCTGCCCAGTGCCGCCACTGCAAGCAGCTTGCTATGGGGGCACCCAAGCCAAGCCACTGCTCTGTGTGTCCATTCAGACATGGAGTCGTGGCTCAGCCCCATCCCCTCTCTTGCCTCATTGACTTTGATTGACAGCATTTGTGGGATGGTTCTGTACAACTGTGTTCAGTATGCCTCCAGGATGCCATATTGCATTGAACTTTACAGAAAATTAAATCACTGCAGATTAAAAAGCAAAAGATCCTTTTAACCTCCCTGGCGGTATGATTCTGTCTGGAATTACGTACCAAAAGCGGTACATTTATTTTGCAAGGAAATTTGGCATTTTATACTGTAGGCCTGTAATTTTTAGGAATAACTCACTTAAATCTGACCAAACAAGAATCTTGTAGGCATCCCGAGTATGATTTTTTTTTTAAAACAAAATGATAAATTATAATATAATAAATAATTATAAATAATTATAACAAATAATAATATAATTATAATAAAAATTATTCAATAATGTAATCAACTCAAAATCACTGAAATTTGCTCAGTTGCAGAATTGTCGCTGTCATTACTTTTATTTTTTTATGACGTATTTCCCCACAAATCACTATCGCACAATTCTGCAAGTGACTATAATTTATTATCGCTGTTTTCTAGCTGATCTAAAACCATTTTTGACATAAAGGGACACTTTTGGTTGATATGGACAATCTACAGTTTGCAGGGAGAAAGAACAGTTTTTATTATAAAAAAGTACATGTAGGGCACTGGGCAGACCACTAGGGACAAAGGGGGTGTGTATTTTTTACATACAGTACTGTAATCTATAAGATTACAGTATACTGTATGTATCGTGTTTGTTTACTTTTTTGAATTTGGCGCCGTTCTCCGCTCCTGTGCGTCGTAACGTCGCAGGGAACGGAGATCGGCGGCACACGGGGACACTGTGAATCGAGCGTGGAGGACCCGCTCGCTCACACAGCGGGGTGGCATCGCTGGATCCAGGGACAAGGTAAGTAACTTGCCTGTGGATTCAGCGAGCAGGTAAGCCGCGCCGCTGCACACTCTGCACGTCCACCCCGAGCGTGACTCGGGGATACCGATCCTAACATAGAAAACCCACCCTGAGTCACGCTCGGGTTTACCGCTAAGGGGGTTAATAACATATTATAGCTTGTGTAGCAATTTTATACACTAAATTATTTTTCATTTGCAATTTTTTTCCACAAAAGGTTTTGCTTTAAAGTACACCATTAATGTTTTTTTTTACTATTTGCGCTGTATTAAATTATATAAAAAGAAAAATTGCACTGAACATATATTATTAACTTAACAACGCGTGCTAAGATCAACACTTTATAATGAATTATGACTACTGGCTGATGAATGAAGCTATCAATAGGTGTTGCCAAGTTTGTCATTCAATCTTCCAATCAATTCTTTTATTTCTGTACATTAATGTCACATACCTGAAACATCCTTTAATGTAACCTTTAATATGGCAAGTACAGCCAACTTATCAATAAATAAAGCATGAATAAAATCTCAAATTACATTTCATTTGACACCTGCTATACTTTTGAAAGACATCATTTTTGGAGTGAAACAACATATCTTTATTGTTCTCCATCACTGGTGGTTGGAATTGTATAATCATATTTTGACTTATTTTCTTTTTTATGTTAAATCCAGAGACTATATATATATATATATATAATATTACTGTTTAAAGCTCTAATGTAGACAAAATGTAAATAGAATACGATATGTGGAAAAAAGGCCTAGACAGTAGCTAACATAAATGTGGCATTTTACATAACATATGGAACTGCACTTGAGGTCTATATTGGATTTGCTTCTTTACTTGTGTTTAATATGCTTGTTTGCTTTATTTTGAAAGGAATGTCCAATAATTATAGGCCCTATATTCATTTGTAAACAGCATTCTATACTTCTTGGAAAAACATTATGAAATCCCCTCTTAGACCCGGTACACACGGTCGGTTTGGTCCGATGAGAATGAACCGAAGTTCATTTTCATCGGACCAAACTGACCGTGTGTATAGGCTATCGGTCTGTTTTCCTTCGGTCCAAAATTTTTAAACATGCTTCAAAACCGAACCGATGGAACGCTGCCCCATCGGACCAAACCGATGGTTAGTACAGAAAAGCATCCATTCAAAACCCGCGCATGCTCAGAATCAAGTCGACGCATGCTTGGAAGCATTGAACTTCGTTTATTTCAGCACATCGTATGTTTGACGTCACCGCGTTCTGACCCGATCGGATTTTGGACTGACGGTGTGTACACATATCAGGCCATACGGCCACTTCAGAGGTGAACCGATGAAAACGGTCCGTCGGACCATTCTCATTGGTTTTGTCCAACCGTGTGTACGGGGCCTAAGGATACAAATATACTCTATACAAATGGCCTGCCTGCACCTCATTTGTACCCCTATATGACCATACAAAATCATACCGTTGAAACCGTTGATCTGGCATCCTCAGCTGATGTTTTCTTTTTTTTGGTACTATGACAAATTTACTTTTTTTTTTAAATATGAATATATATATATATATATATATATATATATATATACATATACACAGATGAAACTCGAAAAATTTGAATATCGTGCAAACGTTCATTTATTTCACTAATGCAACGTAAAAGGTGAAACTAATATATGAGATAGACTCATTACATGCAAAGCAATATAGTTTAAGGAGTGATTTGTCATTATTGTGATGATTATGGCTCATGAAAACCCCAAATCCACAATCTCAGAAAATTAGAATATTACATGCAATTAATAAAACAAGGATTGTACATAGAACAATATCGAACCTCTGTAAAGTATAAGCATGCATATGTATTCAGCACTTGGTTTGGGCCTCTTTTGCAGCAATTACTGCCTCAATGTGGCATAGCAAGCTATCAGCCTGTGGCACTGCTGAGGTGTTATGGAAGACCAGGATGTTTTAATAGCGGCCTTCAGCTCCTCTGCATTGTTCGTTCTCATATCTCTCATTTTTCTCTTGGCAATGGCAAATAGATTCTCTATGGGGTTCAGGTTGGGGTTGCTGGCTAATCAAGCACAGTAATCCCACGGTCATTGAACCAGGTTTTGGTGCTTTTGGCAGTGTGGGCAGGTGCCATGTCCTGCTGGAAAATGAAGTCAGCATCCCCATAGAGCTCATCTGTGGAAGGAAGCATATAGTGCTCCAACATCTTCTGGTAGACAGCTGCGTTGACCCTGGACTTAATGAAGCACAGTGGACCAACATCACACCTGTAAGCCATAATCATCACAATTATGACAAATCATGGATTGAACTATCTTGCTTTGCATGTAATGAGTCTATCTCATATATTATACTTCATATTCCCATCGCACACATTCCTGGATGAGCTCTTGGAGAAACAACCAGCTGGATACTGGTGCAAGTTACAGTAAAAATATTTGCCATCACACCATGGAACAACATAAATAGCGTCCAAATTGATGATTTATTGCATGATCACAACACAAAGAGAGTGCAACGTTTCGGAGCCACGCAGGGCCCCTTAGTCAGGCATGTGACGAGCCCTGTGTGGCTCCGAATTGTTGCACTCTCTTTGTGTTGTGATCATGCAATAAATCATCCATTTGGATGCTATTTACGTTGTTCCATGGTGTGCTGGCAAATATTTTTACTATCTCATAATTATTTTTTATTTTTTTCAAATTTCTTTATTGATTTTTAATTTTTTTTTTCATACAAAAAAAAGTAACATACATATACGTATCCAATACATTCATATTATACATTTAACACATATCTGCTATCTTCTGGAGCCTCCTTAAAATTGTATTTTATATTAATTTCCCCTAACACATATACCTTTTTTCCACCCTTTCTTTCTTCCATGGTGTGGTTATCTTCCCCTTATACCTTATTTTAACCAGAAGCTGTCATAGGATTTTCTATCCAGCTTTCCCATACTCTCTTGTATTTCTCCCCTTGACCTCTATTACAGTATGTTTCCCTATACAATGGCAGGCTTGTATTTACTAGATTTTTCCATTGTACTATCGAGGCAGCTTCTACCTTTTTCCAGTTTAAAACTATCACCTTTCTAGCATAAAATAGTAGTAGACCCAGTTGTGTTCTCCTTCCCACAGAGACATTATCTTTTCCTACCAATCCTAACAGGCAGATTTCTGCCTCCTGTTCCAGATCTATTGATGTTATTATGGCAATCACTCTCAGGACCTCTCTCCAAAATGCTACTATCTTCGGGCATGACCAAAATATGTGCATAAAATTTCCTGGCATGTCTGCACATCTCCAACAATTTTGAGGATTTGATGGGGAGATCTTATATAACTTATATGGTGTATAATGGCTTCTGTGTATTATTTTAAATTGTAGATAGAACCACTGGCAGAGGCCCTGAGGACTTCGCCAAATATTCAGGGACTACGTGTGGGGGGGGGCTGGAGGACAGAGTAGCCCTATACGCAGATGATATGCTGCTATTTTTAAGAGATGCGGGACCATCTTTAAATGGAGCTTTAAAATTATTAAATACTTTTGCACTTTTCACAGGGCTTAAAGTGAATTGGGGTAAATCCCTATTGTTCCCTATTGACCAGGGAGCACAGGACACAGCTGCTCCAAATTTACCATTGAAATGGGTAACGGAATTTAAATCTCTTGGCATAATTATATCTAGACAGGTTAAGAATTTCAGAGTTATGAATCTTGATGCAGTGGTACAAGAGCTAGGAAAAAGATTAAAGATATGGGAAACACTGCCTTTGTCATTATTAGGATGAATAAACTTAGTAAAGATGAAGATCTTGCCCAAATTTTTGTACATATTCAGGAATTCTCCGCAATGGCTGCCCACATTTTTTTTTACACAGTTGCATGGAATGCTCTCTACATTTATATGGGCAAAAAAAAACAGCCAGAATCAAATTAAGCACACTCATGACACCGGTAGCACAGGGTACTATGTAGCTACACAGCTGGTGACGGTAGGGAGATGGTTGAACCCTGATGGGTTTGACTCTGCAACTATGTTGGAAGCAGCAGTGGTCCAATCAGTGGAGGCACTGCAGGGACTGCTGTATAGGGGGATAAAAACAAGACGAGGTCTAACCCCTTCAATGATAACAACGGTTAAGATATAGGAAGCTGCTATAAGAAAAGAATGACATTCCAAAACAAAGTTATCCCCAAATACACCATTGTGGAGAAATCCGGAGTTACCACATTTGGATTCTATTCAGGATCCAGGGGCATGGAATAAGTATGGAGTAAAAAGAATGCCACAAGTACTACAAGGGGAAAAGTTCTATACATATGAAGAATTGAGGCAGGTATGGAAGTTTCCTGAGTTATGCTTTTAGATATATGCAACTTACTCACACTTTGTTAGCCCAATTCCCGGGAGGAACCCCACAATTAATGGAATCGGGTTTGGAACAAATGGTAAAAACTGGAAAAAAGTAAATTTCAACCATATACACATACCTAATAAAAACTACATCTCCAGACATAAGTAAAGTAAGCAAAGATTGGAGAAGAGACGTTCCAAATTTGGTGGAGGAGGATTGGGAGGAAGTATGGAGGTTTCCACTTCAGATCTTGGTATCACTTTGAGATAAATTAATACTATCTCATATATTAGTTTCACCTTTTAAGTTGCATTAGTGAAATAAATTAACTTCTGCGCGATATTCAAATTTTTTGAGTTTCACCCGTATATATATATATATACATGCGCGTATATATATATATATATATATATATATATATATATATATATATCACTATTAAAAGGGCTTACTGGTGTCAAGCAACATTAGGAATTATGGGCCAGATTCACGTAGAATCGCGGCGGCGTAACGTATCCTAGATACTTTACACCGCCGCAATTTTTCATCGCAAGTGCCTGATTCAACAAGCACTTGCGATGAAAACTACGCCGGCGGCCTCCGGCGCAAGGCGGGCCAAATTAAATGGGCGTGTGCCATTTAAATTAGGCGCGCTCCCACGCCGGACCTACTGCGCATGCGCCGTTTCCTAATTCCCACCGTGCTTTGTGCGCCGCGACGTCATTTTTTCGAACGGCGACGCGTGTAGAGTACTTACGTATTCCCGGACGGCTTACGCAAACAACGTTAAATTTTGAATTTCGACGTGGGAACGACGGCCATACTTTAGACAGCAATAAGCTTGCTGACTAAAGTTAGGGCACCAAAAAAAAACGACTAACTTTGCGACGGGAAACTAGACTAGCGGCGATGTAGCGAACGCGAAAATCCGTCGTGGATCCGCCGTAACTCCTAATTTGCATACCCGACGCTGGTTTACGAAGCGAACTCCCCCCAGCGGCGGCCGCGGTACTGCATCCTAAGATCCGACAGTGTAAAACAATTACACCTGTCAGATCTTATGGATATCTATGCGTAACTGATTCCATGAATCAGTCGCATAGATAGAAACAGAGATACGACGGTGTATCAGGAGAAACGCCGTCGTATCTCATTTGTGAATCTGGCCCTATGTATCTGGATTATCTAGGGGAATCTTCATATTGGCAAAAAGCCCATGAAGGTTAATAAATGTAGATTTCTGGGGCATAACACTTTTCTATCACCAACACAATCTTATTATGCCCAGTTGCTTAACCCTTTGCCAGAATCTTAATAGCTAGGCAAAACTAAGATTGGCCTGTGAGATTGGTAGAGTGACTGTACAGCCAAAGTCAAGCAACTCAATAGCCAGAAGGTCAGATTGAGGCCCCATACACACCATAGAATCTATCCGCAGATAAATCCCATCAAATGGGTTTCTGCGGATAGATCCTATGGTGTGTACACGCCAACGGATATTTATCCGCAGATAAATCTCCCCTGGAATGGATTTCCAGCAGATAAATATTTGTCGACATGCACAGAATATCTATCTGCTGGAATCCATTCCAACGGATGGATCCGCTCGTCTGTACAGACTTACCGGATCCATCCGTCCAAAGGGATTCCCCGCACGCGCCGTAATGAATAGACGCATGCGTGGAATTCCTTATATGACAGCGTCGCGCCCGTCGCCGCGTCATAATAGCGGCGACGGCGCGACACGTCATCGGCAGAGGATTTCAGCGCGGATTTCAATGCGATGGTGTGTACACGCCATCGCATAGAAATCCTCTGAAATCTTAGAGAGGATTTATCCGCGGATACGGTCCGCTGAACCGTATTCGCGGATAAATTCTATCGTGTGTATGGGGCCTAATAGTTTGTGTGGTGACAGACTGTGGGTCTGAGCAGAGCAAAATTGTCAGGAGGCTGAGAAGAATTGCATTGTGTTGTGTTCAATGTGATAAAAAATAAAAATAAAAAATTGGTTCTAAAGATAGAAGTTTTTTTTTTACATTAATGCATTCTCTGCATTAAACTTAAAAATCTTCTGAGTGTCCCCCCCCCCCCCACTTATACTTACCTGAGTACAATCTCCGTCCAGCACTGTGCTGGAGAGCAGTTGCTCTCTCTACTCTCTTGCTCCTTATTGGCCATGGAGGCAACAATGGGAGCCATCAGCTCCTGTTACTGTCTATCACAGCCTGAGAGGAGAGCGCAGGGACGGGGCTGAGCCACACTCTGTGGGAAAATGGACACACAGAGTTTTTTTTAGGTTTTTGTTTTAGTCATCATATATTTTCATGTGTTAATGTTGAATTATTCTACTTGGAGAAGATGTATTAAAGGTTTAATTTTCAACCTGTTTGTTCACTTCAAATACTAAGTCAGGCATACATAGTTGAAACTAAATCAAGCCTCAATTGAGCACTTTAAGTTAATAAGTTCAACATCAAGCTCGCTCTTCTACATTTTCGCAAATTTTAACTGACTATTTTAATGGAGTATCCTGGGTTAGAGTAAACCTTATTTATTGTTATGGTTTATAATGAACTGCCCATCACTGCTTACCTTTTGCAGACTGATTTGCTCCTTCATCTCTACTTTTTGGCATCATTCTGAAAGGATATAGTCAAAGATGTCCTGCTTAGGTGTACATGCAGGTCATATGTTCTCAGTAAATAAACAATGTTTTGTGCTCATTAGGTTGGAAGTGAAACTATGGGCATTAAGCCCCCACTTCTTCCCCCAACGAATCACTCTATGACTAAGCCCTAGTGGGCGAAACGCATTAGAGTAGGTGATCTGCAGTTGAAGATTGCTACTGTGGTTACTTTGTGGAATAAACTTCTGTATACAGTGAGGTAATTGCGGAGCAGCAACTCTTAATTTTCCCCTATTGTTGAGTTTGTTTATACAAAAATCTTAACCAAGCTGAAAGGCCATTTACAGTACTTACCTAAATCCATGGTTATCTGCTGTGCCAGGTTCTAAGGGCCAGATTCACAGCCAGCGGGCGCAACGTAACTTTGGTGATTTAAGTTACACCGCCGCAAATTACACAAGTTAGTGCCCGATCCACAAAGCACTTACCTGGAAATTTGCAGCGGTGTAACTTAAATCAGTCCGGCGCAAGGCGGGCCAATTCAAATGGTGCGAGTCCCATTTAAATTAGGCACGCTCCCGCGCCGGACGTACTGCGCATGCTCCCGATGCGATTTTCCCGACGTGCTTTGCGCGAAGTTACGATGCGCCAAGGTTTTGTGAATCGCGACGGGTAAAAAAAGTTGCGTCGGAAAAAAAGAGTTGTGTCGGGAAAAATTTTTAAAAAAATTGACAGCGACGCGGGAAAGACGGGTACACTTTTACATGGTGTACTAACTTTACACTTTGTAAAAGGTACCCTATCTTTGCGACGGCAAACTAACACTTACGGCGACTTAACGAAGGGAAAAAGCTTTGTGGATCTCCGTAAGTGCTAATTTGCATACCCGACACTGGATTACGACGAGAAATGCCCCCAGCGGCGGCCGCGGTACTGCATCCTAAGATCCGACAGTGTAAAACAATTACACATATCGGATCTTAGGGATATCTATGCGTAACTGATTCTATGAATCAGCGGCATAGATAGAAACAGGGATACGACGGCGTATCAGCAGATACGCCTGCGTATCCCTTTTGTGAATCTGGCTCCAATTTTTTCCCCCTGTAATGAAAACCTTTTTCAGGTCTCCATGCTACTGTCTGGGTGGTGTTGACATGTTCTATTAGGTTTCTAGCAGAAGTGTGTTCAAGGTCACAGGCTGCAGCAAAGGATTACTGATCATTGATCCCGAAAGTAACTCCAGCAAGGGACATGAATGAAAGAGTCTGGTGAGTAAAAAAAAGATCACTTTTTTAAGGCTGGTAAATACGGGAGAGGGGTATAGGAGGGAGAGGTGGCAATGGAGAGAGCTTTTCTTAGAGACAAACTTTAAATCTGATTTAGACAGCTAAGGTTGTTTCTTTAATAAAACTTTGTAAAAAATATTCCTAAGATTATTTGTATTTTCTACCAATTTTAGGACTCTGGTATGCGACCCTGATCCCATGCTTCTGGTCAGAATTTGGCTTGTCCACTGTCATCTGCTTCTGACTGGATTCCTTTTTATAATTGGTTGGCTTAAATTTTGGTTTATTTTCTTTGTGTATTGCCTGTATTGTGTATGGTAGTTACAGTGGTTCTGTATTAGTAAAAATAGTGATTGCCAATGGTAGATGGGGAAATCTTGGGTAGGTTGTGAATTTGGTTTTTCCAATGTGAGCTGCTTCTGAATGAATTCCCCTGATTATGGATTGACTTAAATTGTTTCTTTCTTTTTATCTATTGCCTGTCCTGACCTTTGAGCAAATATGGTAGATACTGTATATACTAGATTGGAATACGTTCTAATTACCAGTGCTATGTGGTGAACTATTATACTATCTTCCTCTCTGAACAGCATTTGATAAGAATTCCTTGACCCAATTTTACTGATCTCTGAACTGAGATAAGATAATGATTGCTTAGTCCTGTATGGATGGTGAATAGTTGCAAGCAAAGCAATCCCAAGAGCTGTGTCTGGAAGCTGTTCTGAAGCAAAATTCCAACCACACAATCTTCTCTGCTGGTGAAGACAAATAACTTTTACAGTTGGCTCTACTTTGACACAAAGGATCCACTTAAATCTGTAACACTGTTGCTGCTGGATAGAGCAGAGAATATATCACATTTCTTGAGAAAAAAGGAGAAAATGAAGGTTGATCCTGTCTGCTAACAACCAGTTTCATATAGACTTATAATATAAGCCATAATAAGTCTAATCTCACGTGTTATAAACATTATATTTGGTAGTACTGTGTAAAAATTATTTTTTAACAAAATGACTAATTTTATTCATTGATATTGCACATGAAATGAGACATCCAGTAGCTAATAAGAGATTCTCACAAAGAAATGCATTTGGTGATTCAAATTTAGGGTGTCGTTTTAATTATTTGACTTCCATCTTTATAACAACTTCAAAGTTATGCAAATAATCACTTATAATCTGCAAACATGGTTCATAGTATTTGATTTATTAGCCTTGTAAGTCGCTTTGTCTATGAAGTTTACTTTCATTGCCATTGAAGCCTATTAATCACATCAAAGCCTTAAATCATAACAAGATTAGTATAGTTTGCAAAACTGACACTTTAAACATGGACTTCTAAATAATAATTGAAGATAACAGAAATACAGCCATTGATTGTGTGTTACTTCCTTCTCATTTTGATCTCTGTCTGCCCTTAGGCATCAAGGTTTTGAAGTGAATTCTAAATTTTACACTCTTGATAGTCTTTTTTGTTTTCTTACATTCCCAGATTCTGTTTTTTTTTTTCATTTTCCCATTTACAATTTGGTATTTTGCCTTCCATTTTAAGCTTGGTTCACATACATGTGAATTGAATGCATTTTGAACTGCATCCAATTCACATAACATGTGAACCAGAGCGGCTTTCACATTTATGTGGGGAGGTTCCGGTGCAAATTTTAAAAGGGTCCTCTGCATCTTTTTATCTGGTTCAGGTGCAATTTCAGTGTCAAATTAGCAACTGAATTGCACCTGAGCCGCTGAATGGAAAGCACCTCGGACTCTGCACCAAACCCAGTCCCGCATGTAAACCCAACCTTAG
This sequence comes from Rana temporaria, assembly GCF_905171775.1. NCBI lineage: Eukaryota > Metazoa > Chordata > Amphibia > Anura > Ranidae > Rana > Rana temporaria. The sequence goes on along the minus strand of NC_053493.1, from coordinate 341,630,199 downwards.
TCTTTCATGGTAACTTTCAATATCATTTCCTATTAGGCATGAGGCAAAACAGAGTTTTCTGATAAGTTACCAAATTTGGCTCTGGCAAAATCTCAGCAAAATTTGCCCTAAATGGCTTTAGTGAATTTTAATGTCAGGGAAACATAAGCTATTTTTTTGTTTCACTGACTCATCATGGGGTCAGTGAAATAGAATTTTTGATTTCCCAACACTAATGCCGCGTACACATGATCAGGCTTTTGCCCGACCAAAAGCACATACAAATTCTGACAGAATTCCATCGGAGTAAAATAGAACATGTTCTATATTTAAACTCCAATGGAATTCATCGGAATTCCGATGGAATTTCTCCGATGGGGCATACACACGGTCAGAATTTCCTATGGAAATTCCGATAGCGTGTACGCGGCATAAGACAAAAATTCAGTGGGGACACTTAGAGGCAAATTTTGCTGAAATTGTGGCCATCTCACACCCCTTTATCACTGAATGATATATATATATATATATATATATATATATATTGTGAGGATGGGACCCTGTGCTGTGGGAGAAATGGCTGCTTTACGCCAAACTCTGGAGAGAAACACACGTTAATGGGTCAGCTGTGTTTTGGGCTTTTTAAGTCTGACCTGAACAGCATTCAGGGCCCCACCCTACAGACAGGAGGTCTGTTCCTGGGAGCCAGGTGAGCTCCCATATCTCTGAGAGAAGAGAGAGGCTGCATGGGTTGCAGCTAGAAGCTGTGTGCTTCAAGAGGATAAAACGCTGTGTGCGGACAAGTCGCTGTGTGCGAATCAAACGCTGTGTGCGAATGATGAAACCCCACTGCTTTTGTATCTGTGAACTTTGATGTTTTTAAATAAAAGTGGGCTACCAGGCCCGTAAAAACTCAGTATTGGACTGGCGTACTCACTGAAAAAAGCACCTACCATTGGAGTCTGATCCCCCAATCTTACATATGGTGGAGGTATTGATACTGGCAGTTTGGAAGAGTTCCAGATCCACGCATACCAGCAAACAGTGAGTACGCCAGTCCAATACTGAGTTTTTAGGGGCCTGGTAGCCCACTTTTATTTAAAAACATCAAAGTTCACAGATACAAAAGCAGCCCTCGCAGGGGGGTTTCATCATTTCTGTATCTTGCAAAAAATCAACAGTCGCACACAGCGTCTGATTTGCACACAGCGACTTATCCGCACACAGCGTTTGATTTGCACACAGCGACTTGACCGCACACAGCGTTTTATCCTCTTGAAGCACATAGCTTCTACCTGCAACCCATGCAGCCTCTCTCTTCTCTCAGAGATATGGGAGCTCACCTGGCTCACCTGGCCCAGGAACAGACCTCCTGTCTGTAGTGTGGGGCCCTGAATGCTGTTCAGGTCAGACTTAAAAAGCCCAAAACACAGCTGACCCATTAACGTGTGTTTCTCTCCAGAATTTGGCGTAAAGCAGCCATTTCTCCCACAGCACAGGGTCCCATCCTCTCATCTTAGTCTGCTCACCCCAGGGATAGTGAGAGCAGGACGCTCTCAAACGAGTCGGCTCTCCCCAGGGATAGTGCAGCCAGGCAGGGTCCTCCCAGCTCTCGGCTGCTGCAGACACAGCACAAAAAAACAGGACTAAGACCCCCCCCCACACCCCCCTAGCCAATTGATCCAGGGTTGCACCGATCGCCGTTAAGGGGTCAGGAAGGAATTTTTTCCCCCGATCGCTGCAGATTGGCACAGCACGCCTGGGGTTTTTCGCCTTCCTCTGGACCAATCAGGGAGAGAAGACTCAACGAGTGACGGCTCACTTGGACAGTCTTCCACCCATCACGTCCGGCGTCTCGCGGCTCTTCCCGCATCCGCGCCAGACCAGGCCTCATTCGCGGCCGCCGCAATTAGGAAAGACTGACGACAATGTGACTGGCGACAATGTCTAATCTGCGATACTCTGCGGACTCTATTCGGGGTCTGAGACAATTCGCAACAGCATTACCAGCCGTCACCAAAAAGGCCTTAAAAATAGAGCAACTTTTGAGATTCGATCGACGATCGACCATCAAAAATTTTAACTATTTAACCCAGCTCAAGCACATATCATGTGCTTTGATCAACACAAGATCGGCAGTAAAACACTGATTAGAAATCCACGATTTCTTACTACAAAACGATCTAGACTGCCTCTTTATTACAGAAAGCTGGCTCTCAGACGACTGCAACACCATTCTCGGAGAATTGGTGCCAGAAAACTATTGCATTATAACGGAAAACAGAATAGGGCAAAGAGGAGGAGGCATGGCGGTGATCCACAAGACTCACATTACAATCACTAAGCCAGCCCTTCAAAATCCTCTTCCATTCATGGAAACCCTTACTCTTCAACTTCAAACTTCCCCCCAGGAGACTGTTCACATTCTCCTCTGCTATAGGCCACCTGGGCCAAAATCGCAGTTTTTGCCATCATTAACGGAGTTTATATCCACTTATACCCTTAACAGCAAACACCTTTAAATAAGCATTTTAGAAAATGAACCATTGCCATGGACAGACCACCATGCAATTAATTTCATAATCTCCAAAATTCCCCCAGTGATAAAAGCACCCAAGCCGGTGACAATACACTGGGCTAGATCTCAGAAGAAGCTCCATTCGGAACTCTTCAAATCTACCATGGGAAACAAACAATCCATCCACATCAAACAGCCGCAGATACACTGGATGCCATAAACGCAGCCCTGCTACAGTCAGCCGATTTAGTAGCACCGAAACGCAAAGCCTGCATCCGAAAAAGAAAGTCCGGCTGGTTCAACAACCAGCTGTCGCTTCTGAAGCAAGAGCGCAGAAGGGCGGAAGCCGCCTGGAAAAGAAGCCCTGCAGAGGATAACCTCATCATCTACAAGGCAATAACAACACGATATCATAAAGAAATCTTCAAAGCCAAGAAACATCATTTTTCTATGGCGATTAACAGCGCCCTAAACCGCCCCCGCGAACTCTTCAAGATGGTAACCCAGACCATGAATCCAGGATGTCTTGAAGTCCCCAACTCAGACACCCAAGAGTTCTGTAATGAACTATCGGATTTCTTCATCAACAAAATTGAAAGAATCCGGGAAAGCATCATGCAAAACAATACCCCCCTCAACCCCACCGTCAATCAACCACAAAACACCCACAGAAATGCTCTATAATCAACAAAGTTCACTCTGGAACCGATCTCCATCGATACCACAAAAAATATCATTGGTGCTTTGCGGAACAGCACATCGCCCAATGATATCATCCCCACCAAACTGCTGAAGGAATGTGACGACATCCTGGCACCACCCATCACACAGCTTATAAACCAGTCATTTAAGGAAGGCACAGTGCCATCCCTGTTGAAAGAGGGCACAATCCAGCCCATCTTGAAAAAACCTAACCTGGATCCCAAGGACCCAACTCACCGCCGTCCCATAACAGGCCTTAATGTTCTCTCCAAGATAATGGAGAAAGTAGTGGTACAACAGCTGCAACAGCATCTAGATACCCACAATCTACTGGATCCATTACAATCAGGCTTCCGTCCCGGACAGAAACGGCCTTACTCAAAATATGGGACGATGCCCTCGAGGCCGCAGACGAAGGAGAATCTTGTGTCCTGGTTCTGCTGGACCTAAGCGCAGCCTTTGACACGGTAGACCACAAACTGTTACTGATGCGACTGGCTGAGGTAGCCAGAGTCGCAGAAGGTGATTTACCATGGTTTTCTTCCTTTCTTGAAAACTGATCACAAACCGTTAAATTGGGTTCTTTCACGTCGGAAAAGAGCACGGTGTCATGTGGAGTCCCCCAAGGATCCCCCCTGTCACCAGTGCTTTTCAACATCTATCTTCGCCCTCTCTTTGATATTATCAGTAGCCAAGAACTACTCTATCACTCTTATGCAGACGATACGCACCTGTATTTTCGCATCTGCAACAAAAAGGATCATCATCCCAGTTTAGAGAAATGTCTCTCTTTGATAGAAAACTGGATGACTAAGAGTTATCTTAAACTCAACAGTTCAAAAACAGAACTCCTTATGTTTCACGCCAGCCGAAAGAGTCAACTGGCAACAACCTGGACACCGCCGCCCATTCTGGGCCAAATCATCACCCCTAGTTTCAAAGTCAAAAGTCTCGGGGTCATCTTCGACACCTTCATGACAATGGACGCACAAATAGGGTCAGTAGTCAGCGGAGCGCACCATCTGTTGCGCCTACTACGCAGACTTATTCCATTTATCCCCAAAGAAGACGTAGCAGTCGTGGTGGGAACAATCGTGAATTCCAGACTGGACTATGCTAACGCCCTGTACCTCGGACTCCCAAATTACCAAATCTCCCGTCTGCAAGTCGTTCAGAATACGGCCGCCAGACTGGTGACTGGGAAAAAAAAATGGGAATCAATCTCACCTTCGTTGAGAACCCTTCACTGGCTGCCAGTAAAAGACAGAATTGCATTTAAAGCACTCTGTCTGACACATAAGTGCATCCATGGGAAGGCTCCGCAATATCTTTGCGACAAGATAGAACCTCACAATTCGAATCGCGTTCTGCGATCCACCGACCAAAATCTGGTCAGGGTACCAAAAACCAAATACAAGTCCAAAGGAGAAAGAAGGTTTGCTTTTCAAGGTCCTAGACTATGGAACGCTTTATCAACCAGCATTCGGTTGGAGGAAAACCACCTGACTTTCAGAAGACAGATCAAAACTCTGCTCTTTTGATGTCATGAGACACGAACAACTAGCGCCCAGAAGCGATTCAGTTCGCATGCGCCGCACTTTATAAGTTTTTCATTCATTCATAATATATATATATAAAACACCCGAGCCAGCCCCATCAATTCATCCCCTGCAGCTATTACCCTTTGTACCACCACCCACACCTTTTAGAATGTAAGCTCTATGAGCAGAACTGCCACAATTTATAACTTGCTTTTATAGCAAGGTGCACATGGAAAGATTTTGCATGGCAAATAAAATAAAATGTAATTCCCAGCACACTTACCAGCTAGCCAAAAAAAAAAAGGGAAAACAATTACACTAACATTTTGCATCTTCCACATGTATGTGTATTGTGTTTGTTTGGGGGGGGGGGGTGGCTAACTGGTTGTGCTGAGAAATGCATTTTGTTTTGTTTGCTATACAGTTGACTGCGCTGATGTACGATAATATTCCTGTACTGGTGTGAAAGATAAGGCATACAACTGCAAATGCAAATCTACCCATGAAAGATGTTGTCAATAAGATGACTTGTACGGTCATTTCAGTTAATACATAATAACTTTTATCTAATTATTGCCCTGTGTACATTGTAAAGAATAAATACTTATTTCCCCATTCACAAATCACAAAGTTGTGTTTATTGTTTTATTTACTATACATAATAACTTCAAATATAGTGGTTATATTGTAAATATATTTTTTCATTATTGTGACATTTACTGCGATTGAGAAAATGTTTGTCTTAATAAATTATTTATGCAAAGCTTTTCAAATGGTCTTCTAACTTCTATTGATCATGACCTTGGCATTCAAAGTCTAATTATAATAAAACCGTCTCTATTTCTCTAGTGTATAAGAAAATCATTACCTGAAATTAATCAGAGCAGCGCAACAGCTTTGTTAATTACAAATTGGTTATTCATATGGTGAATGAGAGTACTCTATTAAAAGTAATTTACCTTCATCGTTTTAAAAAGCACCATTCATATCTCTATAAAATTAGGATAAAATATTAAATAGTATGTTCTCATATTCTTAAGATTATCATGAAAGTTCTTACCTAAGCTGAAGCTTAGGTAAGGACTATTTTGTATAGTTACATTGGTCCCATTTGGACCAATGTAAGTATGCATGTGTCTTACTTGGCCAATCCCATGGAGATCATTGTAGTAGGCACCCCTACTACAGTGTTTTCCACTAGCTTCCAGGTCACATTCCCTGATTGAAAGAGGTGAAGAGGCAGAGTGATGACATCAAAATCTCCACCTCATTCAATCAGAGAAAGCTTTGCATTCATTGGCAATATGCAAAGTGTTTTATGCAAAGTGTGCAAAGTGTTTTCTAAATGGTACCCATGCCAAGTGAATGATCTGCTGCGTTCACTAAGGAGCAGGGCAGCCATTCAGCACAGAACATATAATCTAGCAACAATGACTATAGTAGCTGTGGCTATTACAGTGATTTCCATCTTTCATGGGGATCTCACGGGTATACCACATGCATACTTACATTCGTCCAAGCTGGAACAATGTAACCATGCAAAATAGTTCATACCTAAACTTCAGATTTAACTTCCCTACTTACCAAGCGGTACATTGTTTTGCATAGAAATTTATATTGTAGGCCTGTAATTATTAGGAATAACTCACTTAAATCTGTCCTAACAAGTCTAATAGTATGATAAAGTTTGAAACATGAAATCATAAGTATAATATGATAAATAACTATAAATAATTATCAAAAATAACAATATAATAATAATAAAATGTATTCAATAATGTTTTAAAATCAAAAACACTGACATTTGCTCAGTTGCAGAATTGTCGATGTCGTCACTTTCAATGTCCAAAGACAAATTTCCCCACGAATCACTATCGCTTATTCTGCAAGTGATTCTTATTTACTATCGCTGTTTTCTAGCTGTTCAAAAACTGCTTTAGATGTAAAGGGACGTTTTTTGAATGTCATCAACATTCTCAAGTTTCCGCAGTTACAGTGTATTGTATCTGTTGTGTTTTTTGCACTTTTTGAATTTGCCGCCGGGCTGCTCCCCCATGCGTCTCTACGCTCACAGGGAACGGAGCCCAGCACACAGTAGGAGTTAAACACTAGGGGGCGATCAAGGGGTTAAGTGTGTCCTAGGGAGTGAGTCTCGCTGTGGGGGGGATGGGCTCACTGCAACATGACACAGATCGCTGCTCCAAAGGACAGGGACCAGTAGATCCCTGTCGTGTTGCTAGGCAGAACGGGGAAGGGACTTGTTTACATCTCCCCATTCTGCCTTTCCTTGCTGCAATCGCGGGCTGCTGGCGAATATCGAGTTTGTGGGACCCATAGGCATGCTCCCGCAGCGCCAAATTTAAAGGGACATACAGGTACGCCCATTTGCCTGCCTGTACCATTCTGCCGACGTATATGTGTGTGGCAGTCGGCAAGTGGTTAAGAAGGGGACATACCCCAAAATCTTTGCAAGCTGTCATGTAGCTGGCCAAAATCTTTCCTTTGCTGCTGTTCTACTTTTTCCTCAGAACTTTACCATGAAACCATAATCAGTCTGACTGGTGCTATATTTCTTATCTTCAATATCTAAAATAAGGGCTACTTGTACATGTCCAGTTGACCCTGCTTCAGTGTGTGTGTGATGAGAAAATTTTTTCTGACTTATCATAACAATTTTTAGGGGTTATGGTGATAGAAGATGAGAAGCAAGAAGAAGACACAGTTGTAGCAGTTGCATTTAATCGGTTGCTTTGCTTTGCAGAGAAGGAAGAAGAGAAAGACTTAAGCCCTGTACACACGATCGGTTCGTCTGAAATCAGTGAAAAAAATAGAACCTGTTTTAAATTTTTCTTATGGTTTAAAAAAACGATGGAAAAAAACAATCATCTGTGGGGAAATCCATCGGTCAAAAATCCACGCATGCTCAGAATCAAGTCGACGCATGCTCAGAAGCATTGAACTTAATTTTTTTCAGCACGTCGTAGTGTTTTACATCACCGCGTTGGACACAATCTGATTTTTAACCGATGGTGTGTAGGCAAGACTGATGAAAGTCAGCTTCATTGGATATCTCATCGAATGAAATTCCATCAGACGAACCGATCTTGTGTACAAGGCTTTAGTCAGCCTGTTCATCGAAGGCAGAAATCCAAGTGAGGAGTCCATTAGCGGCCTTTTCCCTACACTGGATGTACATGTTCATGTTCTGCACACTATATTTCTTCTCTTTACATACATGATCTGGACACAGACTCGCTGTACTTTTTATGCTTGTCACTTTTCCTCCCTTGTGAGGGCCTTAATAAAGACAGTGCTATGCTATGAGACTGTTTGCACCCCTCCCTTTCACTTTTTTTTGTGTTACAATAAGAGCTGCAGAAATGTGGAATAGTCCAGCAGATTAAAAAAATAACTTGATGTGTTTCTAAATGCACAAAATATAACAGATGATTATAATAACAAAATGATTTGGGGGTAATGTGCAGGTGCTGGAAGCATGAGTGTGGGGGGGGGTCAATGCACTTTGCATGTGTGGGTGCGTTTAAAGGAAGGATGTAGCCAAAATGGTTGAAAGTGAGTGTTTCTTCGTAGTCTATAGTCTCACTCAGAATATAGAAAGCTAACAATTTATCTGATCCTACCTATAGAAGAACGTGTTTAAATGTGTTGAGAACTACAACACAATGTACATCAGGGGTCAGCAACCTATTTTCACTTAAGGGATGGATTCGATGTATGTGAATGCATGGATTTTTTCTTTGGAGCAGTGTTGAAGCAGTCCAAGATGTGCAAGCTCCTGCAAAATCTACATACTCCATTTAAAAATGATATATAAACTCATGCTATGATGAAAAATATATTATACTGGAATGAATGTGAAATGACTGAAGCTACTGTGCACAAGGTGCTAATCACTTGTAAATGTAAAAAAAAAGTACAGCCCTTGCAACTGTGCAAATATACAAATGACAAAATCAGATAAAAAGTACAAAAAACATCCAATAAAGAAATTAAGATGCAAATATTCTCTCAATACAATGAAGTGCTCTTGTGCTCCAATCTTCTTATACGTGTTGATGTGCTCCAAATAAACTCACTTCATGATGTGGTACAAACCCCTCGTTTATCCCTAATTACCAAAAGTAATGGACCCCAAACTTTTTTGTCTGGGGGTTAAACAGGCTTAATACTGGTATAGGGAATGGCAGGTCACAAGGGTTCGGTATGGATCTCCCCAGCATGGCTCTCAGACATTTGGGATGCTCACCAAGCTCAGAACAAAAAAGTGAACCAATAGTGAAGTACTGTAAGGCTAATATTTATTGAGCAGTAGTAGAAATATACTTACAGGACAAAAGATAAAAACGGGCATATAAAGTGTAAAGAGTCTTTCTGGGAATGCTGTAACCAGCGTGCGTTCCACGGCAACCGGAAGTGATGTCTTGTGGGAGAGTGAAACGTGTTGATGCAATTTCCAGCTCTGAGTCCTAACAATAGTCCTAACATTATCACTTCTGGTTGCCATGGAACGCACACTGGTTACGGGCATTCCCAGAAAGACTCCTTACACTTTACATGCCTGTTTTTATCTTTTGTCCTATATTTCTACTACTGCTCAATAAATATTAATCTTACAGTACTTCACTATTTGTTCCCTCTTTTATTCTGAGCTTGGTGAGCATCCCGAATGTCTGAGAGCTAAATTGGCGAGATCATTACTGGAACCTTGTGACCTGCCATTCCCCATACCAGATTTAATTATGTTTGACCCCCCAGACTGAAAAGCTGGGGGTCCATTACCTTTGGTAAGTAGGCATACAGGAGGGGTATGTGCCACATCACAGAGTGAGTTTATTTGGAGCACGTTAGAACTTATAAGAAGATTGGAGCATAAGAGCACTTTATTATATTGAGGCGATATTTGCATCTTAACCTCCCTGGCGGTATGATTCTGTCTGAAAAAACATGCTGAAATTATTTGCAAGGAAATTTGGTGTTTTATACTGTAGGCCTGTGATTTTTAGGAATAACTCACTTAAATCTGACCAAACAAGAATCTAATAGGCATCCCGGGTATGACATTTTTTTAAAAACAAAATTTTAAATTATAATATAATAAATAATTATAAATAATTATAGCAAGTAATAATATAATTAAAATAAAAATTATTCAATAATGTAATCAAATCAAAATCACTGAAATGTTCTCAGTTGCAGAATTGTTGGGTTCATTATTTTTTTTTTTATGACGAATTTCCCCGCAAATCGCTATCGCACAATTCTGCAAGTGATTATAATTTATTATCTAGCTGATCTAAAACCATTTTTGACATAAAAAGACACTTTTGGTTGCTATGGACAATCTACAGTTTTCAGGCAGAAAGAAAGGTTTTTATTATATAAAATGACATGTAGGACACTGGGCAGACCACTAGGGACAAGGGGGGTGTGTTTTTTTTTACATACAGTACTGTAATCTATAAGATTACAGTATACTGTATGTATAGTGTTTGTTTACTTTTTTGAATTTGGCGCCGATCTCCGCTCCCGTGCGTCGTAACGTCGCAGGGAACGGAGATCGGTGGCACAGGAGGACACTGTGTGAATCGAGCGAGGTCTCGCTCGCTCACACAGCGTGGTGACATCGCTGGATCCAGGACAAGGTAAGCCAGCGTACGCTGCAGGCTCTGCATAGCTACCCCGAGCGTGACTCGGGGTTACCGATCGTAACATGAAAAACCCACCCCGAGTCACGCTCGGGAATACCGCCAGGGGGGTTAATTTCGTTTTTGGATGTTTTTTTTACTTTTTATATGATTTTGTCATTTGTAATTTTACACAGTTGCAAGCGCTGTACTTATCTACATATTCCATTAGCTCGTGGGGACAGCAAGCTTTTAAGAGGCCGTGTTTATAGGCAGATCTAGCTGTGGCTATCAGAGGACCAACAGTATGGAGTTAGTATAATGACAGCACTGACAATGTTGCTAGCTAGCTATCCTTACCTTTCATGGTTTTGACCCTTCCCCTAGCCATCTGCTCTTGTCTAATGTTTATTCTGTCACCTAATACTAAATTAGTCATTTATTTATTAGCGCACTTTTCTGCATCCATTTACTATCTTAAAAAAATATATATTAACCGGTTAAGACCCGTACCATTATGCAGGACCCGGACCTGGCCCCTTTTTGTGATTCGGCACTGCGTTGCTTTAACTGACAATTGCGCGGTTGTGCGACGTGGCTCCCAAACAAAATTGGCGTCATTTTTTCCCCACAAATAGAGATTTCTTTTGGTGGTATTTGATCACCTCTGCGGTTTTTATTTTTTGCTCTATAAACAAAAAGAAAGCGGCAATTTAAAAAAAAAATGTTTTAAAAAAAATCTATATTTTTTACTTTTTGCTATAATAAATATCCCCCAGAAATATATAAAAACATTTTTTTTCCTCAGTTTAGGCCGATACGTATTCTTCTACATATTTTTGGTAAAAAAATCGGAATTAGCGTCTATTGATTGATTTGCGCAAAAGTTATAGCGTTTACAAAATAGGGGATAGTTTTATGGCATTTTTATTAATAATTATTTTTTACTAGTAATGGCGGTGATCAGCGATTTTTTTCATGACTGCAACGATATGGCGGACACATCGGACACTTTTGACACATTTTTGGGACCATTGTCATTTTCACAGCGAAAAGTGATACAAAAATGCACTGATTACTGTGAAATTGAAAATGGCAGTGAAGGGGTAACCACTAGGGGGCGCTGTAGGGGTTAAGTGTGACCTCATGTGTGTTTCTTACTGTAGGGGGGTGTGGCTGTACGTGTTACGTCACCGATCGTCATTCCCTATAACAGGGAACAGACGATCACTGACACTGCCACAGAGAAGAATGGGGAAGGTTTGTTTACACTCACCTCTCCCCATTCTTCAGCTCCTGTGACCTGATCGCGGGACACCGGCGGCAATCGGGTCCGTGGGTCCCGCGGGCGCAGTCACGGAGCTTTGGACCGGGTCACGAGTGCGAGTTCCTCGACAGTTTCCTCGTCGAAAAATGAACACACGACCGGTTTCCTCGGCAAAAAAAAAAAACAGCAAGTTTCTTGCTGGTTTTTGCCGTGAAACTCGGTCGTGTGTAGGAGGCCTATAAGTCTGCTTGCGATCCATCCTGCCCACCTTTTTGATTGGCTATAGAAGAAACATCATGCATCCACTTCAAAAACGAAGTGGGACAGGAAAACTTCAGCTGAATCATGCACAGAATTTGAAAGAAAAAAAAAATGAAAGAAAAAAAATGAGTACCATCCATCCTTAGGGCTGATTTACTAAAGGTGTAGAGCATGTAAACCTTGCAAAGTGAATTTTAAAATAGTTTAATGAATGGGGAAAAGCCAAGTAAAGGTAACTTTGCAACGAGTGCCCAATCATATTCAAGGAAAATAAAAGAAAATACATGATTTTTTGCTTGCACATTGAATGATGTGATTGATGTCCATAGAGTTTGGCCTTATTTACTAAGCCAATTGCATTTTAATTTTGAAATTTTGAAGGGAATTTTCACTTAGCTTAATAAATTTGATGAAATCATGCTGATTTTGAATCATCCAATTATATGCAAGCTAAAATCCTATTTATTTAAATTTTCCTTGCTCGTGATTGGATATTCTCTGCACAATAAAATTTCATCAAACTTCACCTCAATGATTTTCCAAACCGAACAAGCCCTACACTTTTAGTAAATCAATTCTGTTGTTTTTTTTTATTTATTTTTTATATTAATGGTTTAATAATACTTTTATATCAGCTTGTTAAACCTACAAAACATATGCTAACTCCTCCTATACCTGCCTGTGGTATGAAGCTGTTGAAACCACGTCCCCTGTTTTCTATGTGCAAGGAAAAGGGGAGAAAAGCTGCCTGCTGAGCATAGGGTAAATAGAAATCACTGTATGCCCTGGAACTATGCATTTTCTTATTCTCTTATTTTATGTGCATGAATGAACTCATGGTCTGTAATCGATGTAAGAGAACACTCAGAAATAATACAGATATCAAAAATGAAATGCCCAGTTCAATTAAAATCACTTTGTTTTATCAACATCTTTTTACTTTTAATAATACACAATTTTTTTTTGAATGCCAGACAAAATGCAAAAATAAGTTGTTGCCAGATGCCACTTAACTAGAATTCATATCTAATCTGAATAATACGCAAAATAAATACAAACATGTGTTCAGTGATTTTCACTGTGGATTAAATATTTATGGTCAGCGATTTTTAGAGATTCTGGCATCCACTATGTCCATGCCTCTTACCCTTTATTATATGCAGTCAGTTGACACACTTAATAGTCAGTGGCCCATGACGAGAATTGATTGTGCAATCAAAACGGCAAAAATCAAATAGAGAAAACTCTTTGTGACATATGTGATTTTCAAGTAGATATGATTGACATGTTTGTAAAATGCATACATTTTCATTATGTGTATATAAGTTGCTGTTTGTGTACGCAAAAATAAATGTTGCTGTTTTTACTGCAAGAATTCATAAACTCAAGGAAAGGGTGACAGTCTTATAATCGAACAACTCCCAAGAGGAGGATGATACATGCTACAACGCTTTATTTTTTTGGTTAATTTGGTGACTCTTTTCATTTTAGTGACATTGCTAGAGGGATGTCATGACCTGGATCAATATAACTCTTTGCCTCTTATTGATAACTGCTTTCTCTAAACTATTCAGCACAGGTTACTATCTGCAGTTCTTTCACTTACCAACAGCATTTAAAGCACATCCACAGAGTAATAGAGTCTAGCCTGGGCAGCATGGTAAAAAGGTAGCTGACTGAAATAATAAATCTCTACTGAAGGGTGTCCTTTCTCCATAATATATTTGAATGACTAATCTTATTTTAATGTATTTATATGGAAAGTGTTTTATTTTCTCTTTAGAAAATAGCTACTCTACACATTACATAAATGTATTCAATTATTGTAAGTAGATCATAGTTTTTGTTTTTTAGATGAATAAATTAAATACTAGGGGGCAGATCCACAGACATCTGCACCGGGCGCATCGTATCTAAGATACGCTACGCCGCTGTAACTTACGTTTGAATCCTCAACGAATTTGCGCCGTAAGTTACGGCGGCGTAGTGTATCTCTTGCGGAGTAAGGGCACGGAATTCAAATGGATCTAATGGGGCGTTTTTTATGTTACTACGTTGTGACCCGACGTAAACAGTGTTTTTTTGGAACTGCGCATGCGCCGTCCCTGGGGGTATCCCAGTGCGCATGCTCGAAATTAAACCGGAACCCGCCAATGCTTACGACGGTGACGTCATTCTACGCAAATTCCTATTCGCGAACGACTTACGCAAACAACGTAAAAAATTCAAAATTGTACGCATTGAGTATGCCTCAGTATAGCAGCTTTAACTATATGCCGGAAAAAGCCGAACGCAAATGACGAAAAAAAAAAAGCGACGGGGCGACGTACGTTCGTGGATCTCTATAAATAGCTAATTTGCATACTCAACGCGGATTTCGACGGGAACGCCACCTATCGGCCACCGAAAAATTGCATCTTAGATCCGACGGCGTACAAAGACGTACGCCTGTCGGATCTAGCCGAGATGCCGTCGTATCTTGTTTTGAGGATTCAAAACAAAGATACAATGCGGGAATTTTGAAATTACGCCGGCGTATAATTTCTTTGTGGATCTGCCCCTAGATTTGCAGTCTAACATTACACAATGAGAATTTTAACAGTATCTTCTCCATATTTAATTTACCCAAACTAACTATAAAATCTCATCTGCAGCTAAAGAGAACACAGAAAACTGGTTAGGTTCCAACTATGGGTTAAAGTGGCAGTAAACCGCAGTTGGAAAAAAAATTAAAAATTCCCTGCAAGGCAATGTCATAACATGTTAATATGCATCTCATACCAGCACATTATGAGAAACGTACCTTAAAACTAAGCCCTCCAGAGGGCTTCCATCTTCCCCTAGTCTTCCTTTCGTGTTTGTGGCCCCTAGCTACATGAGTGGCCGGTGGCACGATGACGACACTCCCTCGCACTCCCATGTTTATGGCATGGGCTCTGAAGGTCCGGCACTGTATGCCGGACTTTGAGATTGCCTGTGCCGGTGACGTCACTGGCTGCATGCACTCTGAATATCTCCTTGAACAATGCAAGTTTAGGAGGTATTCACAGTACCTACGGGCAAGCCTTATTATAGGCTTACCTTTAGATATAAGTTATGTAACAGAGTTTACTACCACTTTAAGGCTGGGTTTACACGCCGGGATCCCCGCATCCAATTTGCAATAGCAGGGGAATGTGACCGTCTCTCATATCTCCGATGCAGCTGTGGTGCGAATTTGCACAGGAGCCCTGTGTGTCTTTTGGTCTGTTTCAGTTCCAAATTCAGGCTGAAATCGGGTCTGAAATGGTGAACTAAGAAGCACAGGACCCCTGCTGGGAGCCGCACCGGCATCCAGTGTGAACCCAGACTTAATCCTTATGTCAGACAAAGATTTATTTGTATCTTGATCAGAGTGGAGAGCTTCTTTTAGAATTTTATTAAAGTGGTTGTAAACCCTGAAAAACAAAACAAAAAAAACCTGCAAGACAAAGACATAATGAGCTAGTATGACTAGCATACTAGCTCATTATGCATTACTTACCTTAGATCGAAGCCCCTGAAGCCGTCCTCATGTCCCCCGCTGACCGCAGACATCTCTCCACCGATACCCGGAAGGTTACTTCTGGGTATCGCCGCTCCGGCCAATCACAGCGCATGTGCGTGGGAGCCGGCAAATACAGCATTGCTGTTTTTATGAATGGAATTCTCACTGTGGCTAAGCCGTTGTCGATGGTGTATATGGTGTATACCTTTTGGCAAATATCTCCTAAACCGTGTAGGTTTAGGAGATATTGCAAACAACTACAGGTAAGCCTTAATCTAGGCTTACCTGTAGGTGTAACTTCCTGGGGGGGGGGGGGTTTTCCAACCACATTAAACCCCCAAATTATTATTTCATCACACAGAGCCCAGGAATAGTCCATCCTTGTCGCAATCAGAAAACTCGCTCTAACAAATGTCATGCAGCCATTGCTGGCATGCATGTAGACAGAAAGTTGCTGCAAAAAGGCTGCAGCAGAACAGCAAACTAAATGTCATTCAGTTATGGCTTTCATCTTTTTTAATCCGAAACAAGATGAATGTGATGGTGACTTGCTATGTAAGTATAGCTTTTGCAAGACTTCTGATGAGACTAATTGTGACATTAGTGGGGGAAAAAAAACTGAAAATACCACAAAGTTTCAACCTTTTTACTGTATACTATCCCTAGATTATGGGAGAGATTTACAAAAACTGGAGAGTGAAAAATCTGGGGCAGCTGTGCATAGTAGTCAATCGGCTTCAAACTTCTGCTTGTTGAAGTAAGCTTTGACAGAAGAAAAAAAACCTGGAAGCTGATTTGTTTCTATGCAGAGCTGCACCAGATTGCAGATGCACTCTAGATTTAGCAAATCAACCCCTATGTGTTTGATTTATAAAGCAATGGTATAATCTTACTAAAACTATACTTTAAAACAAAAATGGGGCACATGTTTATAAAGCACAATAGTGTGCTTTAACCACTTCAATACTGCTCTATAGCCGAAAGATGGCTACAGTGCGGTTGTCCAGTTATGGGAGGGTGTCCAAGGACATCCTACCAGAACCCTGCCCCATGTGCACCCCCTGGGACATGCATCAGGCACACTCTCTGACTGCTGATCACATGTAAATCATACCTGACCATGTACACAGACTTGATGGTCACACGCTGAGATAGCAACAGAGCCGATAACTGGCAAGGCTGTTAGTACATTGTGTACACTGATAATCAGGGCGCTGATTATTAGCGCCCTGATTATCAGTGAAGCCCCATCAGTGCCAATCAGTACCCATCAGTGCAGATCATTGCAGCTTATCAGTGCCCATCAGTGCCACCTATCAGCGTCAACCAGTGCTGCCTCATTAGTGCATCCTCATCAGTGCCTCCTTATCAGTGCCCATCAGCGCTAACTTATCAATGCAGCCTCATCATTGCAGCCTCGTCAGTGCAGCCTCATCAGTGTACATCAGTGAAACCTCCTCAGTGCCCATCAGTGCAGCTTATCAGTGCCTACCAGTGCAGCCTCATCAGAAAAGTCAGTGAAGAAGAAACATTACTTATTTACTAGATTTTATAACAGAAACAGAAAAACATGTATTTTTTTTTTATTTGGTCTTATTTCAGATTTTTATCAAAACATAAAAAAAAAACAGTGGTGATTAAATACCGCCAAAAGAAAGCTCTATCTGTCTCAATAAATTATATATTTTTTAATATGGGTACAGTGTTGCATGACCATGCAAATGCCATTCAATTGTCAATTGGCAGGAAGGGGGTAAAAGTTGTCAGTATTGAAGTGGTTAAAAAAAAAGACATTGCCCTTTACTTGCTTAAAAATTACTGGAATTTTTTTTAGGGAGAACAGCCCAGCCACGTGGGTTGTCAAAGTCATGTGGACTCTCCTCCAACCAAGCAAAAACACATTGAAACAAGCAGACTCCATGCTGTGGCCTGCTTTTTAAGAATAGGCAATAAAATGCAGGCCACGGTGTGAAGTAACTTTGTAGAGTATAGAGGAAAGCTATAAAACCTTCCTATGTTTCATAGATGTAGTTATCCCTTATTGGCTCCATGCATTTAGCTTTTTCATTTTTGGGTTTCCCTTTATGTTTGAAAAAAAAAATATTGCACAACATGCTGCCCATTTTGTAGTTATTGCTGTAAATTACAAATTGGCTCATTTGATTGTTTTGTGAAGTCCTATGTAACTTATCAGCTCCATAATAGTGGCCTTCTACCATGACGTGTGGATTAGAAGTAACTTTATTCAATAAATTAGGAGGCAGGCCTGTTGCATTCTAGAGCTTACTTGCATATTTACTTGTCATTTCTGAAGTTCATATCTATAGACAAGAGCACAAAACAGTAAATATAATAAGCAGTAACAAGCCAGAGTCACAATCAAGAATCTACATGCATTATCCTGACAATTCAAATATTTCCAATGTACATTATTTCTAATTTTCTCAGTGAACAGAAAAATTGTATTTATTTACCAATAGACATGCACATCTTCATCTCCTCTCTTTACAAGAATTCTTCCATTTAGGGTTTGTTATTAAAAATATTAAATGTAGTAATGTTACTGAAATAACTCATTCCCTGTATATATTTAAGTAAAATAGACTTTACCTGATGAAGTATGTAATTTAAAAATCTTAAGTTTCTCATTTAAATGATTACTTTCTCTCATTGTAAGCAGCTTAGGCTTTTTTCATTTATGAAGCTAAAACATTTGGCCACATGAAACACAGCATCAACATAACTTGTCATACAATCCATTGTTTTTAATCATCTTCTACTGATAATCTAAATGATGATTAGTCTTGCCTCTGAGATTTCTTTACTCTTCTAATACGCATTTGAATTAATCCTTTCTGCATATTCTGATTTATTCTTAATTTTTTTTTTTGGAGCAAGTCATGATTAAAACTCTATTTCAAATTGGAGATGGCCTTAGCACGACATTTTAAATGTACAATGCATGCAATAACATTAAGCAGGTCACCTTTATATAATCCAGATGTCCTAATAAATCTCTCAAAATGCAAATATTTATAGGAAATCACTTTTTATTAGAACTAAAAGCTAAAAAGTGATGTTTAGAAAATTAAAACTTAGACAATTTAAAAACATGAGCATGGCAATGCATCAAACATTTAACTTGATTTAGATAATCTGCAGATTATCAGTGTTTTATGGATGCTTTTAACATTTTAATCTGAATAAAAAAAAAACTAAATATATTCATTAGTTGATTAAATGTGTATTTATTAATAAAAATGCCATAAACAGGGTAAATATTATTCAGATTGTTTATTACTTGCAGATTTAAAATGAGGAGCCAAATTTGAATAAAAAATGTACACAAATACTTGACAAATTAAGAAATTTGTCATAAATTATATGCTTTACTTTAAAAGGGCAAATTGGCAGGTTCTCTTGCTATCCTACCCCTCCCTTTACAGATACTTACAGTACCTTTGATAATTTCATTTAAAATAGGGAATACTTAACAAAGCTATCTTAATGGACATACAAATTAAACATTGTTAGTCATATAAGCATGATGCCGCGTACACACGATCATTTTTCATCATGAAAAAAACATAGTTTTTTCAAAAACGTCATTTAAAATGATCGTGTGAGGGCTACACATAATTTTTCAGGTTCTGAAAAATGACAAAAAAAAAAAATGCTGCATTTTTTAACGTCATTTTAAACAATGTTGTTTTTCGGGTTGTAAAAAATGATCGTGTGTGGGCTAAAACAACGAAAAAAAACTGTGCATGCTCAGAAGCAAGTTATGAGATGGGAGCGCTCGTTCTGGTAAAACTACCGTTCATAATGGAGTAAGCACATTCATCACGCTGTAACAGACAAAAAAGCGCGAATCATCTTTTGCTAACACGGAATCAGCTAAAGCAGCCCAAAGGTGAATGGAACTTCCTCTTTAAAGTGCCGTCATACGTGTTGTACGTCACCGCGCTTTGCTCTTTGCTAGATCATTTTTTAAAAACTATTGTGTGTGGGCTACGTCGTTTTAAAGATGAAGTTTTCATGCTGAAAAATGATCGTGTGTACGCGGCATAAGTTTCACTAGAAGTTTTTTGTTTCAAAATTTTAGAGACCCTTTAATAGCTGCTGTGGTAGCAATATATTGGCACAAGGATAAAAGTATTTACCAAGTAACTACAGACCAGTTTAAATCCAATAGTCCAGAAGATACATGAGAGTTTGATAAATTATCACATACAGTAGATGAGTTTTTGATAGAAAACAATAATCTAAATGTTAGCATGGAGTCACCAAAGACCAAGGTCATCAAACAAATCTGCTTTCTTTTTATGAGGACTATGGATATAGAATTTTTCAAAAGTATGTGACACAGTTTCCTACAAACAGCTAACGTGTAAGTTGGAGCATGTGGGCTTTGAAAATTCAGCCTATGAATTGATAGAAATTTGGCTTATTATTAACCTCCCTGGCGGTATGATTATTTCAGAAAAAAGGTGCTGAAAGCGGTACCATTATTTGCAAGGAAATTTGACTTTTTATACTGTAGGCCTGTAATTCTTAGTAATAACTCACTTAAATCTGACCAAACAAGAGTCTAGTAGGCATCCCGGGTATGATTTTTTTTTTAAAAAACAAAATTATAAATTATAATATAATAAATAATTATAAATAATTATAACAAATAATAATATAATTAAAATAAAAATTATTCAATAATGTAATCAACTCAAAATCACTGAAATTTGCTCAGTTGCAGAATTGTCGCTGTCATTACTTTTATTTTTTTATGACGAATTTCCCCACAAATCGCTATTGCACAATTCTGCAAGTGATTATAATTTATTATCGCTGTTTTCTAGCTGCTCTAAAACCATTTTTTACATAAAGGGACACTTTTGGTTGCTATGGACAATCTACAGTTTGCAGGCAGAAAGAACAGTTTTTATTATATAAAAGTACATGTAGGGCACTGGGCAGACCACTAGGGACAAGGGGTGTGTGTATTTTTTACATACAGTACTGTAATCTATAAGATTACAGTATACTGTATGTATTGTGTTTGTTTACCTTTTTGAATTTGGCGCCGTTCTCCGCTCCCGTGCGTCGTAACGTCGCAGGGAACGGAGATCGGCGGCACACAGAGGCACTGTGTGAATCGAGCGAGGTCCCGCTCGCTCACACAGTGCGGTGGCATCGCTGGATCCAGGGACAAGGATCGGGGTTACCGATCATAGCCAAAAAATCTCACTCCGAGTCAGAGAGAGAGAGAGACTTGTAAAGCGCAACACATGCAAACTGAATCGCCTCTGGGCGCTGTATCCATTTCATGGGTAAGGAACCCCTTGACCTCAGAAAAGATGGGTTTTAATCTTTCTCCTGAAGGCCAAGTGGTCCGACTCCAGTCGGATGGTGGTTGGTAGTGCATTCCACAGGCGAGGTCCCTGGACTGAAAATCTTCGATCTCCTTTGGACTTGTATCTGGCCTTGGGTATCTGGAGGAGGTTTTGATTGGTGGATCGCAGAATGCGATTGGGGTTATGGGCTTTTATTTTTTCGCATAGATATTGGGGGGCATTGCCTTGAATACACTTATGTATTAGGCAGAGTGCCTTGAAAGTGATTCTGTCTTTTACTGGCAACCAATGAAGGGATCTCAGTGAAGGTGAGATTGATTCCCATGGTTTTTTCCCAGTCACTAGTCGAGCGGACGTATTTTGAACGACTTGCAGACGAGTTATTTGGTATTTGGGGAGTCCTAGATAGAGGGCATTTGCGTAGTCGAGTCTGGAATTGATGATTGTTCCCACCACGACTGCAATGTCCTCTTTCGGGATAAAGGGCGTGAGTCTGCGTAGTAGGCGCAGCAGATGGTGGGATCCGCTGACTACTGACCCTATTTGTGCATCCATTGTCATGTACGTATCGAAAATGACTCAGAGACTTTTGACTTTGGTGCTAGGGGTGATAGTTTTACCCAGAATGGGTGGGGGAGTCCATGTTGACGCGGGGTGATTTTTCCGGTTAGCGTGAAACAGGAGAAGTTCTGTTTTCGAACCATTGAGTTTAAGATAACTGTTTGTCATTCAGTTATCTATTAGAGTGAGGCATTTCTCTAGTCCAAGAGAATGATCCTTTTTGTTGCAGATGCGGAAATACAGTTGTGTGTGTCGTCTGCATATAAGTGATAAAGTAACTTCTGGTTACTGATGATTTCAAAGAGAGGGCGAAGATAGATATTAAACAATACGGGCGATAAGGGAGATCCCTGAGGGACTCCGCATGACACCGTACGTTTTTCAGAAGTGAAAGACCCCAGTTTCACTATTTGTGATCGGTTTTCCAAGAAGGAGGAGAACCAGGGTAAAACACATTCAGCGACTCTGGCTACTTCAGCTAGCCTAGCCAGTAGTAGTCCGTGGTCTACAGTGTCAAAAGCCGCGCTTAGGTCCAGCAGTATCAGGAGACAAGATTCTCCTTCGTCTGCGGCCTCTAGAGCGTCATCCCATATTTTGAGCAGCGCCGTTTCTGTTCCGTGACCCGGACGGAAGCCTGATTGAAACATATCGAGTAATTTATGGGTGTCTAAATGCAGTTGCAGCTGTTGTACAACTACTTTCTCCATTACCTTGGAGAAGACATTTAGAGCTGTTATGGGCCTCCGGTTGTTTGGGTCTTTGGGGTCGAGGGTAGTTTTTTTTAGAATTGGTTTTATTGTACCTTGTTTTAGCAAGGTGGGCACCATGCCCTCTTTGAATGATTGGTTAATGAGCTGCGTGATAGCTGGTGCCAGTATATCGGCACTTTCTTTCAGCAGTTTAGTGGGGATGATATCATTGGGTGCTGTGCTATTACGCAGAGTCCCGATGATGTTTTTAGTGGCATTGATGGAAATGGGTTTTAGAGTGAATTTTGGTGATTGCGGCGGATTTATGTGGGTATTAGGTTTGTGATTTGGGGGGGAGTTGGTGACGGTTCCATTTTGCTTAATACTTTCACGGATTTTTTCAATATTATTAATGAAATAATCCGATAATTCGTTGCAAAATTCTTGTGAATCAGAATTGGGGGCCTCTAAACAAGCTGGATTCATAGTGAGTGACCAGCTTGAAGAGTTCTCGGGGGCGGTTAAGGGCATTTGCGATGATGTTGGAGAAATGATTTTTTTGGGCCGTGAAGATATTTGTTATTATCTTGTAAATGGTGTGGTTTTTATCTGAAGAGCACCTTTTCCACGCAGCTTCTGCTCTTCTACGCTCCTGCTTTAGCAATGTCAGCTGGTCATTAAACCAGCTGGAGTTGTTTTTCCGGATGCAAGTTTTGCGTTTTGGTGCTACTAAGTCAGCTGACTGTAGTAGCGCCTTGTTGATGGCGTCAAGTGTTTCTGTGGCTGTTTGTTTTTGTTGGGTTGTTTTTATTTTGTTCCCTAGTGTTGTTTTGAAGAGTTCCGAATGGAGCTTCTTCTGAGATCTAGTCCAGTGAGTTGTCACCGGTTTTGTCGTTTTTTTTGGGCTGGCATTTTTGGTGATTGTGAATTTGATGGCATGGTGATCGGTCCATGGTTGCGGCTCATTTCCCAAGATGTCAATTTCCAAATCTTGTTTGAAAATGAGATCGAGCGTATGGTCTGAGGCATGAGTGGGGCCTTGTATTAGTTGCTGCAGACCTAGTCCTTCCAGATGGTCGTTGCAGGCGTCGGCGATGGGGATCCAGTGAGGAGTTGGCCCAGAGGTTGAAATCCCCAAGCACCAAAAGGTGTTTGATGTTTAGGGTATATGTGGAGATGAATTCCGTCAATGACGTGAGAAGGTGCGTTTTTGGTGGTCTATAGCAAAGTAGCATATGGACTGTATCTTGGGGATTTGTTTGCAGCTGCAGAGTGAGGGTTTCCATGAATGGAAGTGAGTTTTGAAGGACTGGTTTGGTGATCGAGAGGTGAGTCTTGTGGATCACCGCCAGGCCCCCCCCTCTTTGCCCCACTCTGTTTTGCATTTGAATACGATAGTTTGCTGGCACCAATTCTGTTAGAATGGTGTTGCAGTCGGCTGTCAGCCATCTTTCTGTGATGAAGAGGCAGTCTAGATCATGTTGAAGGATGAAATCATAGATTTCTTGTCGGTGTTTTACTGCCGATCTTCTGTTGACCAAAGCGCATATTATGCGCTTGGGCTGGGGTACCTGCGCGTAGTTTTTGACTGTTGATCGTTGATTGATTCTCATCAGTCGCTCATTCCTTAGAGCTTTTTTGGTGACAACTGGGAGTATAGAGGCAAATGGTTTTAGTTCCCGGATGGTTTCTGCAGAGTATTTTAGGTAACCCATGGTCACAGAAAAAAACGCAGGGAAGTAATGTTGATTGGGGGGGTCTTATATGGTGATGGGCGGAAGACTGTCCAAGTGAGCCGTCACTCGTTGAGTCTTCTCTCCCCGATTGGTCCAGAGGAAGGCGAAAAACCCCAGGCGTGTTGTGCCAATCTGCAGCGATCGGGGAAAAAAATTCCTTCCTGACCCCTTAACGGGCGATCAGTGCAACCCTGGATCAATTGCCTAGGGGGGAGTGGGGGGGGTGGTGGCAGTCCTGTTTTTTTGTGCTGTGTCTGCAGCAGCCGAGAGCTGGGAGGACCCTGCCTGGCTGCACTATCCCTGGGGAGAGCCGACTCGTTTGAGAGCGTCCTGCTCTCACTATCCCTGGGGTGAGCAGACTAAGGTGAGAGAGTCTGCTGCACCACTGAATCTATATATCAAGAGTTCCAACTTTATTAGCTGTAAGCTTGTTCTGGATCAGTTATTGAAAAAAATAATGAAGACTCCCGTCTTAACTCCTGTTTTAAACTCCTGGTTTTTAACTCAGGCACTTTTGGTCAAAGAATGCACTTCTGGTCAGAGAGTCCACATGTGAAGCCACCATAAACTGGGAGCCAGCTTCAGGAACACCGCTCAGAAGGTTAAACACATATTCGGAGAGTAGCCATTAATGGTTCATACTCTGAATGGTTAGTGGTGTTCTTTAAAGGCAGTGTTCACAATCACTGGCAGCCCCTCTGCTAGGATAACGTAGTAGAATATAGTATATGTAGTTTTTTTTTAATTCATCTTCTAAATACCTTCTTTCTTCTCATCGGTCAGTGGTTACGTGACCGTCCGTTGCTTCCTTCCTATGGAGGGAGGGGCCGAGATCTCCCTCTGATGTCTGCCAGGCGGTCACATAACCTTCCTCATGTGACCACTGATCGGCGAGAAGAAATAACATATTTATTTTAAAAAACAACATACCCTGTATACTACATGTTATTCTAGCAGAGGGGCTGGCAGTGATTGTGAACAGTCATTTTTGCAAGAAGGGCGTGGGAGGGGTGGCTCACACACGGAGCTTATAGCCAGGGAGGAGAGGAGGACAGGAGAGCTGTGGATAACAAGTAAACAGGCCTCACCATGGTCGACCAAAGACACTGAGTGCACGTGCTCAGCGTTATATCCAGAGGTTGTCTTTGGAAAATAGACGTATGAGTGCTGCCAGCATTGCTGCAGAGGTTGAAGGGGTGGGGGGTCAGCCTGTCAGTGCTCAGACCATACACCACACACTGCATCAAATGGGTCTGCATGGCTGGCATCCTAGAAGGAAGCCTCTTCTAAAGATGATGCACAAAAAAGCCCGCAAACAGTTTGCTGACAACAAGCAGACTAAGGAAATGGATTACTGGAACCATGTCCTGTGGTCTGATGAGACCAAGATAAACGTATTTAGATCAGATGGTCTCAAGCGTGTGTGGTGACAACCAGGTGAGGAGTACAAAGACAAGTGTGTTTTGCCTATAGTCAAGCATGGTGGTGGGAGTGTCATGGTCTGGGGCTGCCTTAGTGCTGACGGTACTGGGGAGTTAGAGTTCATTGAGAGAATCATGAATTCCAACATGTACTGTGACATACTGAAGCAGAGCATGATCAGAGACAGGGCCGCAGGGCAGTATTCCAACATGATAACGACCCCAAACACACCCCCAAGATGAACACTGCCTTGCTAAAGAAGCTGAGGGTAAAGGTGATGGACTGGCCAAGCATGTCTCCAGACCTAAACCCTATTGAACATCTGTGGGGCATCCTCTAATGGAAGGTGGAGGAGCGCAAGGTCTCTAACATTCACCAGCTCCATGATGTCGTCATGGAGGAGTGGAAGAGGACTCCAGTGGCAACCTGTGAAGCTCTGGTGAACTCCATGCCCAAGAGGGTTAAGGTAATTCTCAAAAATTATGGTGGTGTTAACCTAAGTAATATATATTTAAGATTTAATATCTCAAAGATATGATGTGGGTTAAATGAGAGTTCTTTTGACCAGAAGTGAAAGCGTTAACATAATAACTATAATATCTATAATCTTACACCAAAAAAAGGAAATAGTAGGTTAAAATACAAGGATACAGAGTATATTAATCAAAATACAAATAGCAAATGAACAAACATATGATAAGCAGGTATACCTTTAAGTGCTGGGAGATGATCTGATATTTACCTCTATTAATGGTTCTGCACCTAGATCAGATTCATGACTCCACTGCTCTGTTTGGGGCTCCCACTATTATAGGCCCATCTCTCATTGACTTGAACATGGCCACTCTGCTTGGTAATTCTGTTAGCCCTCTCCTCCCTCTGGGCATATCTCCTCCAAGATTGGACAATTTCCTCATAACTGAATTCAGCCTAGTTCAGCCCCTCGATAGCACCTCCTCTCTTGGGTTAACGAGTTAGTAATAATTAGTTTGAAGAGAAATTAATTAAAGCGAAGGTCATCACCTTCTCTTGAATGGGACATTTAACTATGCATGCCAATAGCCGGGGAAAAATTGTCCCTTTCTGAAATATTCTCATCATTATCAAACACCCTTTGAAATGGATAAATGGTTGGTTAGTAGGGATGAGCTTCGTATTCAAGTCTAACTCATGTTCGACTTGAACGTCGTATGTTCGATCGTTCGTCGAATTATGAAAGTTTTGGGCCGTTCGCGCCAAATTTAAGTTGCGTTTCACCGCCCATAATTCACTTCGGCATCGCAGTGCATTGCTGGCTGATGATTGGCCAAGCATGCACTATGACCCGCATGCTTGGCCAATCACAGCTTGCAAAAAACGGAAAGCCATAATTGGCCAAAGCCAGGGTGGCTTTAGCCAATTATGGCTCAGGGGGTTTAGTACACAAAAAACTGTCAGAAAAGATGAGTAGGGGAAAAAATGTCAGACACCTCCACCTGAAAAAACATTCCTGTTTGGAGGTTGTCTCATTGTTGCTCATCTAGTTCACCTGTTGTTAATTTCAATTAACAGCAAAGTAGCTGAAACTGATTAACAACCCCCTCTGTATACACCCCTCCCCCTCTGCTAATTAACTGACCAGATCAGTATCCCAGGAGTTCTGATTCAAAAGTGTTCCTTTATTTTTTTGAGCAGTGTATATATATTCATGATTATTTTTGCATTTAGAATCCCCCCCCCCCATTAAGAAATATTTATATTCATGATTATTATTTTTTTAACAAGCATGTGTGCATTGGACATAAATATATATCATCCTTATATGTATTTTCATTTGTTATTCTTCATCCTTTGCCAGTAATGATCTATAAGTACAATATGTGCTTGCATACACATGTGTATATTTGTGTACATATGTGTTTTTAGCTAATTGTAATTTCCGCAATTTGTATTATGTTAATAAGATGCCACTTTATATTATTTAATTTCCAGTGTGCGTTATTCCTTGTAGTTTATTTTACTTAGAAAATTATATCGCCTTTTTTTCAATTGGATACAGATTGGCATGTACTCATCCATTCGTTCTTTTATTTTTTTCCCTTTTCTTTCTTTCATCCTTTTAGCTTGTTTGCTATAAAATAATTATAGATCTAGGTGTGACGTTACTTCTTGTCCTGCACAATCCATGTGCTCCAGGATTTCCAGTTTTGTTTTGGGTGTCCTACACAGCTCCTGACAGTTTCACATGCTTCCTGGCTCCTGAAGACACAATAAAGCCTCACACACACGATCGAACTTCCATCAGACTTTTCTGTGGATTTTGGTCCGAAGGGGCGTTGGCTGTGAATTTGGTATGCATACACACGGCCACCCTTTGGGCAACTTCTGTTATTGTTGTCTGATCTTTAGCATTGGTTCTGAGCATGCATGTTTGTACTTTGGACTTTAGTCCGATGGACTTGTGTACACACGATCAGATTATCCTCCATCGGACATATGTTGCCGAAGTGATGTGTACTGGGGAGGACTGTTCTAAGGGGTCTGTACTGGGGAGGAGGTCTGTACTGGGGGAGTTACTGCCCTGAGGGGTCTGTACTGAAGGGGGGTTGTACTGAGGGATCTGTACTGGGGGGATGTCTGTATCATAGGGGGCTTTTCTTTAAGTGGACTTTTCACAACACTAACATGTTTGACAGCTTGGTAGATCTTGTAAAATGAGCTAATGGAGGTTTGCAGTATGTATGTTTAAGCCGTTATCTGGCAATCGTCACTGCATGATACCTACTGCTCCCCTCCTTGATCCCATGCATGTATGTCTTGGTTTAATTTCTAAAGCTGTTGTGATTTATGTCAATGTTTGATTATTGTACCAGATATTACTATTTGGAGGATCACAGGTTTTGAGCTACAGTAACAAAGTCTGCATGGTGTCTGCATAATCTAATCACTAGATGATACCTCCGAAGGACTTCTTGTAATTCTCTTTCCCTTGATCCTGCCAATTGAGCCTCTCCTATGTGTCTTAAATTATCATGACACTTGAGGCAGTATATAGAATATTTGTATGATATTTTGTCTCTACCCATTTTCTCTATGTATTTTTGTATACCATGTTTAATTATTAAACACATTTTCACTATTAGGTGAAGACCGCCATCTGCCCTATCCTTTGTCCTAATATGAACTTTACGGGTCTCTCCCCTTTCTTTAATTTCCTACTTGTTATTTGAGTTCAGAGAAAAGGAAAAAACCGCCACCCACTTAGGGTGAGTCGGTATCCTTATACCCAAGTGTTCTGAATGCTGATGTCAGTCAACACACTGGCCCTTTGATTGGATCTGAAAACCCACCTTTTTTCTACAGTATGTACAGTATTACTTATTTTATTTCAAATCTAAAAATAAACACACTGGTCCAGATTCTCAAAGGATATACGACGGCGTATCTCCAGATACGCCGTCGTAGCTCTGAGTCTGAGCCGTCGTATCTATGCGCCTGATTCATAGAATCAGTTACGCATAGATTTGTATTAGATCCGACCGGCATTAGTCTCTTACGCCGTCGGATCTTAACTGCATATTTATGCTGGCCACTAGGGGCGTGTACGCTGATTTACGCCTAGAAATATGTAAATCAGAATCAGCTAGATACGTAAATTCACGAACGTACGCCCGGCCGATGCAGTACAGATACGCCGTTTACATTAGGCTTTTCCCGGCGTAAAGTTACCCCTGCTATATGAGGCGTACATGCGGCGTACCAATGTCAAGTATGGACGTCGTTCCTGCGTTGAATTTTGAATATTTTACGTTGTTTGTGTAAGTCGTCCGTGACTGGGGCTGGACGTAATTTACGTTCACGTCGAAACCAATGCGTCCTTGCGGCGTACTTTGGAGCAATGCACACTGGGATATGTCCAGGGACGGCGCATGCGCCGTTTGTTAAAAACGTCAATCACGTCAGGTCACATAACATTTACATAAAACACGCCCCCTGTTCCACATTTGAATTAGGCGGGCTTACACCGGCCTATTTGCGCTAAACGCAGCCGCAAATTACGGAGCAAGTGCTTTGAGAATACTGCACTTGCCCGTCTAAGTTGCGGAGGCGTAGCGTAAATAGGATACACTACGCCGGAACAAAGATACGCTCTTCTACGAGAATCTGGCCCATTGTATTTTGCTTTTTACACTCAAAAGCTGCATGATATAAATGTATTACCTTTTGTTCATGCAGTGTGTACCATATTCCTTCCATTGTAATGATAACAATCTACTTTTTGTTGAACACTCCAAAGCTAAATGGTGTGTTGTTTGGCCAATGAGAGCTAAGAAAAAAATACATCTTCCACATTTTTTAAGTTCCTTCAAAGATAAATGGGCATGTTATTTATCCAATGAGGTTTAAATTACATTTTAGAATTATTACATATGTGGTGTGTATCATCTTACGTCTATGGGAACAAGAAGTTTTTTGTGCCTCATCACTCACTCAAATGTATGTCTGGATTGAAAATGCCTTGCTTGTCCTTCTTCAATTGTGGCCTACCTAAAATACTTTATTGGTGTGTAGTTTGTCCCTGTAATAATTCTGCCTCTTGTCTCTGACACAATTCACTGTAATTTTAAGCTGAAAAGATGTAGAAGATTCTTACTTTTAGATCCCAAGACTCAGTTTCCTAGTCCACCATCACCAATCCTCCAAGCCTTTCTATAGGTCACCAAAATGAAAAAGTTGGCCTCATTGGCAAATTGGAAGGTTTTCAACAAACATGGAGGATTTATTTTAACAAGAAAGGAAGTAGGACTGGGGACTACATTTTGACTGAGATGAATCCAAAAATCCTAATGTCAATCATCTTCCCCCATCCCCCCATATTTTGCCACAGCCTATTTCCATTTCTGTATTACCTCCTTTCTGTCTAATTATCAATGATCATATATCTTCTGAATTTTATACGAACATTTTTTTTTTGCCTCAGACTTTTTACCAAATTCATTATTAAAACTTCATTACATTATCTGAAAACGATGTGAACTTTCATGTCAGGGACGCTACATAATATTATTATATTTATCTTAAATAATTATCATCAGCATTTTATTTAATGTGTATTTGTTCCAAACATATAACTACTGAAATCGTTTAAACACATCAAACTATATTTGAAAACGTGTTAAGTGTAAAAAGAGGTTCATTTTTTAAATTCTATTTAAAAAATCATCAAGCATATCCAAGAGAGACAACAATTCACTATACACAATATGCCATCTGTCTGCAAGGCATGTGTATAGAAAAGCTTTTAGAATCCACTCAGAGCTAATTTGACATGTTGAAACATTAATCACCCCCTAAGGCCAATATAATTGTAGCTCTATGTTAATTACCTAACAATTAACAACTAAAATTTCCAAGGGGCAATCAATGAATTAGCTTGTGATTTTCCCACCGACTTTAAGCCTACACTGTCAATCTGAATGCTTTTCCAACTCAATACCATGGTTCATCAATGACACTTCTTTATTTGAAATAAAAATTCATTTGCACTTTAACTAATTAGGCTCAATTATATCCCTTTGAGTATTGCTAACTATATACACTCAAAGACAATCTCTGCCACAGGCATTTTTTGCATTTAAAATTCATTTTCTTTTTAAATTAGAAAGTTACCTTAGCAGGAAAATGGCAAATCAAGATTACATCATTAATGAATTAAAAGGCTTTAATACCTATTTTAATTAAGTTATCTTGGCAGCTAAAGTCATAAAAAGAAAACAGATGAATGTGAATGTATACACAAAACCAAAACATTTACAGTATGCTGGATGGTACCATTTCGGTGTTTATTTTTTTTACTAACCTTAAAATCTATTAGTTATGGATCGTATTTGTAAGGGACAGTAGATTATGTTCTCTACTCTTTGTTGGACATCCAAGTGTTCACTCCTCACTGTGCCTGCATCTTATGAAAAATTCATAAACCGAAAGCAGTATTATAAAGCATGCAGTATTCCATGGAATATTCTTTATAGAATGCTCCAGAGAGCACCCAGTGATTGGAGGAAAGGCCTTCCAAAGTTCATTTGACTAGGTTCTCCACCCCTTCCTACCCCCCTGGTATTACCATTAATCTCCTATTGCTGTGCACAAAATGAGAGCCGTTGTGAGTGCATGCTGGACTACAATATGACAGCAGATTAACTATGCAGCGGTTATCACATCTGATTATGTGGAACTTTTTCATGACTGTAACAGATTGATAATGTAGTGTGTGGGGAGAGAAGACTGTGGGGAAACACTTCAGAAAGCATTGAATTTCTATGAGGTAAGTGGCACTAAACACACTCTTCATAGACTTCCATAGATGTAATCAGGGACCGTCCATTAAGGGCATCCATTTTTAGGACACCCGTGTATAGATTCCAATGCGGATGGGTTGTTTTTTTGAAGCACCGATTAGAGCCAGAGGCTCTAATAGGCTTCAATATAGGGTGGGCTCAGATTGCAGAGAGTGCGCGCCGAGCCTAGCCCAGATGTGTTTCAAAAGCAAATCAATATTCGCTGTTGTAACACTGATCCTCCTCCTGGCCAATCAGGAAGTGGGTTTTGACACCAGTCTCCCAATTGGCTTAAAGGACAGGCGATCCTATTGGATGCCTAGAAAGAGGAGGGGAGGAGCTTAGCCGCTGCACCACGTTGTCTGCCACCTGCCGCAATGGGGCAAGTGCTGGATGACTGGCAAACAGCGGGGCGTGGGTGTCACTCAGGGGGGATGGGTGGTTGTATGCTGACCCCCCAAAAAAAACACCAGCCACCACTGGATGTAAGATAGACTTTCTTATTCACATAGAGAAGATTCATTATTTAATACAATGTCTGTCTATCTATTATTGATGAGTCAAACTGGGTTCAGATCAAGCAATTTTAGGCGAATTTCAAATGCTGAACACCATTGCAATCAATGGTCACCCGATCTGTCAAATTAAAAATGACCATTTTCTGGGTGGTGTCAAAAAATGAAATTGGGGATGGGCACTACATTTGGAAACATATACCAATGCAAAACAAAAACATAAAAAAAAAAAATCATTTTGATCTATTTTTTTTTAGGAAGCAACAATGACATTTTATTTGCCACTTATTTAAATTGTAATTTTCTTTCTTTATAAATGTATTTGTTTGCTGTAGAGAATCATACAGCAAGAATTAAAAAATAATGACCCAGAGTTCCCCCCAAAATCCATACCAGACCCTTGATCTGTGCATGCCGCCTGGCTGGTCATGAAAGGTTGGGATGAGCTCCTCTTTCTGCACCATATACTATAACAGGACACATGGCCACAAGAAAGGGGTTCCTCTTGTGGCCTTTTACCCACAGCCAAGCTGTCACCGGCTATATAATTACCAAATATGGCTGTTTGTTCATCCCTATTATCTATATATCTATCTATCAAGCTACAGTCTCTATCGATCAATTTCATATAAAATATCGCCCGCAAAACAGTTATTAGCTATTATTTTTATTATTATTATTATTTAAAACTAATTTAGAAATAGGTAAAACATTAAATGTAAAAACACAGATCAAATATATGTCTTGAAAAGGAAAACAATAAAAGGTGAATCCTAAAAGAGGAGACTAAAAGTCAATGGGCTCTTCAATATCATAAAACTTTCAGATAAATGAAATAATCCTTTTTTATCCTTTGATACTTTCTTTGCTATTCAGCCAAAACTTTGAACAGGACGATCCCAGCAGAGAGGTCTTGTAAATCTATAAAACACAGTACAATCAATTTTTATATGAATTGACAGCGTTTCCCATAGCATTTTGTCAATATTACTTATCGTTGAAAGATTTGTAACCACTTAGATATCATGTACACTAAGATGTCTGGATTAACCAAGCATGGATTAACTAGATTGACTTCTAGTGAGCAAAAAGGAATTGTTTTATGACACAGTTGGTACTGAAAAAGTTTATTGATTGGTTTCTGTGCAGAACATCTTGAGGCAAATGTAGGCTTTGTCTAAAATCAAGGTTGACTGCATGATTTGAATTGGACAGTGTACTGAAGGGCAAAGAAAAGTACAATTCTTCTTGTAGAAGAACTGCTGTACTGCCAAAAAAGAAGATTCCAAGAAGTGTACGGAAAAAACTGTAACCTAAAAACAAAATATGTTTGGCAGCTATTATTAACATTCACATAAAAATATAAGTTATCCTATTTACAAATTTGAGACAAAAAAGTTAATTTACTAAAGGTAAATGAGCTGTTGTTCCGTTTGTAAGGCAATTTTCATATAATCTAGTGAAGGTAGTGAGAATTTCACTTTGCAAATTATACTCAATCACATGCAAGGAAAATAAAAAAAACAGTATTGGTTATATTTATCTTGCACAATACATAGCCTATTTTCTTTTAGTAAATCAACCACTAAAAGTTCCACTCCAGACAATGTTTTTGATTGCATAGTGTATAGCCATCTTAGTACAAGTACATAGGAGGGAGTGAACATACACTCCATTGTCAGGCTTTGTTGTAGCATCTCCATGTAGTGAAAACTCACATTCCCGCATTTTTTTGGGTGTTTTGGAGCGTTTTCACTCGTCATGCATAGGGCAGACCATTCACTTGAACAACCACACACAGCAATCACCTCAGAGAAGCTCCAGCTGTCAGTGTGCTCTCAGCCCTGGTGTCAGTGCTCTCTAAATCAGTGCTGGTGTCGGGGCACTCTCTCTAAGCGCCGGTGTCAGGGCACTCTCTCTCAGTGCTGGTGTCAGTGTGCTCTAAGCGCTGATGTCATTGCTCTCTATCTCAGTGCTGGTGTCAGTGCTCTCTATCCCAGTGCTGGAGTCAGTGCTCTTTATCTCAGTGCTGGTGTTAGTGTTCTATCTCCATCAGTGCTGGTGTCAGTACTCTGTCCCGGTCAGTGCTGGTGTCAGTGCTCTGTCTCGGTCAGTGCTGGTGTCAGTGCTCTGTCTTGGTCAGTGCTGGTATCAGTGCTCTGTCTCGGTCAGTGCTGGTGTCAGTGCTCTGTCTTGGTCAGTGCTGGTGTCAGTGCTCTGTCTCGGTCGGTGCTGGCGTCAGTGCTCTGTCTCGGTCAGTGCTGGTGTCAGTGCTCTGTCTAGGTCAGTGCTTTACTCATAGAGCTCCCTGAAATTGGCCTTATAGAAGAGAAAGGGCTGTGCAAGTTTCACCACCTCAGAGGTCTCATCATCACTGTTGGGCAGCAGTAGGCCCCCCCGGGAATCCCCATAACAGAAGAGCTCCTGGCAGGAGAGAGCCCAGATAAGCCAATCAGCAGACAGTGCCATCGCAGGATGTGAAATGCCCGGTGTTCTTTTTTTTTTTTTAAACATTCCAAGTTTATTAGTGTTCCAGAAAAGAACAGAATAGCAAGTGCAGCCAACATAACAGTACAGGATGATAATGACAGTTACACACAAATTTTTTTATGCATCCATAGTTGACAATCAGGACAGTTTCGGTGAGCTATAGGCATCATGTTAATGCCCGGTGTTCTATCAGATTACCGCTACCCATCAGATTGTGTAACGAAAGTGAAGTTCCGACCAAAAATACTTACTACGCATGCGCTATGCATTCCAACATGCGTTCCAGAGCTTTATTTGTTCCAAACATTTCATTATCTGACGGGTAGCAGTAATCTGATAGAACACCCATGCAGACATCTTACTACACCTTGATATTCAGAGTCATTTTGCAATAAAGTGAGCGTATATAAATAAATATAGTATATTGACATCTGTGATGCTGGTTTGATGATTTGAAAGAAGCTGGACGCCAGCAGTAGGAAGGTGGTGGAGGCCATGTTGGTACACCCCGGACTGCTCAGTGCAGCA
The DNA here is from genome assembly GCF_905171775.1 of Rana temporaria. Taxonomy (NCBI): domain Eukaryota; kingdom Metazoa; phylum Chordata; class Amphibia; order Anura; family Ranidae; genus Rana; species Rana temporaria. The sequence goes on along the minus strand of NC_053493.1, from coordinate 341,595,151 downwards.
TAACAGATATCAATACACTATATTTATATATATATATACTGTACGCTCACTTTATTGCTAAAATTACGCTGAAATTCAAGACGTAGCTGGGTGTAGGAAGATGTTTGCATGGGTGCTCAATCAGATTACCGCTACCCGTCAGATCTGGAAGTGTTTGGAATGCATAGCGCCGTGGAACTCATGTTGGCATGCCTAGTGCATGCGCAGTATTTTTGGTGGGAACGTCACTTCCATCACACAATCTGATGAGTAGCAGTAATCTGATAGAACGCTGGGCCACCATGGCTAAGGATCAGTGCTGAACTGGGCTGGCACCACCCAACCCCCGCAGTGAAAATCTGGGTGGGCAGGGATGAGGTAAGGGCAGAGGGAGGGGTCAGGGGCTGTCAATCACAGGTGGGCAAACTGGAACACTAATAGAGGACTAAGATGTCCTGACTGTTTGTAGCATTAATAATCAGGAGGAAAGAATGCAGCTAGTGGAGGGGATGAGACAGGGGGTGGATATAAAGGCCAATCGTTGTGACTGAGGGAGGCTGGATGCTGGAGGAGGATTGATGGGGGGCCTGGCCTGCCCTGATTGTCAACAATAGAACAGCGTGTAGTAACCACACTGTGCTGTTTATAGCAGCGAGGCATGTGTGGCAAATGGAGCATTGATTTCACCGGGCACTTTCGTGTTCCCCGCTGGAACGCACACGGTGCCGGGCGATGACATCAGTGCGTGGTCGCCATATGTGTTCAAGCGTGGAACGCAATACGGTGATGAAAGCGCAGTTTACACTCTGCAGAGACGCATTGCGGGCGGTATTACCACGGTTTATCACTGCTCCAAAGATGCTGCTTGCAGGAGATTTTTTTCTCTCCCCCCAGAGCATCGCCTCAGTGTGAAAGCCCTTGGGCTTTTACATTGAGAATGCTGGGCAGGAGTTTTTCAGGCGGTATTTAGGCGCTATTTTTTGCCTGAAAAGGGGGCCTTACTGTTGACTGACTCTTCCAGCAAAAAAAAAAAAATTTCTAAGATAAGTTTTGAACTTTTCTCCTGTTAGTTAAAGCAGATGTCCCTGTGTTCTTGGCTTCACTACTGCCGTTCTGAACTCCCCCCCACCCCATTTATGTATATAAAGATTTCAGTCATGTCTCTTCTCTTCTTTTCTTTCTTTCCTTCAGACTGTACATATTAAGTTCCTGAAGTTTCTCCTAATATGTTTTATCGCTTAGACCTTTCACCATTTTTGTTGCCTGTTTTTGGACTTCTTCTATCTTATCAATATCCTTTTATAAGCAAGGTCTCTAGAGCTACATAGAGTGTCTTAAATGAGGTCTAATGAAAGATCCATATAGGGGAACCAGGACCTCCTTCCTCCTGCTGTTGACCCCTCTAGTGACACGTCCTTTGCTTTTCCCACTGAAGTTGTAGTGCTGGCCAACACTGTACCCTCAATTTTGTACTCTATCAAGGGATTCGTTTTCCCTAGGCACATTTGTCTACAGTCAGAAACATTGAACTGCAGTCACCACTGCTCTGACCAATCTTCCAGCAATGCCAAATCATGTTCCATACTACATACCCCTCCAGGGATATCAACTGTATTGCAAACCTTCATCAGCAAAAAGACATACAGTACCTTACACACCAAACCATAAGTATATACACTTAAAAATAGATTAAATAGAACAGGACCTAGCACAGAACCTTGTAGTACACCACTAGTGACTGTTCTCTGTTCCTAATGAACCCCATTTACAACCACACTCTGGTATTTATCCTAGGGCATATCCACTGAACCACCCAAGGGTTAAGTCCTAGCTTCTACAACTTTATTATATCATTATATGAAACTGTGTCAAATTCTTTGTTGAAGTCAAGATAATCTATGTCCACAGCACCATCCTGATCTAAAACATTAGTGCTACAGTATAGTCAAAAAATTAAATCAGATTATTTTGGCATGATCTTCCCCTAGTAAAGTCATGACACTTTTGGTTTAGCAAGTTGTGTGCTTTTAAGTGATCAACTATACTTCTTTTTAGGGGTGATTCCATTAATCAACTGCAATAGATGTTAGACTCACTGGCCTGTAATTGCCGGATTCTACCTTGCTACTTTTCTTGTGGATTGGTAAAATATTAGCTGTCTGACACTCATGGGGTGTATCCCCTGTTAAGCCCTGTACATACGGGCCGGATGTTGGATGGCATTGACCGATTCAATAGAACCCATCCAATGTTTCTCTCCTAAATTCTCTGACAGCCTTACCCACCTATACATCCTCCACAGATCGTACCTGATGCCCTACCGCATCTCCAAATACAGACATGGTCATAACCCCAGCTGCCCCAGTTGCAGCCACCCCAATGCCTCCTTCTACCATCTACTGTGGACCTGTCCATCCATACAAGGGTTTTGGACCCAAGTGGTCCGGTTCCTCCATAATCGCATGGGCTCCCCCCTGTCCCTCTGCCCCGTTAGTGTGTGCTGGGGCTCCTCTCGCTCTCTGAAGACAAAAAATATTTAAACATATTTCTGCAAGAAATGTTATTCCTTGCTAGGCTGCAGATCGCCAGCACACTGCAGCAATGGATTAGAGCTGTCAATATCACTCTTCCCTACAAAAAATAGTCTATATCCACAGGGGCTGTCCTAATAAATACCATAAAATCTGGGATAGATGGCTGGAGGATGCCTCCACATGCGATGTAGAAGGCTAGACATGTATCTCTTTGGTAACCCCACGCCTCCCTCATGGGCCCCATCTTCCCCCCTTTGGTCCTGTGTTGTTTTTCTACCCACAGTCTCTATTATGCAAGTATTTTCTCTCCAGATGTATATCATGCTTCTATGTATGTCAATTGTATTGATTGCAAGTATAGTGCCTGTCACTTTTCACCCGTATGTTTATGTATTTTTTTATGGTCAATAAAGTTGTTTTGATTAAAAAATAAACCATCGTATATGACCCTTGTGTACTGCAGCCGGTCCGACGGGATCTGACTGTTTGGCTGGCTTCTGCCGAAGGGGCATGGCTGAAAAAGGTCTGCTGACTGGCCTCCAATGAGCACTCTCAGCCAATAGCTGAAAGCGCTGACCAGAGTGTTCTGGCAGGGGGGCATCCCCCTGTAAAAGCACAATAGAATAGCAGGGGAGATTGATGTACTAACATTGCATAGTTAGTACAGTGGCTCCAACCTGTTCTGTCAGTTTTTTTTTCGTTCACCTTGTTGGGTTGAACAAAAAAAAAATAGCAGTGTGTACCAGGATTTAGAAGAGATTGATTAAAAAGATTAGTTATTTGGTCCAACAACTACACCTCAAAGTTCTCTATAAAACTCTGGGATGAATACTATTAGGACCCATTGCTCTATTAAAGTGGTTTCAAACCCTAGTCGTGACATTTGAACAAAGCACATATATCAGTAGTGTTTACTTGTTTCTCTCCAAAGCTGTAAGTGTTGTTTCTCTCTGGTGCTTCGTTCCTCTGTTGTCAGCATGAGCCGCTTCTGAGAAGTATTCCTGACACATAAGATAAAATTTGTACACAGCTTGTTTATTCAAACAACAGCTCTTCATGTTCCCTTATTCCTCTGCCTATGTGAAAGGTGGATGTTCCCATTTTCCTCCAGTCAGCTCTCACACAGTATGCTGTAACTGCAGCTCTCCACCTCTCTTCTGTACTCACAGATGCAGAAGAATTTCTTCACAATTTCGTACTTTTAAAGCTTTGTAGACAAGAGAAGACTGCAGATGAAAGAAAAATGTATGTGGGAGGATTTGTGTTTATCTCTGTGTACCATCTGAGGCTTTTCATTTCACTGGGTATATGAGAGGGTTTACAACCACTTTAACCACTTGAAGACCAGGCCTTTTTCTGACACTTTCTGTTTAACCACTTAAGGACCAGCTGCCCTCATTATACTGCGACAGGTCGGCTCTCCTGGGCAAATCACAGTAGGTGTACGTCGACCACTTTAAGGCCGATAGGGTGCGACGCCAGAGTCGATGCGTGTGGCTGGCGGCCATGATGTCCGCCGGCCACCCGCGATCGCTCCACAGAGAGCCAGAACAGGGATCTGTCAATGTAAACAGACAAATCTCCATTCTGACAGTGGAAGAGAGACAGATCTGCTGTTCCTAGTGATTAGGAACAGTGATCGCTTTCCTCATCCAGTCAGTCCCATCCCCCCACAGTTAGAAACAACTCTCAGGGAACTAATTTAACCCCTTCCCTGCCAGTGACATTTACACAGTAATCAGTAAAAGTAATGTAAACATGTCTTGCAATAGAAATTAGCATGACAGGTTCTCTTTATTGTAAGCTATGGGATCAAAAAGATCTCAGATTTCATATTTACACTTTAAAGCAAAAAAATAATGTTATTTTACATTTACTAAAAAAAAAAATTCCCTTTAAGGCCGTTAGGCGGAAGTGACATCAGACATCACTCCAGTCTTCCAAGGGCATAGAGTCGATTGCAGGCCATCTTGCCCTCACTCGACTTCCTGCCCATCGCTCCTGGGGATCGTATTGTTTCCCCCTTTACCAATGGCTCCATTTAGCAGGGAAAGGCAGGAAAGGGGCACCCTTGGTGAATACTAATCCGGAACCACTTTTATCGGATGCCGAATCGCCTGCTGTATAAAAAAATACTGGGGTTATGGCATATAGCTGCTAGCTGCGTGTAACTCTATCTTTCCATGAGGGATGTTGGGTGTCATACTGCCAGGAGACTTATGCCGCCCGAGCGTTGGTGCCACCCCTCCCCTTTTGTGCTTCACGTGACATTGGAAGTGGGCCTGTGGCTGCACCATGGCATAAATGGCACTCATGTGTAGCACTTTTTCACTCTGTCTTATATCCATCTGGACGCACATGCACATCTTTGGATTATGTTTCCAGGATCAAGGTACTATTTGGCTCTATAATTTTTTCATGGGTGGCTGTCTTTCGGTGCTCAGTATACTTTTCTTTTTACTTATTTCTCATGGTGATTAACACCTGTCTGCCACCATTTGTATACACCGCTATCCTTACTGTGCACCCAGTTCAGCATCCTTTGTATTGCTTTTGTGGGCTCTAGCTCTCACATTATATACCAATATGCAGACATCTTACACTTCTTTCATAATTTTTCACAAAATGGTTATGGAATTACTATTTCATCATCTATTATCCCAGTTGGGAAATGACCTTCTCATGTGTGTTTTTTGTGCTGATCTGCTTGCTGTGGGACCATACTTCCACAGCTCCTGGGATGATATTTCCAGCATTCCTGTGGCTATTATTACCCTATGGGATTGTGAAGGGTGATTTGTAAGGTGCAATGGGTGTTTTTTCTTCCTCCCCTCCCCTTTTCTCCCCTGTATCTATGGCAGAGCATTAGATCACACTGGTTATATAATTTTTCAGATACACCTAGATGTACTTTGCATTTGCTCCTGATGAGTGGAAGTTGTCCATGAAACGTGCAGAGCCTTTTAATGATGCGACAAGCGACAATCTATGTGTACAACCAGTTCATACACTTGGAGTTTTTAGAATTATTATTTACCTTCATCTTTTTACTGTCCGTGTCCTACTGGGGTGAATTCAGTTGCTTATTCATTTATATATCATGTATGGGTTTATCATGTTGGGACATATGCATAGACATGAATACATTATGTCTTTGATACTGCTTCGACTTTTAGTTCATGTTGTTTCTGCATGTAATTATATGTCAAAATAAAAACATATTACTGCTTTTCTACTTGAATACTGTAGCGGTATGCCTCATTTAAAGTCCCAAACCCTCCTATTTTTATACAATGTCAAAGTAACGGAGTATATATACAGTGGGCGGCCTGGAAGATTCCTCTGCTACCTCTGTCTCTAGAAACCCTGAAAATTAACCATGATTACTAGAACCAACATAATCCCTAAACTGGTTATTGTTAGTGAAATGTATTTCTAAGAAGACAGAGGTAATCATCACTGATGTACCTAAAAAAGGTTTTGTCTCCTTTATTAATAGATTTAGCAATTTTCTCCCCTTTCTGTGCTTCAGCAACACTGATAATGTGTTTGGCCTACCTTTGTCCTTTTTTTATACACTTTTCTATCAGCCACATGGTTTTAATGGTGCTTTACTATTGTTTTGGCGGCACTTTTCAGCCACTAGCGGGGCACTTTTAACCCCTGCTAGTGGCCAAAGAAAGGGTTAAATGTGCCCGTGAAGCGCTGCTGCCAAAGCACCTTGCAGGTGCTTCGTCAGTGGTGCCCATTAATTTCAATGGGCAGGGGTGGTGGAGGAGCGGTGTATACACCACTCCTAAACCGCTCCAAAGATGCTGCTTGCAGGACTTTTTTTAACGTCCTGCAAACGCACTGCTCCAGTGTGAAGGCATTCAGGCTTTCACACTGGGGCTGCAGGGGAGCCATTTTTCAGGTGTTTTACAGATGCTATTTTTAGCCCTTTAGCACCTGAAAAACACCTCCAGTGTTGAAAGGGGTCTTACTGTTTCCTTGATTCTCCTATATGTTGTATAGATGTTTTCTTCTTTACTATTTTACTTACCTCTTTGGGGAACCATATTGTTTTTTCTTCAATTTACTCTTACAAATCTGCCTGAGTTATAGCTGTCTCCCAGATGGTAGACGTTAAAAGTGCCTTCTGTTAATTAACTTGCTGTTTTACGGCAAACTTTGAAACCATTTTTTAGAAATTCAACCACTTGAAATCCAAAATGTAAATTTGTTTAATATGATTTTTCAGTTCTTGTTTCAATATGAAACCAAAGACATTGGTGATGATCACTAGAACCCAAATTTTCTCCCACCTCAACATCTGAGGCCTCGTACACACGACAGAGATTCTCGGCAGAATTCGCCGAGAAACTCGGTCAAAACCCGGATTCTGCCGAGAATCTCTGTCGTCTGTACAGTTTTGGCTCGATGGAGCCGCCGAGGAGCTCGACGAGAAAATAGAGAACATGTTCTCTATTTTCTCGTTGGCCGCGTTGTTCTATAGGAGAAGGCGGCCCGCCGAGCTCCTCGGCGGCTTCATCCCAAAACGAGACGAGGAACTCGACATGCCAAGCACGTCGAGTTCCTCTGTCGTGTGTACGGGGCCTGACAGTTAATCCTTATTTGTCAGTACTAGTTAAGAATATGATCTCGAGTTGGATTTTTACTTACTGTTTTAGTGAAACCCCATTTAGTGTCTGCATTACATCCCTGATCCTGCTTGTAATTGCAGTTTAAATATTCCACATAATGTTAGACATGTTAAAGTCATTCATAATTAAAACCTCTCCCTTCATCTATTCATTCATAAGTTATCATACTCTTTAGACTGTCCTGGGGGTCTGTGTACTACACTAATTCTAAAGGAAAATCCTTTTCTGGTCACAAGGAAAACCCTGAGGTTTTCAAGCGTTTCATTTGTTTTTTGAATTAACGTTATATTTTTGACATATATAGCAAATCCACCATCCCCTTTTCCTACTCTGTCTTTCCTGTATAGTGTGTACCCTGTTTTTTTTTTTTTGCTTTTTCAAGACATTTAAATCCTTGAACCATGTCCCTTTAATTTCGAGTCCCTAGACATAAAAGAATAATATTACTTAAAACCCAAAAAACAAAGCTGTAATATATTGTAACTTACCAGTTATGATTTATTACATGTAAAAGCTGCATTTATTAAATTTTTTTCATGTTTTGTTCCTTTTATTTTCATCTGGTAATTCTGCAAATATGCATTTCTGTCTTTGGGTGGCTACACACACTCCATTAGTGTTTCTTTAGAAGAAACTGTGGTAACCACCTAGGCTGGACTCCAAACTTCTCTGCCTTTGTTAATCTCAATTAAATGGGGAGTTCTGGAATTAGTAGTTTACCCCAGGAGATAACATCGTTTTTGCTTTCAGTTATTCTCACATGATGAAAAAAAACTGCAATTCTGACAAAATCAACAGGTACTTTCTGTACTTGCTAAAATGTTCTTATCCTGAAAGATGAAAAATAATGCAGTCACCCCATCTGAGGACTGGTGGGGTACAATATATAATATTTTTGTTCTCAGGTTTAGTTATGAGTTAAAGAGTAACTCTACTTTCAGTGAGAAAAAAGCAATCCCCTCTGAGTGATCTATGTACATTGCAAGAATTTTAACAAACTACATTTAAATTAGTTTGTTTCCTAATGCCCTGTACACACGATCGGTCCATCCGATGAAAACGGACTGATGGATTTTTTCATCAGTTATCTGATGAAGCTGACTGATGATCAGTCGTGCCTTCACACCATCGGTTAAAAAAACGATCGTGTCAGAACGCGGTCATGTAAACCATGTACGACGGCACTATAAAGGGGAAGTTCAAATACAATGGCCCCACCCTTGGGTCTGCTTTTGATGATTCCGTGTTACCGCGTGTTAGTCAAAGATTGGTTAGAGCCGATTCGCGCTTTTCAGTCTCCGTGCTTTGCAGATCATTTTCTGGTGTTCAGTTCGTGCTTGTGGGTTCGTATCTGTCTTTCAGTGCTAGCAGTCAGGTCGTATCTGTTTTGCAGTGCGTTCCTGTCCGCTCGATTTCTGTTTTTCAGGTCGTTCTTTAAAGGCCTTGCTGTTCCTGGGTGCGTTCTGTTTTAAGTGCGTTCTGACCAGCCGACTGGTTTGAATCCATGTTCGAAGTGCATTCTCATTCTCGAGTTTGTGCTGCGTATGGGCTGTCTTCTGCAGTTCATAATGTTACCCGATCTGTGGCCGTGAACAGGGCGAGGAGGAGTTCATGGGCCAAGAATTGGTTGTGCCAGCGTGACCAATTTTCTCATATGCCTCTGCTTAGGGAAATCCAGGAGAATAACCCTGATGATTTCAGGAACTTTCTCCGTATGACGGACCCCGTTTTTCACCATCTTTTGGATATTCTGTCCCCCTATATCATGAGGCAGGACACTGTGATGCGCCAAGCCATCACGGCCGAGCAGAGGCTCATTGCCATGTTGAGGTACCTGGCGACTGGGAGAAGCCTACAAGACCTCAAGTTCTCAACAGGCATCTCCCCCAGGCGCTTGGGATCATCATCCTGGAGACGTGTTCTGCCATCATACAAGTGATGCAGAAGGACTATATTAACCACTTAAGGACCGCCTCCTGCACATATACATCGGCAAAATGGCACGGCTGGGCACATGTACGTACAGGTACGTCTTGTACTAGTACCCAGCCATGGGTCGTGGGCACGCGCTCGTGGCGCCGACCCCCGACCCGGTCCGAAGCTCCGTGACCGGGACCGTGGGACCAGTGGACCCGAGTCGGTGTGCAAACACGGCTTCCCCGTTCTTCACTGTGGCGGCAGCATTGATAGTGTCATCCCTTTTATACGGGGACACAATCAATGACGTCACACCTACAGCCACACCCCCCTACAGTTGTAAACACACTTCAGGGAACACATAAACCCATCAGCGCCCCCTAGTGGTTAACTCCCAAACTGCAATTTTCATTTTCACAATAAAAAATGCATTTTAAATGCATTTTTTACTGTGAAAATGACAATGGTCCCCAAAAATGTGTCAAAATTGTCCAAAGTGTCCGCCATAATGTCGCAGTTATGAAAAAAATCGATGATCGCCGCCATTAGTAGTAAAAAAAAATGATTAATAAAAATGCAATAAAACTATCCCCTATTTTGTAAACGCTATACATTTTGCGCAAATCAACCGATAAACGATTATTGCGATTTTTTTTACCAAAAATAGGTAGAAGAATACGTATCGGCCTAAACTGAGGAAAAATCTTTTTTTTATATATTTTTGGGGGATATTTATTATAGCAAAAAATAAAAAATATTGCATTTTTTTCAAAATTGTCGCTCTATTTTTGTTTATAGCGCAAAAAATAAAAACCGCAGAGGTGATCAAATACCACCAAAAGAAAGCTCTATTTGTGGGGAAAAAAGGATGCCAATTTTGTTTGAGAGCCACGTCGCACGGCCGCGCAATTGTCAGTTAAAGCGATGCAGCGCCGAATCGCAAAAACTGGCCAGGTCCTTTAGCTGCCTAAAGGTCCGGGTCTTAAGTGATTAAGGTAAGTTTTCTCCTTTAACATCACAATCTATGTCTTTAATGTATGCTAATGTCTTGTATTTCTTGCATCATTCCCTAATTACCATGATTGTAATATGCTGTGAATGTCCCCTTTTTCCCCATGCATGCTGTAAGCTTTTAATGCTCCTTTTTTGGCCTACATGCATATTTCCCTTCACTAACCTCTCCAGCATGCTATCCTAGGCCCAAACACACCTAGCCTAGTATTTTTCAAACGTGTTTTTAGTCTGCTCCATTGTAGTTCTGCCCCCCTTAAAATGTGTCCCAATGTTTTGTTTCTCATTCCATTTTGGCAGAGTGCTAGAGGGATTTGTTTTTCTGGGCCCAAGCTCAGCTAGAACCACCCCCCCCCCCTTAAAGTGTTTAATGGGCCATCAGAGGGGTGAGAAGTCTGATAAGTGGGCCTATTTTTTTGGGCTTGAAATACTCACTCAAATAAATGTTATACTGATGTTGGACAAGGATGTCTTTTTGTAATCTGATTGCAATGTTTATGTGCCAAAGTACACATTTTTTTTTGTTTGACTCCACAGTTTCCTTCCACGCCACAGAAATGGCAGACTGTGGCATCCCATTTTGCCCAGCGGTGGGACTTGCCTAACTGCGGAGGGGCAATTAATGGGAAACACGTCCGCATAGTGCCGCCACGCCGTTTGGGGTCATACTATTTTAACTATAAAGGTTTTCATAGTATAGTTTTGATGGCAGTGGTGTCGGCACAGTACGAGTTTCTGTATGTGGATGTGGGGAAGAACGGCCGGATGTCCGATGGCGGAGTATTCATGCAAACAGAGTTTGCCCAACATCTCCAGACTGGTGGCCTGGCACTGCCACGGGATGAAGATAATGTGTAGGGACTCCCTTTTGTGTTTGTCGGGGATGAAGCTTTCGGGCTTGGACCACACCTCATGAGGCCGTTTCCCCAGAGAACCCTCACCCCGGAGAGGAGGGTTTTTAATTGCTGGCTGGCCAGAGCCCGGAGGGTTGTCGAGAAGACCTTTGGGATAATGGCCAGCTGGTTCCGCCTGTTCCTGACAGCCATCCACATGGCGGAATACAAACTGAACAGTACAGTAGGTGCCGCCGATTTTGTGTCAATCTCGCCTCTGCTAGCGGCGAGATTGACCACCCACGATCCCCGTCGCGGGAGCCAGCACCGAGCTTTGTCATTCCTCCCGCTCGCCGCCCCCAATGGATTTTTATGGAATGCGTGCCATCTCGTGGGGGCAGCGATCGCGAGAAGCACAGCCTCCAGCGGCGATATCCATCGTGATCCCATCGCGCTGGATATCCAAAATCGGAGGCACCTACTGTACAATATTTTGCTGCTGCATACTTCACAATTTTTTGCGCATGCATTCTGAGACCTACCTTACTAACCTTGGGCCTGAGGCCAGACATTCAGAAAACCTGGCCTGGACACTGGCCATACTGGCTTGGCCCCCCGAACTTCTCGAGATGCCCGAGAAAGATACGTGGAGTACTTCACAGGTAGGGGGGCCATCGCTATGCCAGAGCATTTTGCTTTTAAAAAAAATAAAATAATAATAAACACCAAATTTGATCTTTGAAAATCCATTTTTGTCATTCTTCCTTGTGTTTCTTTTATCTGTCTCCCTGGTTCTCCTAGTGCACCTGTAGTGCCAAATGTATTTCTCTGTTTTAGTAAATAACCACAATTGTCACAGTAATCACTCACTTTTAAATGTACAAACTGGTATTGAGCATAGAAAGAAGAAGCCACACAAAATGTATTTTTTTGGGGGTTTTATTATGTGCACAACTTGTGCGATATTAAAATTTTCACGTCGCAAACTTTTTTATTTTTTTTGGGGGGGGGGGTTATTCTGTGCACAACTTGTGTGTTTTTTTAATTTTCAGGTAGAGAAATATTTTTTTTATTTTTTTTGGCCTAAAACCAGTCTTTTTTCAAACAAGCAAATATCTACAAACAATGGAACTTACAAAGTTCAACCTTATTAGAAACACATGTGATGGGGTGATGTCACCCCGGAACAAGCCAACATTTGAAGATGCACACATTTTGTGCTGCAAAATGGGGATTTCTATCCTGATCCCATGCCAAATGTCAACATGTGCTATCTGCCATCATGGGGGATCAATGGATGTGTATTGTGGGTGCAAACCCTTTCTCTCACCTACTTGAGTAGCCAGGAAGGGGTTGCACCCACAAAGCACAGACATAGAAATCCTGTGATGGCAGATAGCACATGTTGACACACTGTGTGCATCTTCAAATTTTGGCTTGTGGATTTTCCAATGCCTCATTTGGCTCAAAACACAACATCGAAAAATGTTTGGGGGGGGGGGGTCAGTCTACTATCATTTTTTTGTTTTTATATTTTTGTTCAATGACATTCATCCTATTCCTCATAATGTCCATTTCACTACTGCATTCCATTATTTCTCGTATCACGATTTTTGCACTAGCAATAGCACTGGAGAATGCTGTGAAACCACCATGTTCATCCCCTAAAAAAACAAAGGGGGTTTATTAGAAATATGCAGGCTTACATCTCTTTACCTGAAGCTGTGGTGACAGACACTGACCTGTTGTGCTGATAATCTCCACCTCCCCTTCTTCCACCTCTCCTTCTTCCACACCTCCTTCTTCCACCTCTCCTTCTTCCACACCTCCTTCTTCCACCTCTCCTTCTTCCACCTCTCCTTCTTCCACATATACCTGCTCCACATGCTGAGGTTGGTGGTGTTTTGCATGTCTGTGCTTCCTTGCCTCCTCCGAATGGTGTCCTCCCATTCTTCTATCCCCCTAATAAAATGAAACAAAAGGTATACTCAGCACAAAGATATTGTAGGGCAGAAATAGAAAACATTGCTTGGAAGTGGGGTACTGTACAATTGTCTGTTTGGGATCATTCCTTAAAATCATCACCTTTTTTTTCGGAGTTTCCCCAAGCTGGAATGCTTTTTGTGACACACATGGAGGCACCCCAAAGTATCCTTTGTGTGAAACCCTAATAGAAAGGTTCTTTTTGGGGGACACACAGGTACCCATGAGTCCAGATGTGTAACCAGCTGCTTATTATCCTCTCCTTTACACTGTGAATGAATCCGGTTTGCATTTCACATTCTAGAAAGTTCGAACCATCACATCATCTTGACAACAATGTTTATAAACGTTGGTTTACGCCAAATAGACATGATCATGTGTGTTTTTTGCTTGCTCTGTGGAAAACATCGGATTTTGGAGAAACGATGTTTACTACGAACGTAAAAATACTACGCTTTGCCCATGTTCAAAAGTACAACCAGGCCAAACAAGCACATGGATAAAAACATGCAAATATATAATAAAGAAAATTGCCACAAACACATGAAAAATACGTACTTTTGTCAATAATTTTCTTGATCTTCCTATACTGCTCTGGCTCCCGTAATTTCAGGTCAGACCACCTTTTACGGAGCTGCTCCTTGGACCTCCTGACCCCAAATTTATCGTAAAGACTCCTCGCCACTTTTTCCATTATTTGGGTCTTCCTCCGATTAGGGGTGTGGTATGGGCCATGATCGCCATCGTAATCTTTCCTCCACAGTATGTCCACCATCTCCACCATCTCTTTAAGTGACATATTCGTGGCTTTGTATCGTCTGGGCCTGGATCGGGCTTTTCTCATCGGTACGGGGTATAACACGCACACGTGACACCGCCATATTGTCGTTTCACACTGAGAAGGGGCGTGGAATAGAGGAAAAGGTCCGTCATGGGTGGGCGAAGAGGGCGGCGTTTCACACATGCGCTGGATATATAAGGAGAACGACGTTTCTATGTTGGTTACACGGAGTAAGGACGAGAGGAAGTGACGACCGACTGAAACGAAGGTAAAAATTAAAATGGGGCCAGCAGAGGCCTATATATACTTGAGTCATGATATCAAGGCAGGGATGGGCAGGGATGGGGGGTTTATGTTGATTGGACCCCTGACCAATTTAATCTTGGGGCCCCCATGCAATTTTGCTCTCCATCTGCTCTGAGACATCTACAATATATATGCGAGACTCAAAACAGATTATTTTACTGTTTATCAGATCAGGCAATGATTGTGATTGTTGGACAGAGGTAATTAGGTAGTGTATCATCTCATCAATGCAGAGGGGCATGATATACACATGAATGGTGCCTTGATGAATGCTCTCATTACTTTTGCATATTAATGCCACTTACAGTAGGTGTTTGTGATATTGTGCTTTTAGCACGACAGCGTCGCGCTGATACTCGGCGACATGGTGCCGAGATCTCGCACTCACTGGAATAGTGACAGCACATCCCAGCAAGCGCGTCATAGAAGCGACGGGAGATCCGACTTGGATTCCCGCCAATTCTACACGTGTGCGGCGTTTGTTATGAATCCTGAGGGGGAAGTCCCCGCCGGATTTTAAATAAAAATCCGGCATGGGTCCCCCCCTCAGGAGCATACCTGGCCCTTAGGTCTGTTATGGGTTGTAAGGAGAGCCCCCCCTACGCCGAAAAAAACGGCGTAGGGGGTCCCCCTACAATCCATACCAGACCCGTATCCAAAGCACGCTACCCGGCCAGCCAGGAAGGGAGTGGGGACGAGCGAGCGCCCCCACCCCTCCTGAGCCGTACCAGGCTGCATGCCCTCAACATGGGGGGGTTGGGTGCTCTGGGGCAGGGGGGCGCACTGCGGCCCCCCCACCTCAGAGCACCCTGTCCCCATGTTGATGAGGACAGGGCCCCTTCCCGACAACCCTGGCCGTTGGTTGTCGGGGTATGCGGGCGGGAGGCTTATCGGAATCTGGGAGCCCCCTTTAATAAGGGGGCCCCCAGATACCGGCCCCCCACCCTAAGTGAATGAGTATGGGGTACATCGTACCCCTACCCATTCACCTGCAAGAAAAGTGGTAAAAACACAAATAAACCACACAGTGTATTAAAATATTTTATTTTTCTGCTCCGGAGGCCGCCCCCTGTCTTCTTTATTAGCTCTTTTACCAGGGGGGGCTTCTTCTTTGACGTCTTCGGGTGGGTGGGGGCCGCCGTCTGGTTCTCTTCCACCGCCGGGGGGGGTGGCTTTTAAAAAAGCCCCCACCCCCCCGGCGGGTTTCCTCCGGCGTCTTCGGCGGGGCTCTTCTTCTTCCGCTATCCCGACGGGTCTTCTCCTCTATCCGGGGGGTCTTCTCAACTCTCCGGGGTTCTCCTTCTACCACGTGGGTAGGTATCACATGGGTAGGTACAGAGCATGATGGGATTGTGAGGCCTATATAGGTCTGATGCACCCGCGCACCCGTCATTGCAGAGAGGAAAGGCGACGTGTCAACATCGGGAGAAGGAGAGAAGTGAAGAACATGACGTCACAGCACGGAAGAAGAACTCATCACAGCACGGAAGAAGACACCGGACAGCGAGACGAAGAACCGGGGTGCGCCGAGTCAACAACGGAGAGCGGCGAAGACAGAAGGAGAACCCCGGAGAGTTGAGAAGACCCCCCGGATAGCGGAGAAGACCCGTCGGGATAGCGGAAGAAGAAGAGCCCCGCCGAAGACGCCGGAGGAAACCCGCCGGGGGGGTGGGGGCTTTTTTAAAAGCCACCCCCCCCCGGCAGTGGAAGAGAACCAGACGGCGGCCCCCACCCACCCGAAGATGTCAAAGAAGAAGCCCCCCCTGGTAAAAGAGCTAATAAAGAAGACAGGGGGCGGCCTCCGGAGCAGAAAAATAAAATATTTTAATACACTGTGTGGTTTATTTGTGTTTTTACCACTTTTCTTGCAGGTGAATGGGTAGGGGTACGATGTACCCCATACTCATTCACTTAGGGTGGGGGGCCGGTATCTGGGGGCCCCCTTATTAAAGGGGGCTCCCAGATTCCGATAAGCCTCCCGCCCGCATACCCCGACAACCAACGGCCAGGGTTGTCGGGAAGGGGCCCTGTCCTCATCAACATGGGGACAGGGTGCTCTGAGGTGGGGGGGCCGCAGTGCGCCCCCCCTGCCCCAGAGCACCCAACCCCCCCATGTTGAGGGCATGCAGCCTGGTATGGCTCAGGAGGGGTGGGGGCGCTCGCTCTTCCCCACTCCCTTCCTGGCTGGCCGGGTAGCGTGCTTTGGATACGGGTCTGGTATGGATTGCAGGGGGACCCCCTACGCCGTTTTTTTCGGCGTAGGGGGGGCTCTCCTTACAACCCATAACAGACCTAAGGGCCCGGTATGCTCCTGAGGGGGGACCCATGCCGGATTTTTATTTAAAATCCGGCGGGGACTTCCCCCTCAGGATTCATAACAAACGCCGCACACGTGTAGAATTGGCGGGAATCCAAGTCGGATCTCCCGTCGCTTCTATGACGGCTCTGTCTCCATCGCGGCAAGCCAGCTCGGCGCTGGCTCCCGCGAAGGGGCTCGTAGGTCCTTAATCTCGCCGAGAAAGAGAGCGAGATTGACACAAAATCGGGTTCACCTACTGTATTTATTTAGATGTAAACACAGGGTCTGCAGTTAAATCATCATTACACAACAATGGGGCAGAGCTGGGCAGCATTTAGTGGCAGCAGTAGACACTGGGCCAGATTCATGTAGATCAGCAGATCTTTAGATCCGCCAGATCTACGTGTTTTACGATCCGCCGGTGCAATTTAGCGAGGCTAGTGCATGATTCATAAAGCACTTACCTCGCAAATTGCACCGTCGGATCCTAACTCCCCCCGGCGGAATGCAAATTCCGCGGCTAGGGGGGTGTACAATTTAAATCAGGCGCGTCGACGCGCCGATTTAACTGCGCATGCGCCGCCGGCGAAAAAGCCCAGTGCGCATGCTCCAAATGATGTCGCTAGGACGTCATTGTTTTCGGCGGCTAGGTTACTTACGACCATCCGTATTCTCGACGGACTTACGCAAACGACGTAACAAATTTAAAACTCGGCGCAGGAACGTCGGCCATACTTAACATTAGCTACCCCTATATACCCCATATTAGCATATCTATCCGCCGGAAAAAGCCGAACGCAAACGACGTTGAAAAAGAGCGACAGGCGGGCGTATGGACGTGAATCGGCGGTTCTCCTCATTTGCATATGCGACGTGTAAAAAAAAGCGACGACACCTAGCGGCCGGCGGGAGATTACAGCCTAAGATTCGACTGGTGTAAGTCACTTACACCAGTCGGATCTAAGGGAGATCTATGCAGAACTGATTCTTATGAATCAGTCGCATAGCTCCGACCGTGGGATCTCACAGATCCGACCGTCGGCTCTCACAGATACGACGGCGGATCAGGAGATCCGCCATCGTATCTCTTGATGAATCTGCCCCACTGTGTTTAAAGGTCTAGATTGTGATAAGATAAGGACAATTTAAGCTGACCTAGTGTTTATATGTTTTTTGTTTTATCTTCTAGAAATTTTGAGTATGGATAAATTGCGTGAGCCTGAAAATATGATGAGGTTCATCGAAAAATACAGAGAACTCAGAAACCTGTGGGAGATTAAAAACAAACATTATTATAACAACAATGTTAGAAGGGCAACAATTAAGCAATTGGCCATTTATATGCAGACATGGATCCCAGAGGCAGATTCAACCATGATAAACAACAAAATCAATTACATCAGCAATGCTTACAAGAAGCGATTTAAAGAGGTCCGTGCTTCTCGGAGGTCAGGAGCAGCAGCAGACGAAGTACAGGAGCCAAAGCTGTGGTACTACAAACACCTCCGTTTTCTGCATGATCAGATAGAGGCCAAAGAATCACTTTCCAGTCTTCCTTCCACCCTTCCCTCCACTGGTCCCTCCAGCATTCCTTCCACCGTTCCACCCACCCCTGCAGAGGGTGCCAAGGAGCAGGCTGAGCTCGAAGAGCCAGATCTGAACATCTTCAGTCAGGTATAGTAGTTTACAACATATTTCTTGGCCTCAAATTATTGTTGGTTTAACAAGATGTTTTTGGAAACAAAATGAAAGCTTGAAAACCAAAAAAAAGTCGTGGGCAGAAATTAATGTGACAGGGATGGCAACTGCAGGGGTCAGAATGAGAGTCTGTTCAATCTAAAAAAACATTCTAATTGCAACAGTCATGAGCTTTAAAATGTGTGTGATTGATTAGGGAAAAAATAAAATCATGTCCCTTTTTTATACACAGGAAGAGCTCAGCCAAGAGGAGGAGGCTCCGGAATGTGGCAGCCAGGAGGAGGAAGGGGTGAGTGGCATCCAGGAGAAGGCTGGGCCAAGTGGCAGTCAGCAGGTGCCCAGGCCCAGTGGCAGCACTGAATCACAGATGCCCCCCCTCCAGATGCGACCAAAAAGACCAAAACACATTTCCCAGCTGGAGGAAGAGTCTCTGCAGGTCATTAGGGAGGCAGCTGCAATCATGAGAGCACCCCATAACTCTGTAGAGGGCTACAGCTGTTTCCTCGCAGACCAGCTGCAAAGAATGGAGGAGGGACAACAGGCACTGGCAGAAGAACTTTTTGCCACTGTGATTCAGAGGGGGAAAAGGGGCCTGCTGACTTAGACCACACACCTCAGTGACCTGGCCCAGCCTTCTCCT
The DNA here is from genome assembly GCF_905171775.1 of Rana temporaria. Classification (NCBI taxonomy): domain Eukaryota; kingdom Metazoa; phylum Chordata; class Amphibia; order Anura; family Ranidae; genus Rana; species Rana temporaria. The sequence goes on along the minus strand of NC_053493.1, from coordinate 341,576,527 downwards.
CCTCCTTCTGCTGCCACATTCTCACCACCAGTGCCTACAAGGGGCCGTGGAGGGAGCCATGGAAGGAACGCTGCAGGGAAGCGTGGAGGGAAGGCTTCAAGGAAGACCAGAAAGTGATTCCCTGGCTTCAAGCTGATCTGTCAGAAAACGGAGGTTGTTGTTGGAGTACCACAGCTTGGGGACATGTATGACATCTGCTGCTGCTCCTGATTTCTGTGATTTTTGGGGACCAGATTGTGATCCCAATTAGAGGGACTCCCCATGTTATTTATTTTGTTGTTTATCATGGTGAAATCTGCCTTTGGGATCCAAAGTCTGCATATATTTGGCTGATTGCTCAATTGTTACCCTTCATCTTTAATTTTTTGGTCCAGAATAAATGGAGATTTAATTTAAGTTAAATACTTGTCTATGTGTTTTTCTGGTGAATAGCCATAAAACACTAGAGAAATACAATGCGTAATTAACAAAGGACACAACCTCCTTGAGGGGGGGGAAACAAAAAAAATAAAAATGTTGTTGTGATAGCTTAAAAATATATCACCTAAAAAAAGAAAAAGAAAAAAAAAGGAGATGTGGGGTAAAGAAAATTATTAGGGAGATCTTGCTTTTTAACCACTTAAGACCCGGACCTTTAGGTAGCTAAAGGACCCGGACAGTTTTTGCGATTCCGCACTGCGTCGCTTTAACTGACAATTGCGCGGTCATGCGACGTGGCTCCCAAACAAAGTTGGCGTCCTTTTTTTCCACAAATAGAGCTTTCTTTTGGTGGTATTTGATCACCTCTGCGTTTTTTATTTTTTGCGCTATAAACAAAAATAGAGCGACAATTTTGAAAAAAATTCAATATTTTTTACTTTTTGCTATAATAAATATCCCCCAAAAATATATATAAAAAAAAATTCCTCAGTTTAGGCCTATATGTATTCTTCTACCCATTTTTGGTAAAAAAATCGCAATAAGCGCTTATCGGTTGGTTTGCGCAAAATGTATAGCATTTACAAAATAGGGGATAGTTTTATTGCATTTTTATAAAAAAATATTTTTTACTACTAATGGCGGCGATCAGCGATTTTTTTCATGACTGCGACATTATGGCGGACACTTCGGACAATTTTGACACATTTTTGGGACCATTATCATTTTCACAGCAAAAAATGCATTCAAAATGCATTGTTTACTGTGAAAATGACAATTACAGTTTGGAAGTTAACCACAAGGGGGCGCTGAAGGGGTTATGTGTGACCTCATGTCTGTTTCTAACTGTAGGGGGGTGTGGCTGTAGGTGTGATGTCATTGATTGTGTCTCCCTATATATATATATATATATATATATATATATATATATATATATATATATATATACACAGACACACAAGATTTCTGCTAAATCTAAAAGATAAAACTGTATTGAGTTAACAAATACATCTATCTGTGTGTGCATGAGGTCTTGGAGCTCATCTATATGTTATGCTATGAGGATGCAGCATTTGGGGCCACACCTGCACATCTGTCAAATTAGGATCTGCAACTGTTCATACAGTTATAAAATAACAGGCAGCTCCAGCTGCACAAAAAAAATATATAGAAGTTCAATGCTTCCAAGCATGCGTCGACTTGATTCTGAACATGCGTGGATTTTTAACCGATGGTTGTGCCTACTAACGATCGGTTTTGACCTATCGGTTAGGAATCCATCGGTTAAATTTAAAGCAAGTTGGCTTTTTTTTAACCGATGGTTAAATAACCTATGGGGCCCACACACGATCGGTTTTGACTGATGAAAACGGTCCATCAGACCGTTGTCCTCTGGTTAACCTATCGTGTGTACGAGGTCTTAGGCAATAGCATTGCTTCTTGCACCTTATTACACAAGAATATTTAGAATGTATTTATGATGCAATATATTTACCAAACATTTTTTTTGTAACATTAAATTTTAAGAAATAACTGTTTATTAAAAAATATAGTATAACCTATATACTGCACATAAAAAAATCATAAAAACAAAAATAACATAAATAATTGTTAAAGAATAAATATTCCTAGTTATTTTCTAAATTGCAAGGCTACTCAGATGTAACCTTGGCCTGCAGATCAAATCCTCACATGGTTGAGGGATGTTTTGTGATCACCATGTCTGTTCCCTGGAGAAACCTAAAGATTGTTTAATATCCCCCTCAGTCTCCATTGCTGCAGGCAAAACATGTTTATGGCAGGATAGACAATCTTTCGTTATAGCTTTTTCTTGACATGCCTCTTATTAATATTGTTGCCCTTAGAAGATACTTTTCAATCTTGTGAACATATTTCTGTTATTAGTAAGACCAAAGGGAGAAAATGAAATATTGCTTAAAGCCCACTATGAATTTGTTGATGCATTTGTGAAATGATATGTAAAGACTCTGTTTTAATATGTAGTTGTGCTCCATCTTTGTTATTTTATCAGTATATTTCTTACAATAGATTTCTCATCAAAACATCCAATTTGCAATGGGAAAATATGGGAAGATTTACTAAAACTGGTGCACACAGTATTTGATGCAGCTGTGCATAGTAACCAATCAGCTTCTAACTTCAGCTTGTTCAATTAAGCTTTGACCAATAAACCTAGAAAAAAAATGAAAAATAAAAGTACAATTTAATGGGGAGCCCCTCTTTTAATAATGTATTGAGTGAAATAATAAAAGTGCACAATTCACCTGAAAACATGTTTTGCAGATCCCCTAAACCTGTGAAGTAATGACAAGTAGTGAATATTTCCTTGCAAGGTTGCAGAGAAATGTTAGCAGCAATTTGTTTTTTTTCTTTCATTCTAATATGCCTTTTTTGGCTGTAGTACATCCTACAGACAAAATGTAATGGGTTCCCCGAGTAAAAAAAAAGTGGAATATTCCACTTAATGAATAAAAAAAACTCTCATCTGAGCATACAGCTTGGTTGGCCAGAAAAGAGGAAGTGAGTGTGCACCTTGCCTTCCTAAATCATACCAGGCCATATGCCCTCAACATGGGGGGGGGGGGGGGTTCTGCTGACAAAGCATCTTGTCCCCATGTTCATAAGAACAAGGGCCTCTTCCTCAAAACCCTGGGCTAGTAGTTTTGGGGGTCTGCAGGCAGGGTGCTTTTTATATTCTGTAAACTAGGAATGTAAATATGGGTGTCCCAGATAACTACCCCCACTCATTCATCAAAACATGTAAACATAAATAAACACACCAGCACATTTTGACAAGCCCTTTATTAAAAAAGAGTCCCATAATGTAGATCAGTTCTGTCATTCAGCAATGCATCATGGTGAATCATGGTCATTAATCATGGTGAATGATGCCCACCAAACCGTGGAAAGATAAAACACACTCACCTGTCAACACACCCGCTCCTGTCGCTATTCTTTGCTGATAGATCATGGCTTACAACTGGTTTGTAACAAAAAGTGGGGATGGTGGCTGATGTAATTGACCAAATATATCAAACAAGAATTACTGGCTAACAGCTCCATGGCTGGGCAGAAAAACCTCACTGGTTGTTAGTTGCTAGGAAGCTTACAAGCAGCCTTAGAGGGAAGCTGTCATTTTTAGGAGAGGTGGCAATACTGCTGCTAAATGTATCACATCTCACTGCAGAGTTTTCTTTTGGTGGGCAGGTAGGCAAGGATCCCATTTAGCTAGCTTGCTTGCTAAAGGCCAAAGAGGCAAAATTCATACCAAATTATACTTTGGCCTGAACCTAATAATACCCTACTATGGGAAATCTCATAAATAATGTAATTAGCAATAAAGAGCTGCACACCGCTATTATCTGCGCTTTTTTGCAATCAATTATATTATCATGGATATGTGATAATTTATCTTTTTTGTATTCGATCTGTGCAAAGAGAGATCACAAAAATACTTATAAGTATAACATTTAATTAAGTAAAGACAGATACAGATAATAATATTAGAAAATATAACAAGAATACTTAATTAAAGATGTTGTTTTGGCCCAGAGTCCCCCCATGATGGCGTGGTTGATGATCACTAGATATGTGCATTCCCGTTCGTACGAATGTTATTTTTGTACGAAAATTTTCATTTTCGTACCCGCAGAATAATGTGTACATACGAAAAAATGAAAGCACCAAAATACGAAAACGACGGGATTACGAATGAGCCGCATAACGAACAACCGCAAATACGAACGAACGATCCGACGAAAATACAACAAAACAAAAACGGCAAAAGAACGAAAATGACATCTATAACAAAAGACTTGCATTCTGTATTTTGTTTGCATCCTTGTTCTGTTCGTATTTTGATTTCCAGTCGTATGTTCATATGACATCTAACAAAAGATTTTCATTCTGTATTTTGTTTGAATCATTTTTCTGTTTGTATGTTCATATGACATCTTATAACAAAAGATTTGTATTCTGTATTCTGAATTCATTTTTTCTGTTCGTAATTTGGTTTCAAAATACAGAATGCAAATCTTTTGTTATAAGATGTAATTTTCATTTTTTTGAATGGGCAGTGCGTGTAGTTAGTTAGTGAAGCAGCTTCTCTTTTGTGCTGAGTACAGTAAAGCCAAATAAACTTTTCTGTGGATTTTCGTCTGAAGGGAGATCAGTTGGCCAGACTTTTGAACCTGGAACCCAAACATGGTTTTCTGATGGAGTTTAAAAACGAACAAACGTTTCTATGTTTGTTGTTAAAAAAGTCTGACCAAGTGTATGGGGCTTAACAATAGTTAATATGGATGAGCCGCGTGTTGAAAGTGCCGCGAATCCCGCGATATATTTACGAAAGTACAAAATGACGAAAATTCGCGAAAATTATTGTCCAACAAGTAACGAACATGAATTAAACAGAATAACGAACCATCCCGCATGTACGAAAATAAAACGGTAACCAAAATACGAAACAATCGAAATACGAAAAAATCGCGTTGTACGAAAAACGAACGGGAACGAACAGGAAAACGGGCGTCTTACGAAAAACGAACGGGAACGAACCTACAGAACGATACGAAATGGAACAAAAAAAAAGATTTTTTTTTCTGTGCACATGTCTAATGATCACAGATCAGACGCATGCTCTGAGATAAGACTGTTACTCCAAGCTTTTGCTATAGTATATATATATATATATATATATATATATATATATATATATATATATATATATATATATATATATATATATATATATATATATTAGGGATGCACCAATATATCGGTGGCCGATACATATCGGCCGAAAATGGCTATTTTGGGTCCATGCCGAAACACAATTAAAATTGTCGATAATGACAGCCCTCCGTGGGCGGTACCATTTCGTATAGGAGGGGGCGCACTTATGATACACAGGCAGCTGCGGCCGCCAAACCAGTACAGAACATACCCGTCCTGTAAAACACACACTGCTGTACACACTATCACACTTCCCTCCACAGAGAGGTGAGAGCGGAGAGGGAGCCTGCGATTGGTGGAGAGCATGTTCCCGGGGTGGGGCTAGTGCAGGTCACTAGCTACACACATGCCGCTTCCTGCCTGTCCATCCTTCATGTATTCCCAATGACCTGGTGCTTGTCTCCTCTACTGACTTCTCATATGGCGAGGCTGTGACACTACACAGGGGGAGACATGGCTTGTCTGTTCAGGAGAGCAATAGCAGAGCAGGTAAGAGCTGTGTCCTTCCTCCTATCTATACTGTATAACCTCACACTCCTTGTGTCTATACACGACAGGATACTCAGGGGCACAATACAACAGTAAAGGAAACTGTTAGTAATGCAGTGAGACTGTCAGCTGCATGTTCTTATTTGTTGCTATTATTGTAGCACCATCATCAGCAGTGCTGTACAAGCTCACAGATACATATGGGGGAGATAGCTGTGTCCTTCCTCCTATCTATACTGTATAACCTCACACTCCTTGTGTCTATACACGACAGGATACTCAGGGGCACAATACAACAGTAAAGGAAACTGTTAGTAATGCAGTGAGACTGTCAGCTGCATGTTCTTATTTGTTGCTATTATTGTAGCACCATCATCAGCAGTGCTGTACAAGCTCACAGATACATATGGGGGAGAGCAAAACTGCTAATCATGTAAAATGCACCTTGAGGTTAGAGTCACACCTATTTTCTTATCAGAGCATTTTTTTTTTCACTTAAAAAAAAAAAAAAAAGTGCAAAGATGCATATTTTCAACACCCTTTATATTGAATGTTATCACCCATCATAACACCCCTTTATGACGCACATCTTAACAGCTAAGTTCACATTTTCACAAAAAAAATGAAAAGATGAACAGATAAAAAAACGTTTGAAAACAATAAAAACAATTTAAACACAAAAAAACGTTTGTGGAAAAAAACATCAATTGCAGCCTCACTGTGCCACCAAACACAGCTACTGTGCCAATGCAGCCACTGTGCCCATCAAACGCAGCCACTGTGCCCATCACACGCAGCCACTGTGCCTATCACACGCAGCCACTGTGCCCATCAAACGCAGCCACTGTGCCAATCAATGAAGCTAATTAAAATGTCTCATGTAATACATACAATTATTTAAAAAAAAATTGAAATAGGAGGAAAAAAAGAAAAGTAATTTTCGGTTTCGGTTTTGGTTTCGGACTGTTTTTTTTTCGGTTTCGTTTCGGTTCTGAAATTTTCATTTCGGTGCACCCCTAATATATATATATATATATATATATATATATATATATATATATATATATATATATAAATATATATATATATATATATATATATATATATATATATATATATATATATATATATATAAAATTTATCAAACACATAGACCCAAAAATGAAGTCCAATTGATAAAACAGCGCTAATAATGGATGAAGTCCAAAACCACATAAATAAATGATGATATTCTAGGGTTGGATCACTAGTGAAACCTACACCAGCTCCCAATCTTCACCACAGAGGTGAGGCACACTCCCCCTCTGGGGTTTACACTCACCAGAATAATGAAAAAACTGAGCCTTGTATAAAGATTCCTCTTATTTAGACCTCCATCATCACTCCAGAAGCAGCAAGGGTTAATGTCCATTCATGGTACATATAAAACACAAAGGCACTGCATGTGGGTGAATATCGCCTAGCAGATCAGGAATGAGTTTTCTGAAGGAGCAGTCTGGCCTGTTTCAGAAAGCCAATCAGCAGAATCCATTGGTACATTGACGCCCAAGGAGACAGTATATATATATATACACATATAGTCCACGGAAAAACTTTTTTTTTTTCAATATTAATCTAACGCTGTTAACATAATGCAGCTTGTACTCACTAGTCCCATAGTTGCAGCCGGCAGGATTTTCCTTTGCCCGAAAAGGATGATTTATAAAAAATCTAAGATGGACATTGCCATCTTAATTGTGGGCACTCTGAAGCCCTCCTCTATTTGCTTCCAGGATGCGGTGATTCGGTGAATGCTGATGTCCCATCATTCCCTGCTCTATCCCGCGCATGCGCAGTGTGACGGCGAGCCGCGCCGTCAACACTGCACAGTTGCTATAACAACGGCCGGCAAATTTGTCTCTTGGTAATGAAAGGATTATTGTTCTCGTCATCGATACTAGACCCACGTGATCAATCCCACAATTCATTGCGACGATCGCGAAACACCCAGTCCCGCACAGCTATAACCAGGAAGTGCCTGCTTCAGGACAGCTAAATAAGGTATCTAATTATTTTAGAATTTTTTTAACCGCAAATCTGTAGTATACATCCAGGTACTATTATTTAAGCGAAAGTTAGAAAATCGGGTGAACCTCCACTTTAACTATGTGTTAATGTTTATCAACACAAACACCAGTTTATATGCTTGCCCTTTATGTATGTTGTGTGACAGCGTGATAGTAATTGGGCAGATTTTTGGTAGAAAGGGGAGGGCTTTGAGGAATGTTAGTTAATCAGTGCACTGCTGATGTTTTGTTTGACATTTCAGTTTTGCTTCAGAGGTGTTCAGACACTTCATACTTGTCTGTAGCAATAAGCAGCCCTGAGTAAAGTCCAGGCCACTAGTAGTAATTGAATTCAGGGGATCAGCAATGTACTGTATATCTTTCTGATCTGAGGATAATCACACAATTCACCAATGTAGACAATCTAGGTTGATGAAAATGCATGCAAAAAACTGAAAATCCCCCTGCAAACGAAGCCCTGCTGGTGTCCACATCCATCTTCACCCCTCTTCCTTCCTGGGCTCTCTGACTGGCTGGAGTCGCATGATATCACTCCCATGCGCCAGTCATAGCACAAGCCCTTTAAAAACAGCACGTCCGTGCCATTTCTTCAGTGCGCATGCCAAATATATCCTAAACCATTTCCAGTACCTCCAGGTAATCCTTATTATAGGCTTACCTGTAGGTAAAAGTGGTGTAACTACTGCAGGTTTACTACCACTTTAATTCTGCTACCTGTTAACAATTTGCCTGACTGATTTTTCATCTGACCTTTGCCCCCCCCCCAATGTGAATTGTTCTAGGTAACATTTGTGTCAGTTTATATAAGAAATTATTTAAAATAACTTATCTTAGATGTGTGACACCATGAAATGGAAAACGCCTGGCAGCAAATATGCAAATTGATTTTACTTTACAATTTTCTGTTTGAGTTTGTCTATATGGGTTGTAGGGGAGGGGGGCTATATGGGTTGGGGAGGGGGGCTATATGGGTTGGAGGGGGGGTTCAGGAGGAGAGGAGGATTTAACTTTATATAAAGAAAGTTATTTTTTCCAGTAAAACTAAATGTCCTGAATATGGAATTTTTAAACCAACACATTCAATTCCCTCTAACAGTGAAACTTTCAGGTTCAACCTTAAAAACAGCCCTTTTACCAAAGGAGATGAGAATCTTCACTCAAAAAAAGTGTGAATATTAGTTTCAATTATACAGTCATGGGCATATGAAAAAGTAAAAAGGAATTTACTTTTCAAATGATTGGATATTTTAAAATTAAACTAAATGATATCCTTTTTTACAAAATAACCTATACACATCCATTACCAAATGGCTCTGTAATCAATTTTTCTGTGTTTTCTGCCTTCTTCTAATGTCCTCTGTGAGATCTTGAACCTCTCCTTTTCCCTTCTGACTTCTGTTTGCATGGAACGAGCATGACAGTTGTAGTCATTCACTGCTCTATGCACACTACAAATACCATAGTCCATAGTCTCTAGTCCATCTCAGGAATGAGTAAAAGAGGATGGCTACATTCCCTACATACAGTTGAACCATGGAGATTCCTCTAAAAGGAAGTTGGATCACAGCAGAAAAAAAATGGAATTCAGCAATTTACTGAGAGCAATAGAAATGAGTACTGGTACATTCTGAGTATATATTATTTACCACTGTATAGATGTTCTTTCTTTTAAACCAGAGTATAATGTAACTTTAGGTGCATACTTATTTTTTTTAAGTTTCTCAAATTCTTTAATAAATCATCCTCATTCTTTTGGTTGGTGGGTTATGAGTTGTACATATTAATCTTCGATCTGTATCTACTACTGTAGCCCACTATTAAAAAGAGCAATGAACATAGTCTGATTTTATGTTTTTTACCAATCAACAAACTTTGAACACAATTTCAAGCTTCTTTATGGCTCAGTTAAAACATTTATTGAGAGACAACTGCAAGATACAGTTTGTAGCTTTCTAATGGCCAGGAAAAATATTAATGGTGCATATATTGCATTATATCAATAATTTTACAGTCAGGTAATTCAGTTTAAGAGACTTCTATGCTAGACACTCTCAGAAAAGAAAGATTTTCTTAGTAATGTCAAGTTTCTATTCAAACAACAAGCATACAAGACATCTAAAGGCAGGTGATAATTTAATTTTAATTTAATTTCACACTAAATATGTAAAGACTATAAAGGCCAATCATGCATGAAGGGAAAATCAGGCAGGAAAGGTGTTTTCAAATGAAGTCCGTACGGTATAGTTGCAGCTCCGCATACTTTAAAAATGACATAAAGCATACTTAAGCACTGTGTTATTCTTTGTATATGAAAGAAAGTTGTTTTAGATGCCGTTTATCAAGTGAATTCTACTTATAACTATCAAATTAACCTAGAGAATATGTGTTTGCATCCTCAAAGAGCTTCTGTCATGGCTGATCATACATTTGTAAGAAGCAGTTCCCATTTTTAAATGGTACAGCCTTTGGTTTTGGTGTTCATTTATTAAAGAAGTGGAGAATGTTTGCATTGCTTTGTGGATAATGTGAAAGAATTATAATTTGGAATACCCAATTATATATGTGATATGAAAACAATGGATTTTTGTTTTCTCATGTTTGGTTAATTAAAACCCAACTTTTCCTTATTCAGCAAACCGAACATTTACTTTGCTAAACATTCGTTACTCTTGTATTTAATCAACTCCATTGGATGACTTCTAGTTAAAAACAGTTGGGGTTCCAGCAATAAGATTAAATACATGACTACATCCCAATGGTCAGTGTGGATTCCTTCTCTGATGTTCTGAAATATAGACTTCAAATGTAAATGTTATTTCAGACTATCATGCCTAATCTCACAGTTGTGTGGGGATCATCCCCAACAAATATTACCTTTGCTAAGTTTTTAAATATGTACACTCTACATTGATAGTAACACGATTTCTAAGTGGTAATGGAAATACGTGTTCGTTAATATGGTCCAGTTTCTTGTTTCTGACTTTGCCTGTGTATTCTATTCATTCTTTTTCTTGTGACACATTTTTTTTTTAATTTGAACCATGGATTGAGCTTGCAGTCCTTTCTTATATTGTCTTATACCTGTTGTACAACTTTTCGAAAATGACAATAAAAATGTATTTAACACTAAATAAATGGAGAGGAGCAGTGTACTGCAAAGGGTGAGAATGCGTACTGTAGGTCTATACTAGACTATTGGGCGAACAGTTCGGGTCGAGCAAAAGTTCGGCCTGAACATCGCCTGTTCACCCGAACAATGCACTGCACGAAACTTTGCCCAAACAGGGCATAGTGAATAGCTGATTGTTAAGGAGCGGCCACTGCATCATTGACAATGGATGAGTCATTAGCTGTCAATGGTCTTCCCTGCTGACAACTGAAAAAAAAAGCAATAGAAAAATGTGAAAAAATGGCATGGTGGTGCCCCACTATCCACTATTGTTTTATATATATATATATATATATATATATATATATATATATATATATATATATATATATATATATATATATATATATATATATATATATATATATAATTTTTGTGTTGTATTGTATTGTATTGCCAGCAATTTAAATATATATTTTTTTCAAAAATGTCATTTTTTTTTTTTTTTACTTTCAAAGTTTTATTAGCAAAATGGTAGAAAAACAATGAGATACATTGCATTGTGAACATAGAAATATAAATACCTGTACACGAAATTATGCAGGGCATATACATCAATTAGACACAAATCGACCACGCAGGGTCTAACACATGCAGAACATTCAAAAAATAGAACCAACCCAGTACCTCGCAACAGGCATGGACTGCAAGGCTATCGGTATCATATAAGCCTGATATTCAAGACAAGGGTTGCAATGTAAACCTAAAGCTCAAGGTATAAGAGTCAAGAGAAATAAAAAGAGGAGGAAACATAAAAGAAAGAGAGAAGAATAGATGCATAGCCTGAATAAGCCATGAAAACAAAAGAAAATAAACAATAATAAAAAAAAGGAATATGTCTAGCATGGTCTCAGTAAATCAGAGCAAATTATTCGAATTTCAAGATTGAATACGAAATAACCACCATGGATTCCACTTAGCATCATATATTGGTATCGAGTCATGTAATTTATGAAAAATTTGTTCAGAGAGCATAATCTGATCGATCCTGGAGAGAACCTGAGGGAAGGGGACCGTAGGGGACTTCCAGTTGAATGCCACCACCCAGAGAACTGCTGTGCAGAGAGTGTATATCAGACGTCTAAAAGGTCTTGGAATGTCTGGGATTTTTTCAAAAAGCAGACAATGTCTATATGACAAGTCAACCTGACTGCCCCCCAATTTGTCTATAAGATCAAAGACCTTCTTCCAAACCAAGGAGACCTGCCCACAATCCCAAAAAATATGGAAAAAGGTGCCCGAGGTAGGGCATCCCCTGAAACAATCTGGAGATACCTGGGGAAAGATCTGGTGTAAGCGCTGGGGAGTATAATACCAACGAGTAAAAAAATTAAGCGCAGTTTCCCTAAATGATAGCGAAACTGTACTTTGACGAAGATTCAGCCAATTCCTTTCCCACTCCTCCAGCTCATACTCCAGGCCCAACTCAGATTCCCATTTGGTCATATACTTTAATTTGTCCCGGTCACGATCACAGGACATAACATTGTACAGTATGGAAATCAGACCTCTCTGTCTGGGCCCAGACCTGCATATAGACTCAAAGGATGAGCAAGAGGGAGAAAGGGTTAGCGAATAATGTGTCAAAATTTTTTTTCTGATCTGCATGAATCTAAAACATTCACTGACCGGGGCTCCCTTAATAGTTTGTAGTTGAGTAAAGGAAATAAAAGCATCATTATGTTGAAATTCCTCCAGAGTTGTCAGACCAGAGGAAATCCACCAACCAAATTAGTCAGGGTTCGAAAAAGCAGAAGGCAGTCTAGGGTCCCCCAGAAATGAAGACCAAAAATGTCAGTTTTGCTGCAGTAGGTTCTATACACAATACAGATGTGCCACTTTACAAGCAGACTAAGGAGACCCCCCTGTCACAATATTTAAAGGAATTTTTTCACTTCAATCATCATTAAAATCACTTTTCCTTGTCCCCCAGGGCAGTACCTAGGCCCCATACCTTTTTTGTATCCAATAATTTGCATTTTAGCCTTCAAAAGGGGACATTTGATTTTTCAAATTTGGGTCCCATAGATTTCGGGTCTATGTTGGGTTCAGGTCTGAACTTTTGCGATGTTCCAGAGTTCTGGTGCGAACCGAACCAGGGGTGTTTGGCCCATCTCTAGTGAAGAAAACCTAGGAATTAGCTCTGCTGACTGACTTATATGAAAGATTCAGTTGCGTTGATTTACTAAAGGCAAATAGGCTGTTCACTTTGCAAGGGAATTTGTCCCAGAGGCACACCGTGGTTGTGATTCCAGCTTTCAAAAAAAGCAAATGTTTGCAGGCCCCTCCTTTACTCTGGGCAAGCCTGCCAGGATGACCTTTTCTTGAGTACTAATGTGTCTTCACCCACAGTGAACTACCTTCCTCCATAGGCACATACAAGTGAATTTGTCTAATACCCGTGTGTCAAATACAAGGCCCGGGGGCAGATTCTGGCCCTCCAGGCCATTTCATGATATCCTGCACTTTTCCGTGCAGCCACAGAGAGGCTTGTATCTGCCCCCCCCCTTCCCCATCTTAGCAGTCAGAAGCAAGAGAGGAGGACAGAACTCCTCCTACAGATCCTGTGCCTCTCTGTGCAGCTGCAGCGCCCCCTCCTCTACACCTCTCTGGTCTCAGCATTCAGCAGACTCCAGCCCTCCACAAGGTAAGGGAATGCACTTCTGATAGTAGTGGGCTCTTGACATCAGATGTAAGGGGAATGTGGTGCTCTGGACATCTGGTCTTACAGATACAACCACCCCTTTGACAGCAACCATAATGCTGATGCGGCCCACAATGAAATTCAGTTCGACACCCCTGGCCTAATAGAATCTACTATGTTTGTAGAAATAACTTTCATTAAAGAGATTGTTTGGTGGCTAGGTTGTGTAGGTGTAGTCAGCCAGCATCTATTTTTTTAGACAGCTAGTGCATCAATACTGCAAATTAAGCTAAAGTGGGGTTTTTGTTAAAATGAGCCTATTGAAAACAAAGCAACTGACTATTTGATACAGAATAAGCATTGTGCTAATGGAAATTTCTAAGACACAATTTTTTTTTATATCATTTTCTATACTAAAGTAGTTAAATCCTTTTATAGTTCCACCTTAAGACTTATTGCAAAAATAAATAACCATATACGTGAATTTCAGCAAATAATATAACATTTGAACCATGAATCACCAAATCCAATGATTCCATTAGCTTGTCACAGATCTCTCAATACCTTAGAAAGTATTATTGATTGCCACATTGTGAAACATGCTTAAAACAGTGCAGTATCTATATAGTCTTAGATTTAGTCAAATTGCCCTTAGACAAGAACATACTTAAGATGAAAGCATATATTATTAAATGTCTCAGTAACATAAAGGGAACTAGCATATATTCTTAAAGGGGCTGATCTATTACATTAGTTTCCTAGGTCTATTGAACCTATCTTCGCTTTAACTGCCTAAATATGTGCTGGAGAAAAATAGGAAATTTCCCTTGCATGTGCCTGGGTGAGTGAAGTGAACACAGGCTGCTTTCTTGTAGGTAAGTAAACATTATACTTACATTCTACTTCTTTGTTTAATGAACCCCCATGAATACTATTGTATATGAAATGTAATATTATTTTTAAATTTGAAATGCACCTATACCAAAAACTGAACATTTGTTTTTCTATATATATAAAAAAAATCCTAGTGAAGTCTAATGTGGCTAAGCAGTACTTTAAACATGTGATGGTGCACTTTATGACTAGGTATAGGAATCAACTTTGGGCAACACTGGGTTCAGTGCTGGGTGAACAAGACTATTTTTGCAGACAATTCAGCTGCCAAAATTCATTGGAGTTATCATTTATTGCAAGAGCTTATGAACTTTGCTCATCTCTTTGGTGGCTTTGTTATGTTCCAGTCTCCTCACTATAAAAGGAGGGACGCAGAGCAGGCGTTGTCATAGGTTTGCGCAGCCTAATGTATTACACACACATTCATGTGTAAGTATATGTGTGTGAATAATATATATATATATATATATATATATATATATATATATATATATATATATATATATACTGTATACAATGTACACACAGGCACAAACACATTTTAAACATTTTAAAACATGGATGGTGTCAGTAGGGCAGTGGATGGTGTCAGTGGAGCAGTGGACATGTCAGTAGAGCAGTGGATGGTGTCAGTCAGTAGAACAGTGGAAGGTGTCAGTAACGCAGTAGAAAATCTGCACTGCACAGATTGATTATGGTTTGCCCAGGCACATCCGGCACATGCCCTATGCACACCTATGGGCATTTTGTAAGATATTGGAAGATTGTGCAGGGAAATGATAGGGAAAGCATTAAAAATGCATTGAAAGAGACTAGGGTCAAATAAGAAACTGTACTTGTATTCTGATAACTACATCTTTGGGCAATCATCTCCATTTTTGCCTTCTATTTTTGACCTTATTATTGTGGGGGATTTATTTATTTACTTATTTATTGTGGGTGATTTTAGCACGATGACCTGTCTAAAACAAATTTTTTTCTGCAAATCAAGTCAGAACTAAATTCTTCAACCCTTTATGGTCAAAGAAGCTGCAATCTTAGCCTTTGTTTCTTTTGCAGTTGCCATAGTACTGCACATGTGATCGGTTATGGCTCCAGCCATTTGATTGCATGACAGTTTGGTTGTGAGCACGAACATATGTGACAATTATCATTCGCAGCATGCCTTAAATATAACTGTTTTGGGAACCCGTTATATCAGAGGATTTAGTTTTGCTTTTGAGGCTGGGTTCACACTGCCGTGTGGAGCGGCTCTCAGCAGGGGTCTGGTGCGTCCCTGTTCACCGTTTCAGATACGATTTTGGAAATCCACATTCAATTCGCTATAGTGTGAACTCAGCCAAAAAAAATTGCTTTTGTTTCAGTGGGTAGAAGTTATACGTTTTATTTTTTTATTTTATTACAGCTACTTAAATAGCACTGAAAACTTACACAGTGCTTTACATATATATATTTTACATTCACATCAGTCCCTGCCCTCAAGGAGCATACAATCAAAAGTCCCTAACACACATGCATACACATACTAGTGCCAAAATGTCTTTGGAGTGTGAGAGGAAACCAGAGTACCCATAGGAAACTCACACATGCACAGGGAGAACATGCAAATTCCAGGCAGGTAGTGCTGTGGTTGGGATTCAAATCAACAACCCTAGTGCTGACTGACAGAAGTGCTACCAACTATTCCACTGTGCTGATAAGTTTAATTCTTTCATACCTAACAAAATTGTACCTTACTGATTCAAGCTCATGCTACTGTGGAAGTTCCTTAATATCATAGCTTTCTAGCAGACCCAGGTGGAAATCTCCTGAGATCCTGACCATATAAGTTTTATTCTTACCTGGGTGTAATGCATCCATGAATGGGTGATATAAACTTAAGCAGTCTGAACAAGGAAATGAGAGCTGGTTCTGCATTTTAAAGAGAACAAGGGGATACTACACACCCCACACAGGGGAAGGGCAAAGGAGCACCACAATAGCAAAAATGAATAAAGCCATTTTTTTTTATAATGCCACTTGTAGTGAAGTTCATTTTAGCAATAGACTGTAAATTAAATCATGCAGGGTCAAATTTAGAAATACTTAATTCCCAGTTCTTTAGGAGGGCCTATCATATTTGAAACAATTAAACCCACATGCCCGGTAGCTACTGTTTACTAACTTCTGTTTTTACAGGTCTTTGTTGTATTATAAACCTGAAATCAGAAAAAAATATTTATAAATTCCACACTCAAACTAATACAACCAGATTTCTGATTACCTTACTGCAGGGTCCTGGGCTAGAATGAATTTTTTTTTATTACCAATAGATACGATTTATAAACTTCTATATTTTTAAACTACAGTGTAGACTACCATGTAGTTCTCCTCTCAATTACATTTTTGTGTTTATTTTGGGATAACTCAATTTTTAAGTTCAATCCCAGGTAACCAAGTAAGGGAGTGAAGTAAGCAACCCCCCCTCCCCCTTGCTCCTGTACCAGGCCAGGCTAAATGCCACATTATTATTATTATTATTATTATTATTATTATTATTATACAGGATTTATATAGCACCAACAGTTTATGCAGCGCTTTACAATATTAAAAGGCAGACAATACAGTTATAATACAATAAAATGCAAGAGGATTAAGAGGGCCCTGCTCAGAAGAGCTTACAATCTAATAGGGTGGGGCAGGTGGTACAAGGTTGTAACTGGGGAATGAGCTGATGGAAGTGGTAAAAGATTAAGGGGTACCCTGCAAGGGGAAAGCCTCCCCCCTTTGCAAAGCACACTTGTTGCTATGTCGATCCTTATCAATCCCAATGATATCTATTGATGTATACACACCACATTCTTGTTGATTTCCCACTGCAGTAGTGTAAATTGTTGAGCTGTGGATATGTCACCAAAAGTGATAAGAATGTGACATGTAAAGATTGTCTGATGACAGGGATTTACATTGGGGCAGTTGAAAAAGTTATATTTATGTGTCTGTGTTTTATATCAATTACATAGTTGTTTTTTAAGGTTGAATAAAGACATCAGTCCATCCAGTTCAACCTGTGTGGATGTGTATGTATTATGTTCCTACCATTTACCATATCTCTGAATAATGTGTTCAATAAGATGTTTATCTAAGGATTGTTTGTAATTAGCTACATTTCCTGCTGCAATCACCAATTGTGAAAGTAAGTTACACATCCTTACTGCTATAACAGTAAATAACCCCTTACGCAGTTTAAGGTTGAACCTTTTCTCGTCCAACTTCAGTGAGTGTCCCATGTGTGACCTGAGACTGAATAGTTTCCTCCCAATGCTGGAATCACTATTAAGATATTTGTACATCATATCCCCTCTTAAGCGTCTCTTCTCCAGGGAGAATACGTTTAATGATTGTAGTCTTACCTCGTAACTGAGATTCTTCACCCAATGTATTAGCTTTGTTGCATTTGTCTGGACTCTGGATAGTTTTATCTCTTGAGTAAATACCTTTTTTAATGTATGCTAGTGTAGAACCCTCTAGTGTGCTAGGAAATTAATACAGTTTTTTTTCCCTAGAGTAGGTACATTTTCAGGCTTGGCTAAGAGCCAAGCCTGGGTGTGTTTGATCTGGGCTGGGAGTGGCTCAGGGTAGTGCTGGGTGACTCACAGGTGGCATCACTAGAACATCCTACTTTCTAGAATATTCTAGTGTTTTCTAGAAAGATAGGCTGGAGGGGAGGTGGAGCCACCTGGGGTATTCTGATGAGCCCAGACCAATCCCCAACTTGGATTGGCAGGGGAGGGTCTCCTTAAATACCCAGGATCAGCACAGCTATGGAGGATTTGATCGGGTGGAAGAATGGAGGTGGAGTGTTAGGCTGTTGGGGCCTTTGAGGGAGCTCCCCAGTCTGGGGGGCCCTCCAAGAAAATGTGGAGGTGTCCTAGACAGTAGGCACATGATGAGCAGGAGAGGACAGTGGGAAAACAGTGGTGGGCAAGTCTTCAGGAGTTCCACAGAGGCAGCCAGGAGGGCTGGTGAGTGAGCAAACAATCGGGAATATTGGGGAGGCATGCCTGAGAGGAATGGAATAGTCTGGGATGGGTGCGGAACCAGTCTGGAGGATTGTGGTGGCATGGCAATGGAAAGGGGCAGCTGCAGCCAGGAGGGCTTACAGTGCCAGAAGAGGTGGTGCTGGTAGCAGTAGCCATAGGGACAACTAGCACTGGGATTTTTCTATTTGCTACACCATAGAGGCCTGGTTCCTGCCTGTAAAGGGCACTTGCTTTAGGCCTGGCTGAGCCAGTGTCAGGCTTACCTAATCAGTGCTAATTAGTCTGTAGAAGAAAAGAGAGGAAGCGCTGTGCAGGAGGAAAAAAGGAGTGATGTATATACAGGATGTATATAAAGTCTCAATTGTTGATGTTTGATTTCATGGGCATCTCATAAGTTCCCATCCCTTTTCAAGTTCAATCTCCCTCAATAGAACATAAAAGACAAAGCGCAAGGACTGCTTCATGTCTCTGGATGAATGACAAGTGTGTGCCTGGCTGAGGCAGGGTGACAGACAGACCACAATACTCAGCACCTCCTATTTGGGTACCGCTACACTAATATTGGCTGGCCTTGTTTGTTGCATCTTGCCATTGCATGCTCTTGCTGAGTCTGTCATCAAGTAGGAATCATCCCTGATTCCCTCAGAAGTCCTCCCCCTAGCGTGAAACTTGCATTAACATTTTAAGCCCCAAGGGCATGACTTCATATTTCCCTAATTTGAACCTCATTTGCCATGTATTTGCTCACTCCTCCAATTTATTGAGGTCTTCCTGTGGCATTTACATATCATGTTGTGATGTTTTCACCCTGCTTAACTTTGTATCATCAGCAAACTCTGATATTGAATTGTTTATACCAACGTCTATATCATTTATGAACAAGGTAAATAGAATTGGTCCCAGAACAGAGCCCTGGGTATCCCACTTATGACTGCAGACAATTCATAAAATACATTATTTATCACCACCCTTTGGGTGCACCCCTGCAACCAGTTTTCTATCCAGGTACATATACTATTTTCGATGCCCACAGACCTCAGTTTGTGGATTAAGCGTTTATGGGGTACTGTGTCAAATGCTTTAGCGAAATTACTTTAAACGGTTTAATGGAAATGGGTAAAGGGTACCAATGTAACCATTCCAGTGGAAGGGGCAAGATATATTGGCACCCCTAAATTTAAAGAGGTTTTCATAATGCCACATTAGGTCCCCCCATTTTATCTTCACCTCCATCCGGGGGCATAGAAGGTGAGGAAGATACCCTAGATCCTCAACATTGAAGCAAGGGTGCCTTGCAAGGGGAGGGTGGGCTTTCCCACTCCTCCTTACAATGTCCTTCCCCCGATGTTTAAAGGCATGTGGCTTTTTCTGTTCCAGGAAAGGGGGGGCATATGTTTCCTAATCACACTTTCTTGACCCACCCAGGCCTGGGTAAGGATCTGAGTGGAATTTTAAGGGTAACCCCAATTGATTTTTTTTTAAAACGGCCCTTACATTTCCACCTAGACCATTATCCAGGCATGCAGTCTGGAAGAGCCCCCCTTTGCAAGCCTCCCTTTTATCAATGGTGAGTGACAAGGGCCTCTACCTCCCTGTAGAAAAAGATGAGGATAATATGGGGGGTCTTAATGTGCTATATAGAAGCCCCTTTTATAACAAGACAGCACCCAGATATCCACCCTCTCCCAAAGGGATGACTATAATGGTTCATTAATGTCCCTTACCTATTCTCACAAACAGTTAATGGCAATAAACAAGTACATACCTTGTAAAAGTTCTTTAATTGAAAAAACACACAAACAAATTATTAACCAATGTAAATCCACATCAATCATGTGGTCCAGCAATATAGACCATTATGGCAATCAGTGATTCAACAATTCTGATGACCCATCTGTCAATGAGCTTTATATGCCACGATCTGGTTGCTAAATGTCAGATCTCTGACACTCCATTAATGTAAACACACTGCCAGGAATCTCAGATGCTGTCATTGACCAAACCTGGGTCACCTGGGATTCCCAGCTCTCCATCTAGATGACTGTAGCATTATCATTTAGTGACTGAATTATGGCATATACAGATTGTCAGGCAACACTTTTGGCAAAAGATAATAACCTTGTATTGGATAACACCACATATTTTATTTACCAAAAAAATCAATTACAATTTTTTTTTGAATGTTAACCTATTACCTTTATTATTCAATACCCAATATAAACTGTAATAATTTATAATCACTGAGCTTTATTGGAAAATGAGTATACAGTAATTCAAAACATGCAAAGGATGCAAAATTTGATGATTTTTACATTACATTAGAAAAATGATTAAAAAAACTAATTTTAAAATCCCTTTAAGATACCTTTTGGTTTGCTTTGTTGCAATAAAATATTGTGTGTTATACTTTGACACAGAAGCCTATAATTTGATCTCTCCTTCGTTTTATGGTTGGTATATAGATTTTTTTATAATCATTACTCATAATGTTCTGACAGATAATACTATTACCATAGTCCCCTTCTTGCTGTTATTACAAAACTCTTCTGGCTTTGTGAAAATTTTAATTTGTTAAAATGTAATAATAGTACATCTAAGTTGAGATATAATTTATGAAAATTTTAGATGTGTTATTTGGCATTTGTATCATCAGGCATCAAAAGTTTCATGTGTCAGATATATAATTAGAAAGAAATTTTAAAAGATTGAATTTACATGTACCTGGTAATGCTTCTCTATCATTTCTATACGGTTAGTGTTTAAAGAGACAGGTGTATGCAATTTTATGTCAGCTACGGCATCACCTAAAAATGCCCAGTCTAAAAGCTTAATAGGTTTCCTGTCATGTTCTTAATTTGGTGAAATTACAAAATCAATACTTTCAGATGTTACTTAGGTTCCTATTTTTCTGCTTTCAGATAACCCTTACCTAGGAGAGACCTTCACTTTCAATTTGTTCTGCAAAATGTTAACTGAGTTTCTAGACTCTGTAAATAGAGAACTAATCCATCTAGTTCAAAAATGGTAGTAATTCAAATACGTCATATAATAACATCATTACTAATAAAGTAATCGCATTAATTAAAAGAAGGAAATGTTTTAAGTTTTAAATCTTTTTTATTTATTTTAAATAGTTTACAAATAGATATTCAAAAGAACAGCTTTGTACAAACAAATAAAAACTCATACTCGCCACAAAAAACAAAACAAAAAAAAAAAAAAAACATATAAAAAGGCATATGTCTTAAATCCATATTCTATTTTCATAATCCCCCACCTTTATCCCTTAAAATAGATACTGGGGGACAATAGAAAGGACAGGGATCCTCTAAATTGGAATGCATAACATATTTAAGTTAGCTGGCCCTGTCACCCACTCACCATATCCTTCCTTAAACCCAGTGGCAGCCCGCCCATAGGGGGCGCTCGGGCGCCGCCCCCCCAAGCTGTGAAAATATTATATATTTTTTTTAAAAATGTCACTTTAAGAGTGACCAGGCGCCGGACATGCGGCGGTCTATGGGAAGCTTCCCAGCCTGCAATCAGCTGATCGCAGGCTGGGAAGCTGATTTGCCAGTGTTTAGGGCGTGTGCAGGGCGCAAGCTGTGCGCCCGCACACACTCCCACTTCATTTGATTGGCTAGCATGTCCGCTAGCTATCATGGGATTGGTGGCACTCGGCAGGACCAGAGCAGAGGTCAGTGGGCGGATCGTCATGACTTTCGACGGATGTGTAGCGTGTGGGGGCATTATCGAGGAGCGGCGCCAACCAGAAGGTAAGCGTTACTTTACTTCCCAGCTCCATCCCCCGCGCCAGCACTCCCGCCGCCGCCGCTAGTACTGCCAGTCAGCTCCGCCACCACCAGCATACTTGTGTTTGTGGTTGGCCGTGAGCTCTCTTCCAGCAGCGGCAGTGCGGCACATTGATCGGGGAACCGGAGGTGAGTGCTGTAGCGGCAGGACTCGGAGTGAACTGCGGGGGGGGGTGGGCTGCCGCCGCCGCATCCACATGTAGATGAGAGCCCACGGCCAACACAAACACAGGTATGCTGCGGGGGGAGAGGAGGGGGGGTCGCTGCTGCTGGATTCCAGCAGCAGCCCCCCCCTCCTCTCCCCCGCAGCATACCTGTGTTTGTGTTGGCCGTGGGCTCTCATCTACATGTGGATGCGGCGGCGGCGGAAGCCCACCCACCCCCCCCCGCAGTTCACTCCGAGTCCTGCCGCTACAGCACTCGCCTCCGGTTCCCCGATCAATGAGCCGCACTGCCGCTGCTGGAAGAGAGCTCACGGCCAACCACAAACACAAGTATGCTGGTGGTGGATTCCAGCAGCAGCCCCCCCCTCCTCTCCCCCGCAGCATACCTGTGTTTGTGTTGGCCGTGGGCTCTCATCTACAATCCAGCAGCCGGCCGCCCCCCCTCCCCCCGCAGTTCACTCCGAGTCCTGCCGCCACAGCACTGATATGAGTGAAGCTAATGGGATCTCTAAGGGGGGGGGCTGCTAATGTTAAAGGAGTTCTCCAAGCTAAAACTTTTAACCCTCGCTGTGCCCGGGCTGTAAAACGATACAAAATAAACTTTCACTTACCTGCCTACGATCCCCCGTTGTTCCAATATCGCCGTCCCGTTCTCCGGTCCCGGTCTGTTCCACTTCCTGCGGGTCGGTGACTCACAGTGCGCTCAGCCTATCAGCGGCCGCGACAGGACATTGCTGCGGGGGTTAAAAGTTTTAGCTTGGAGAACTCCTTTAAGGGACTCACCTCCCAGCACTGATCCCACCATTCCCCCCCCCCCCGGGCACTGATCCCACCACCACCCCCCCGGGCACTGATCCCACCATCCCCCTCCTCGGGCACTGATCCCACCATCCCCTCCCCCGGGCACTGATCCCACCATCCCTCCCCCTGGGCACTGATCCCACCATCCCTCCCCCAGGCACTGATCCCACCACCTCCCCAGGCACAGATCCCACCATCCCTCCCCCCAGGCACTGATCCCACCCCCCCGGGCACTGATCCCACCATCCCCCCCCCCGGCACTGATCCCACCATCCCCCCCTGGACAATGATCCCACCACCCCCCCAGGCACTGATCCCACCATCCCCCCCCAGACACTGATCCCACCACCCCCCCGGGCACTGATCCCACCATCCCTCCCCCCGGGCACTGATCCCACCACCCCCCGGGCACTGATCCCCCCCCCCCCCGGGCACTGATCCCACCACCCCCCCCAGACACTGATCCCACCACCCCCCCGGGCACTGATCCCACCATCCCTCCCCCCGGGCACTGATCCCACCACCCCCCGGGCACTGATCCCACCATCCCCCTCCTCGGGCACTGATCCCACATCCCTCCCCCCGGGCACTGATCCCACCATCCCTCCCCCCAGGCACTGATCCCACCACCCCCCCCGGGCACTGATCCCACCACCCCCCCGGGCACTGATCCCACCATCCCTCCCCCCGGGCACTGATCCCACCCCCCCCCGGGCACTGACCCCCCCACCCCCCCCCCCCCTGGGCAATGATCCCACCACCCCCCAGGCACTGATCCCACCATCCCCCCCCAGACACTGATCCCACCACCCCCCCGGGCACTGATCCCACCATCCCTCCCCCCGGGCACTGATCCCACCACCCCCCGGGCACTGATCCCACCATCCCCCCCCCCGGGCACTGATCCCACCATCCCCCTCCTCGGACACTGATCCCACCATCCCCCTCCTCGGGCACTGATCCCACCATCCCCCTCCTCGGGCACTGATCCCACCATCCCCCTCCTCGGGCACTGATCCCACCACCCCCCCCCCGGCACTGATCCCACCAACCCTCCCCCCGGGCACTGATCCCACCATCCCCCCCCCGGGCACTGACACTGATCCTATCCCCCCGGGCACTGAAACTGATCCCACCATCCTCCCCCCGGGCACTGACACTGACCCCACCCTCCCCCCGGGCGCTGACACTAATCCCACCCTCCCCTCGGGCACTGACACTGATCCCATCCTCCCCCTAGCACTGACACTGATCCCATCCTCCCCCTGGGCACTGACACTGACACGGAAAGTAGTACAGGGACTAGTCACACAGTATCTCATGCAGTATGTCCACAGTCTCTGGTAATCTCGTGCAGTATGTCGGCAGTCTCTGGTAATCTCGTGCAGTATGTCGGCAGTCTCTGGTAATCTCGTGCAGTATGTCACAGTCTCTAGTAATCTTGTGCAGTATGTCCGTAGTCTCTGGTAATCTTGTACAGTATGTCCGCAGTCTCTGGTAATCTTGTACAGTATGTCCGCAGTCTTTGGTAATCTTGTAAAGTATGTCCGCAGTCTCTAGTAATCTTGTGCAGTATGTCCGTAGTCTCTGGTAATCTTGTACAGTATGTCCGCAGTCTCTGGTAATCTTGTACAGTATGTCCGCAGTCTCTAGTAATCTCGTGCAGTATGTCCACAGTCTCTAGTAATCTCGTGCAGTATGTCGGCAGTCTCTGGTAATCTCGTGCAGTATGTCGGCAGTCTCTGGTAATCTCGTGCAGTATGTCACAGTCTCTAGTAATCTTGTGCAGTATGTCCGTAGTCTCTGGTAATCTTGTACAGTATGTCCGCAGTCTCTGGTAATCTTGTACAGTATGTCCGCAGTCTCTGGTAATCTTGTACAGTATGTCCGCAGTCTCTAGTAATCTTGTGCAGTATGTCCGTAGTCTCTGGTAATCTTGTACAGTATGTCCACAGTCTCTGGTAATCTTGTACAGTATGTCCGCAGTCTCTAGTAATCTCGTGCAGTATGTCCACAGTCTCTAGTAATCTCGTGCAGTACGTCGGCAGTCTCTGGTAATCTCGTGCAGTATGTCGGCAGTCTCTGGTAATCTCGTGCAGTATGTCACAGTATCTGGTAATCTCGTGCAGTATGTCCACAGTCTCTAGTAATCTTGTGCAGTATGTCCGTAGTCTCTGGTAATCTTGTACAGTATGTCCGCAGTCTCTGGTAATCTTGTGCAGTATGTCGGCAGTCTCTGGTAATCTTGTGCAGTATGTCCGCAGTCTCTAGTAATTACTAACAGTGTAATTCTTTAGTTTGTTTGCGCCGATCTGTAAGGCTGCGTTATATACCATGATTTGTGATGCTGGGGCTATATACTCTGTGTTGTGATGCTGAGCTGTATACTCCTGACACTATGAGTGGAAGCAAGTGAAATACAGGGGACGGAGTGGGTGGATCATATAATGGGTGTGGCTTATAAGTGGGAGGGGCCAAATGTGAAGGGGCGGAGTCTTGCGCCCCCCCATCCTAAAACTTCACCAGCCGCCACTGCTTAAACCCCCTTTCCCTTCCTCCCACTGTTTTCCTAACCTCCACCTATTACTTGTGTTGTGAAATTACAGACCATCACAATGTGATAATGATTTTAATTGTATTGTGAAAGAAAGAAAAAGGTGAATTGTGCATAAAGATAAATTTTCTCCCTACCCTCCCACCATTCCTCTTTCCTCCCTTCAGGTCCAAAATGGGAATTGTACATTCAGTAAAAATGCAAAACCTTATTATAAACAAACAGATTATGTGCCCTTTATTAACCCATCCCTGCCTGGCCCATGGGTGGATGACACCAGGGCCAACCTCTCATCAATCCGGGTGGATGTCGTAAGATGTCCACATGGATCGCGCCCCGTTCGCAAGTGCAGGCCAACGCAGTGCCGCGATCTGATACCGGCTGCATCCACTGGACACAGCTGATGACTGATCACTGTACTAGTCAGATTCCAGTACCCTGTGAGAGTTGTAACAAATCACAACAGGTCACATGACAGTTGTAAACAATGGATGGCTTCCTTTCAAGTCATACATTGTATACAATTGTGTTGCTAGCTGTGATCGGTCACAGTGATCACATGGTACAGACTGGGCCAATCATGGCCCATCTATGTCTATGCCATTTGATCAGCTGTGTACAATCAAAGCTAACAAAACAAACTTGAATGAAATTCATTGCTATATGCAAACATAATGTGTAAAAAAAAAACACAAAACACTGATTACTGATTACTATGGTAACATTATATTGCTCTAGTCAAAGTGTGTTGAAAAAAACATTTTATATATATATATATATATATATATATATATATATATATATATATATATATATATATATATATATATATATATATATATATATATATAGCGCCTGTGTACTTTATAGTACCAGTGCTAGTTAAATTTAGAGGGAGATCAGAGTATAGTTAAACTCTGATCCAAATTGTCAAGTGCAAAACAGGGTCTCTGTCCTAGCTTGGCTGTGCTATAGGCTATTCTGTTGCACTGGGGTGTTCTTCCAACCCCGGTGCTGCAGGTGGCAGCAGTGGAGCCAAGGTTTGGGTGCTCTTTCCCAGCAGCCAATCAGGAGGGTTTGACCTCGCTGTGCATGCTGGGGAGGGGTATTTATGAGGCAGACGCCATTGGTTCGGGGTCTTCTTCTTCGAGTGTGGCACCCACCTTTAGGGTGACCACATCACGGTGCCCCGGCATTATGGCCTACCTGGCCGGGGCATGCGTGCCACGCAGTGTTCCTGGTTCCAGGACCATGTTTGCCCGGAGCATCTGAACAGCGGCGGGGACCCAGTGAGCGACTGGGTTCCCACCTTTGAGGATCCCAAGCTGTATTTGCTGTTCGGTGGAGAGTCCATCTGAGGAGCGCCATTGAGAGGCTGGCAATCCAAAAGGGCCTCGACAAACCACCGGGGATCAAGGTAGCCGGACACTGAAGGATTGATCACCTGTCAGTCTGTACCAGGGCGCCAAGTTGAAGGAGATCCAGGCGTAACTCATCTAAGGAGGATTATCTCCGTAACTACCAAATCAGAGAGGCCCTGTGGCAGGGGTGTCTCTCTGAAGTTCACCGAGGAGGGTCTGTGGCAGAGACTTTTCCCTAAGTTCAAGTTCACCAAGGAGGGTCTGTGGCAGAGACTTTATCCTACAAATGTTTGAGTGATACTCCGGCTGCCAGGTCAGTGAGAGAGGCCTGTCCGGTACGCTAAACCCACTCCGGCAGGAGTGGCGCAGAGAAAGTGTTACACTTGGGAGCAGGACTGTTTCCCTATCATCACGCCTGAATCTGCTGTTCTCTTTATTCTTCAACTTTACTTTCCTCACTATAAGTTGTTTTTACCCGGCTGGGTAATAAAGAGCACAGCAAAGAGCACCTGTTGTGGACATTCCTTTACTTCTACTAAATGCAATACGCATCATTCACCCCTAGGAATTCGGAGGAGCCATGAGGTAAATGTGCCACCCAAAACAACCAGCAGCTCCTCCGGGGGTAATGCTATATATATATATAATATAATATAATATAATGTTATCATAGTAATCAGTAATCAGTGTTTTTTACACATTATGTTTGCATATAGCAATGAATTTCATGCAAGTTAGCATGCCGACACGCGCCCGCGAGTGCGGCGTGTCTGTCTGACACCCCGCATCTCCAACCGTGATAAGAAGCCTGTCAGAGGCTTCTTACCACATGATCAGCTGTGACCAATCACAGCTGATCATTGTGTGAACAAGGAAGTGCCGGTAACTGGCATTTCCCAGTTTGTGCTGAAAGGGAGAGACAATCGGCAGTGCTCCCTGTCAGGGGGGGTCTTTGCTGATAATCAGCACATTGACTATCACAACACTCCCCTCAGATGTGCCCATCAGCAGCTAAAAAGTGCTTATAAGTGGTGAGATAGTGCCCCATAAAAAAAAGTCTGATAGTGCCCATCAAAGTGCCAATCAGTGGCCATATCATTGCTAATGAGTGCACACCACAGTGCCAGTCAGTGCCCATCACAGTGCCAATCAGTGGCCAGCAGTCAAACCTGTCAGTAACTCGTCATCAGTGCTGCCCATCAGTGCCACCTGTCAGTGCCAATCAGTACCGCCTATCAGTGCCAATCAGTGCTGCTTATAAGTGCCCATGACAGCCGCCTGTCAGTGCCCATCAGTGCCACCTGTCTGTGGCCATCAGTGCCTCCTATCAGTGCCCATCAGTGCTGCATATCAGTGCTGCCTATTGGTGACCATCAGTGCTGCATATCAGTGCCGCCTATCAGTGCCCATCAGTTCTTCATATCAGTGCCTCCTTATTAGTGCCCATTAGTGCCACTTTATCAATGCCAACTCATCAGTGCCCATCAGTGCCGCCTCATCAGTGCCCATCAGTGAAGGGGAAAACCAAATGTTATGACAGAAACTGTCCTGGGCAGGAATGGCCGAAAGTGCCTGGTATTGAAGTGGTTAATATACATATTTTAGGGTCTTCTCATAAATTTGAGGGTCCTGATTGAAGAAAGGTCAAGCCTTTTTTCTAAAACATATAGTTACATATAGTTAGTCAAGTTGAAAAAAGACACAAGTCCATCTAGTTCAACTAATAAAAAAGAAAAAAAAAACATACCCACAGTTGATTCGGAGGGAGGCAAAAAAAAACAGCAACACATGATCCAAATTGCAGGGGAAAAAATTACTTCCTGATCGCCCAGGAGGCAATCGGTTATTCCCTGGATCAACTTTACCCATAAATGTTAGTATCCAGTTATATTATGTACATTTAGGAAAGGAATCCAGGCCTTTTAGCTTCAGAGCTAGCCAGAACCAACTCTTGAGAGAGTCTATTCCACATTTTCACAGCTCTTTCTGTGAATAAACCTTTCTGTATTTGGAGATTAAATCTCTTTTCATCCAGACGTAAAGAGTGCCCCCTTGTCCTCTGTGATGACCTTAAAGTGAATAACTTAACACCAACTTCACTATATGGACCACTTATGTATTTATACATGTTCGTCTTATCCCCCCTTAATCTTCTCTTATTAAGAGAGAATAAATTCAGTTCTTCTAATCTATCCTCATAGCTGAGCTCATCTATGTCTCTTATCAGTTTGGTTGCCCTTCTCTGCCCTTTTTTTCCAGTTCCCAAGTATCCTTTTTTGTGAACTGGTGCCCAAAACTGTACTGCATATTCCCAATGAAGTCTTACTAATGATTTGTACAGGGACACAATTATATCTCTCTCTCTCTGGAGTCTATACCTCTCTTAATACAAGAAAGGGCTCTATTTGGAAATCACAGCTTGGCATTGCATACTATTATTGAGTTTATTTTCTACTAAAACACCAAGATCCTTCTCTACCATTGATTCCCCCAGTTGTGCTCCCCTAGTATGTATGATGCATGCACATTCTTAGCACCCAAGTACATGACTTTACATTTATCAACATTAAACCTCATTTGAACAGTGCATTAAGGTTGGCTTGTAAGTAGGAGACATCATGTAAACACTGAACAAAAGCTCTGTTAACATGCAACAATAGTTCAGATCCCAGTGGCGGAGAAGCTAGTCATATGTGCTGACCACATGTATTGATCCTGTGTTGTTAATTACCTCGATGGATTTTTCATTTTCCTGCAGACTGTGAAACTCATTTTGCTTTGCAAACAAATTTAAAGTGTATTTTTACTTTTGCAGTCAAATTTGAGAAAACCCCATTCCCTTTTACTCAACATACCAAAAATGTAAAAAATATACACGTTGTGACATGTCAGGGTTTTTTGTTCACTGGTAGTACCAAAACAGGGAGTTTATTCCATGCCAGATATAGTTTTCAGCATTTGCCTGCCCACTTATATTTATAAGAAAGTCAGAATTCATAAAAGTATGTTTTGCCACACAGGGGGTTCTCACCATCACTATGAATATAAAAAAACGTTCAGCCTCCCGGCTCTCTTTTTCGTCAGCTTTACTGTTCTGAGTATGTCTTTGGGGTCCTGACCATTAGTACCTCTTTGATCCACCTTACAATGAACAGTGTTAAAGCACAGATGCTGCAATTCAGCTCTGTGTCTTCTTTACAGCTTCCTAGCTATTCTGTCCCTCATGGACTCTCTCTACAGCTTCCTAGTTGCTCTGTCCCTCACGGACTCTCTCTCAGGCTCAGGCCTTATTCTGTCCTGACCTGGACACCATGGTGCACACCAGCACCTTTCACAGCACCCTTCACACATTCACCCACATTCTGCGATTTCCAGGGGAAAAAAAACTCTGCAGTACCACCTGTGGCTGCCATCATCAACATTGTCAGAAATACATTTCTCATTAGCATCAGACAGTCCAGGTTTAACAGTGTCAATATTAGTTACTTCATTTGTTCACTTATAACTTTTGCAATAAATTAGTGGAAACTAGAATATAGGAATCCATCCTTATTTCACATTCCATAAATACGTAGGTGCGGTCAAGCACCTCCACGGCAAAGAATGACTGTGACTCTGTCAGCCTTGATCACTAATAGGTACACTATATTGTCAAAAGTATTGGCTCACAGTCTCTGCTCTAACTTATCCCAAAGGTGGTCTATCAGGTTGAGGTTTGAACTGAAAACCCGGACCAAAATGCAGGTAAAGGACCCGGCCATTTTTTGTGATTCGGCACTGCGTCGTTTTAACTGACAATTGTGCGGTCCTGCGACGTGGCTCCCAAACAAAATTGGCGTCCTTTTTTTCCCACAAATAGAGCTTTCTTTTGGTGGTATTTGATCACCTCTGCGGTTTTTATTTTTTGCGCTATAAACAAAAATAGAGCGACAATTTTGAAAAGCATGCAATATTTTTTCCTTTTTGCTATAATAAATATCCCCCAAAAACATATAAAAAAAATGTTTTTCCTCAGTTTAGGCCGATACATATTCTTCTACCTATTTTTGGTAAAAAAAATCGCAATAAGCGTTTATCGATTGGTTTGCGCAAAAATTATAGTGTTTACAAAATAGGGGATAGTTTTATTGCATTTTTATTAATATTTTTTTTTTACTACTAATGGCGGCGATCAGCGTTTTTTTTCGTGACCGCGACATTATGGCGGACACATCGGACAATTTTGACACATTTTTGGGACAATTGTCATTTTCACAGCAAAAAATGCTATAGAAATGCATTGTTTACTGTGAAAATGACAATTGCAGTTTGGGAGTTAACCACTAGGGGCGCTGAAGGGGTTAAGTGTGACCTCATATGTGTTTCTAACTGTAGGGGGGCGGGGCTGGACGTGTGACTTCATTGATCGTGTTTCCCTATATTAGGGAATTGTGTGTGTTGTATCTCGCGCCAGTAAATTAAAATAAAATTAATTTATATACAGTGTTAAGCTGCTACCCAGTAATAATCAGAAGATTATGCAGTGTATAATAGTGTGGAAATGGGTGCGCTAATAAATAAATTGTGATACATAATTGAAATTCATAAACAAATATATATAAAACACCTGTAATTACTATAGTAAAAAGTCCTATAATAATGAGCTGTGTTCCAGTGATGGGTTGCTCAAGTTGCTGTGCCAAATGAATAAATGAAATAAATAAATAAAAACTGTGAAAATGAACCAAGTTCTATTAATAGGTATTATCATTCAGATGAAAGTCTAGTTTTCCCAAATGATTCCTCAAGTGGTGAAGAAAATTTGCATGCTGTTGAATCAGAATAAAGTGCTGCGTGCTGTATTTTCAGATAGAGTGATGTTTCCACCTTCACCTTTAAAACTATCACCAAAGTGTAAGAATTGGATGGCTTCTTACCAGATATTAATGTCCCTTACTTTGTTACCAAAAAAGGGAACATTAAGGCTTGTAACAGGATCACCTGTAATGTTAGTAACGTCCTGGCAGTAATGCTTGCGTTGTTCATTAGATGCCCGATTTATGCATGTAAGACAAAAGTAATGCCGAACATAGTGTAGTTTGTTTTTTTATTAAAAATTAAAGTAAGCAGAGGGAGCCAAGTGGCCGCCTACCATTTAGGGTGCCTTAAACCCGGCACTGGGGCTATCTCGCGTAGTAGCGGAAAAAGATCCTGGATGCTGGATGCCGCGCTCGTTGTCCGGGCGTGCGTTCCACCTCAGCTGTGCTAGGAACCAGCAATGCAGGAAGTGACGGTGTGCGTGCGTGGTTAGGTACCGCCTCGACGTACGTTTCGTTGTGAACGTCTTCAGGGGGCGTGACCAATGACCAATGACAGCGCCACAGTAAAGAACGGGGAAGCTGTGTTTACACACAGCTCTCCTCATTCTTCAGCTCCGGGGACCGATTGCGGGACTCCAGCGGCCATCGGGTCCGTGGGTCCCACGGTCACGGAGCTTCGGACCGGGTCGTGACCCCACGGTTGGGCTTAAAGGGCCACGTACAGGTACGTGGATGTGCCCAGCTGTGCCATTCTGCCGATGTATATCGGCGTGAAGGGTTCCTTAAGTGGATAAGTTCCTTCACTCCAAACTCGCTCATCCATGTCTTTATAGACCTTGTTTGTGAACTGATGCGCAGTCATGTTAAAACAGGAATCAGCCATCCCCAAACTGTTCCCACAAAGTTGGTAGCATGAAATTGTCCATGAAATTGTCCAAACTGTCCTGATATGCTGATGCCTTAAGAGTTTCTTTCAAAGGAGCCAAGCCCAAGCCCTGAAAAAACAACCCCACATCAAAATCCCCCCTCCACCAAATAATTTGGACCAGTGCACAAAGCAAGGTCGATAAAGACATTAATGAGGGAGTTTGAGGTGAAGGAACTTGACTCGCCTGCACAGAGTCCTGACCACAACCCAATAGAACACTTTGGCATTAATTTGAGTGGAGATTGCGAGCCAGACCTTCTTGTTCAACATCAGTACCTGATCTCACAAATGCGCTTCTGGAAGAATGGTCAAACATTTCCATAGACACACTTCTAAACCTTGTGGACAGACTTCCCAGAAAAGCTTGTATAGCTGCAAAGGGTGGGCCAACTTCATATTGAATCCTACGAACTAATGCTAGCCACACAATACAAAAAAATGGACGAAAATTTGGTAATTTAGACAGTTTGTTCATTTTTCAGACAGTTAATGGACACAAAATCTGTAATCGTTGGGAAGTTTTTGAGCCGAACAAAACGGAGGACAATTTGGAAATTTTTTGCCGAACGAATGATAAATTGAAAGGTTAATGTGTTTCCCGTCTGCACTAGGTATATGTAAAAAAAAAAAAAAATTATTCATTTATGTCCACTGAACGATTTATCGGTCATTACATGATGGCACTATCGTTTGCACTCACAGCCAAATGTTTGTTTTTCGAAAATGGGTTTGGCTGATTTTTCGTATAGTGTATGGCCAGCATAAGACTGGGGTGACATTAAAGTTCCTGTGTGTGTAAAGGCAGATGTCCCAATTCTTTTGGTAATATAATGTATATTTAAATCAGAAAAATAGCCAAGTCATCACTTTTTTATTCTCCTGAATATTTGACTAATTTGCAAATAATCTCATCTCGTTTAACAATCCAGGTAATTATGATTCATGAATTGCATAATTCCATATGCTTGAACTAATTTGCATGTTTATGTTCAGCACAACTAAAAAAATGCCCATTACATTCCATGACCTAATTAACTCTTAAAGGGGTGGTTCACCCTAAAAACTACTTTTTTTTATTACAATGGCCCCCCACATTACAATACGATTAAGGCTCTTATTATTTTTTTGAAGCTGTACATACCTTTGTACAGCATATTCACCCGTTGCGAGTCCCGCTGGAGTGGGCATTCCTCACATGTCTGTGATTGACATTTTGACCAAAAACGAGCTCCCCCCCATCGTGTAAGCCGCGTCACGATTAGCGAAAGGAGCCGAACGGCGATGCGCATGCGCAGTATAGCGCCGACTCGCCGTTCGGCTCCTTTCGCCAACCGTGACGCGGCTTACGCGACGGGGGGGAGCTCATTTTTGGTCAAAATGTCAATCACAGACATGTGAGGAACGCCCACTCCCGCGGTACTCGCAACGGGTGAATATGCTGTACAAAGGTATGTACAGCTTAAAAAAAATAATAAGAGCCTTAATCGTATTGTAATGTGGGGGGCCATTGTAATAAAAAAAGTAGTTTTTAGGGTGAACCACCCCTTTAAGTCTCGTACACACGACCGAGAGACTCAACGGGCGAAACACATCGTTTTTCTCGTCGAGTTCCTTGTTAGGCTGTCGAGGAACTCGACAAGGCAAGTTTCTCCATTCCCGTCGAGGAAATAGAGAACTTGCTCTCTTTTTGGCTCGTTGAGTTTCTCGACAGTTTCATCTACGAAAATGTACACACGACCGGTTTCCTCGGCAAAAAAATATCTCCCAGCAAGTTTCTTGATGGATTCTGCCGAGGAAACCGGTCGTGTGTACGAGGCTTGAGATTTGATACTGAGTACTGTCTATATTTTGTCTTATGTGAATCCCCAGGCAGCTGTCCTCATTTATACCAGTTAAAGGCCATGGGCCAGATTCAGAAAGGAGTTACGACGGCGTATCTACAGATACGCTGTCGTAACTCTGAGTGTGAGGCATCGCATCTCTGCGCCTGATTCATAGAATCAGATACGCCTCACTGTTGCCTAGATACAAGCGGCATAAGTCTCCTACGCAGTCATATCTTGGGGTGCATATTTACGCTGGCCGCTAGGTGGCGCTTCCATTGATTTCCGCATAGAATATGCAAATAAGCTAGATACGCCGATTCAGAAACGTACGTACGCCCGGCGCATTGATTTACGTAGTTTACGTAAGGCTTTTTTCAACGTAAAGTTACCCCTGCTATATGAGTCGTAGCCAATGTTAAGTATGGACGTTGGGACAGTGTCGAATTTTGCGTCGCTTACGTCGTTTGCGTAAGTCGTACGCGAATAGGGCTGTGCGTAAGTTACGTTCACGTCTAAAGCATTGACTATTTGCGGCGTAATTCGGAGCATGCACACTGGGATACTTTCACGGACGGCGCATGCGCCGTTTGTTAGGAGCGTCAATTACGTTGGGGTCACAAGTCATTAGCATCCAACACGCCCACTACATGCCTACTTTGAATTAGGCGGGCTTACGCCGGACCAGTTACACTACGCCGCCGTAACTTAGAGCGCAAGTTCTTTCTGAATACGGGACCTGCCGCTCTAAGTTACGGCGGCGTAGTGTATCTGAGATACGCTATGCCCGCCGAAACTTATGCAATTCTATCTGAATCTGGCCCTATGTCTATAAAGGAAAGATATAGCAGTTGACCAACAATTCCCCAAGCCACAGATTAAACAACAGCAAACGCCTATGCCATGTTCTCTCTGTGGATCCTCTTTAATACACTGTATGTTATACAAATTATTGGGAATACAACCATATCTTCATTATCATCTATTTGGAGATACAAACTAGCACAGGGAAATCTCACCACTGCAGTCTCCAATAGATAAAAGAAAGTGGTTGGTTGGGTCAACACAGAGGTGTTCTTTAATGTTAATTTAGGCAAAGTTGGTCTCAAAATGCACTAACATGAATACATTATGCTAAACAATGAAGACATGGGTTGTTCTACTTAAGGTGCAAAATGTTTAAAGTCTACATGGATATCAGTCTACGATGCAGCTTATAATCAAATGTCCATACCAAGCAATAAAAACACACAACCTGTATCTGGCTATAAAACACATTACCCTTTAATAGCAATACCTTTGTGGATTGTGCATAACATTACCACACCCTGAGCAAATACATTCAAACG
The DNA here is from genome assembly GCF_905171775.1 of Rana temporaria. NCBI lineage: Eukaryota > Metazoa > Chordata > Amphibia > Anura > Ranidae > Rana > Rana temporaria. The sequence goes on along the minus strand of NC_053493.1, from coordinate 341,540,480 downwards.
TTGCGAACATCTGCAAGCATCATGTATATATTGTTACTGGTGGAAGATAGCTGTAAGGCAGGGATTCTATCCTTTTAGCTTCTGTGCTCAATACAGACCTAAAATCTTTAATCACTTTTCACACAGTTTGGAAATAACCTGAACCATAGCCTTCTATGGAAACTGTCAGTGTTGGCTGCAATATACAAAAACATAATACAGCTGACGCAACACCTGTATATATAGGATAAAACCCCCTTCACTTCTAAAAAACATAAGTCCAAGGAAAACTAAAGTAGACATTAAAACCCCAGGGGGGAAAGCTTTTCACTAAAAGTTTGATTTCAGAGGGTAAACCTTGCCTATGGCATACATATGACATTTTTCATTATGTATTGTGTTTTAACTTGTTTCCTCTCATCAAATTTCTCGTTTTAAGGTATAATATATATTTGTTATAAAGTATATATGATGTCTTCTTAAGAATCTGAGAAGAAGAGCATGGAAGCCTGGATATATTTCAACACAAATATATATTTTAATTCCTTATTCATTAAAGACAAAGGGGCAGATCCACGTAGCGCTGCTCATATATCCGCCGGGCGTAGCATATCTAAGATACACTACGCCACACTACGAATCCTCAAAGAATTTGCAACGTAAGTTACGGCGGCGTAGTGTATCTTTGGCGGCGTAAGGGCGCGGAAATTCAAATGGATGTGATGGGGGTGTGTTTTATGTAAACAACGCTTTTTTTGAACGGCGTATGCGCCGTCCGTGGGGGTATCCCAGTGCGCATGCTCGAAATTAAACCAGAACAAGCCAATGCTTACGACGGTGACGTCATTCTACGCAAATCCCTATTCGCGAACGACTTGCGCAAACGACGTAAAAAAATCAAAATTCGACGCGGGAACGACGGCCATACTTAACATTGAGTACGCCTCATAATAGCAGCTTTAACTATACGCCGGAAAAAGCCGAAAATGCGCTGGCCGGACGTACGTTCGTGGATCGCTGTAACAAACTAATTTGCATACTTGACGCTGAATTCGACGGAAACGCCACCTAGTGGCCAGCGGAAAAAATGCTACTACGATCAGACGGCATACTAAGACGTACGCCTGTCGGATCGATCCCAGATGCAGTCGTATCTTGTTTAGTAGATACAAAACAAAGATACGACGCAGGAACTTTAAAATTACGCGGCGTATCAATAGATAAGCTGGCGTAATTCTTTTGTGGATCTGCCCCAAAATGTTGAAATATAATTATGCAACTTGTTTGCATATTAATTTACACCTTAATTTGTAAAATGGTAAAAAAAATAAAAATAATAGCTTCCTTTTGTATCTATTTGTCAAAAACACAATCGAATGACCTATATACTATAGTGCTGACAAGAGTGCTTCAAATAGTATGGCCCGGATGCACAAAGCACTTACGTCGTATCTATGCGCCGTGCCCACAAACCGAGATACGCATTAAAAATAGGCTTCATCCGACCGACGTAACTTGCCTACGCTGGCGTATCGTGGGCGCATATTTACGCTGGACGCAAGTGGCGCTCCCATTGATTTCCTATTCAAATATGGAAATGAGGGAGATACGTCGATTCACGAACGTACTTGCGCCCGGCACATAATATACGCGGTTTGCGTAAGTCGTACGTCTGGCGTAAAGTTATTCCCCATATAGGAGGCGCAACCCATGCAAAGGTATAGAGCAGGGAACACAAGCCGTCGTATATTATGTTGTTTACGTTGTACGTGAATAGGACTAGGCGTGGGTTATGTTCACGTTGTAGGCAGTGATCCGTCGTATCTTAGGGAGTAGTTCTGACGTGATTCTGAGCATGCGCAGTGGTATGCTCGGCCCATCATTTGCATGGGGTCACGCCTCATTTGCATGGCTCACGCCTACTTCCACTTACGACGACTTACGCCTAGGAAACCCAGTGCAGTTTTGGCAGCACTGGCTTTGTGAATCCAGTGCTTGCCTCTCTGGCTATGTCGGCGTAGCGTATATGAGATACGCTACGGCGGCATAATTATGCGCCGATGTCTGTGAATCCGGGCCTATATATTTTTTTATGCCTTTAAAATGTATGTAAAGTTTTTTTATGTTTGGGTAGAATGTAAAAGAGTCAGAGCCCCTTTCTGTTTTTTATTTCTATCTGTGTCCCTCACTGCTGGTCCTGGTGACCATTGTCGTCAGTACAGAAAAATAAATGCAAAATTCTTGATTTTTCACAGGAACCCGAGGTAAAGGGAGAGGGAAATAAAGAAATCCCTTCTAAGTTCCGGCTGTGTCACTTCAACAGGAAGTGAATGCAAATCTACCTGATGGGATACCGACAGAAGAAAAAAAGGTCTTAGGGCCAGTTCACACCAGTTGCAGTTCAGTGCAGTTCCATTTTTCTGCACCAATACAGTCAGTTCCGGTCAGTTTTTGGTCAGTTTCTGCACCGCCAACTGACCAGAAACTGACTGCACTGGTGTGAACTAGAGCCATTGGCATACATAGAAAACACAGTGCATACATTTTTAGTGCAGAAAAAACACACGGAACTGAACGGAACTGGGTTTAGTTTGGACTAGCACTTAACCTTCCCGTAAAAAAAAAAAAACGTTATATACTTTGAAGTCACTATTACAGTAAGGTTGAAATATCCTCTTGACTATACAATGACAAAAATAGACTCTGAAATGTAAGTAACAAAAACTGTATGTAATTATACTTATTATATTGAAATATCTTGTGGGAGGTGAACAACCACTGGCCAAATTCTTATTTGATAATGGCAGAGTCATATCAAATTGTTCTATTTTCTTCACTGTCTACAAAATTAGTTAGCAAGTCCAATGCTTTGATCTAGTTGAATTGTGTTGCTCATTGTCACACTTTCTATAGTTTTGGATTACCTTTCTTTCTTTTCTCTCATTGCCACTCAAGATTTTACCAACATTTTCAACTAGGATGTTCTGAAAGTGGAACTTTAGTCAGGAAATTAAGTCCTGCTAGATCACTTCATGCTGGCCCCTTTCGTAAATATAGAGCATAAATATAAGCATCATATATAAGTGCCTATACTGTTTAAAATCCAGTAATACACTGTCTAACCCTGCTCTGCACATGCTTAGTTGCTCTCTGTTTTTCGGTAATGCACCGGCTCTGTGCCAAAAATCAGAGCAACTAGAAACTGATCTGCTAACAGCCTAAAGATTTGCTGCTCAGGGGCTCTGTAGGGCGGAATTGTACGAGAATCTGGCCCATTATTTTTAATCAAGTTGTTATGGGTAAGGTTCCGCATTAAGCTTTATAAAATATAATCTTTACAATACTACTACTGTACTACTACATTAGCAAAACACAGGTCCTAACATTACATATTATATGCTTTCTGTTTACATATAATTAGTATTTTTCTGAGATAACCAACTTTTTTTGAAGTTGCCATTTAGAAACCAACTAAATCTTCATGATCAGCAGTTGTAAGTTAGTTTTGAAAAAATGTGTGCTTTCCCTGGAAAAGGCAACAGAAAGTTAAAAGGTTGAAGGCTAAAGGCTGAAGTTGCAAGGGCAAAGTATTTGTTCCTAACTTAACAACATTTTGCTGTTAACAAAGAAATGCAAGCGTTTAAAATCAGCATTAAATCAAGCAATGTGCTGTATTTTTCCATCTATTTATTGCATGCTTGTATCCATGGTCTAAGCTGATGTGTAAGGCCCCTTTCACATGGGATGGATCAGTAATGATCCACCCCGTGCACCTCCGCTTGCTTAGCAGGGATCGCTCCGTTGATCCCCGCTGAGCCGGCGGATGACAGGGCGGTCCCCGCACACTGTGCAGGGACCTCCCTGTCTTTTCTCCGCTCTCCCCCATGGGGGGATCGGATGAACATGGACTGTCTGTCCGTGTTCACCCGATCCGATCCGTTTAACAAGAAGTTCCAAACAATTTGACAAAACAGATAATAATTTGTAAATTACATTGTAGTTGATTTACCTAATACAAATAGACTGTGAACTTTGCAAGCTCTGCTGACTTCCATCATCCAATCATGTAAAAGCAAAAACTGATTGTCATTGGGTATGCTATGCAAAATTAAACTTTACCTCATTTACAATAGAAAATTACTATGCAGAGTGTAAGTACATTTGCACAGTGTACAGTCTATTTGCTTTTAGTAAATTAACCCCATAATTCTTAGTGTTTTTTTAAATGTTAGTACATTCCTAAACTTTGTGTTACTGAATAAAACATAGTGGGGGAGATTTCCTTAACCAGTTCCCTACCAAGCCATAGTAATACGACGTCGGCAGGAACTGTCTGTCCCTCAGAGTGGACGTCATATGACGTCCTTTGCATCGCGGCCACTCGCGACCCAGTGTGCGTGCCCGGCGGCCGCGAAGTCCGCCGGGCACCCGCGATTGCCGGCAATCATGGCAGGAGTGTGGATCTGTGTGTGTAAACACACAGATCCACCTCCTGTCAGAGGTGAGGAGACCGATGTGTGTTCCCAGTACAGAGGAACACAGATCTGTCTCCTCCCCTTGTGAGTCCCCCTGCCCCTACAGTTAGAATCACTCCCAGGGAACATATTAACCCCTTCAGTGCCCCTAGTGTTAACCCCTTCACTGCCAGTCACATATACACAGTAATCAGTTTTATAGCACTAATCCCTGTATAAATGTAAATGGTCCCAAAAACGTGTCAAAAGTGTCCCATATGTCCGCCGCAATGTCACGGTCACAATAAAAATCGCAGATCGCCGCCATTACTAGTAAAAAAAAAATTTGTAGACGCTATAACTTTTGTGCAAACCAATCAATATACGCTTATTGAGATTTTTTTTTACCAAAAATATGTAGAAGAATGCGTATCGGTCTAAACTGAGGAAAAAATAGTTTTTTTTTTCAAAAATGTGATATTTATTAAATCAAAAAGTAAAAAATATGGTGTTTTTTCAAAATTGTTGCTCTTCTTTTGTTTTTAGCGCAAAAAATAAAAACCGCAGAGATGATCAAATACCACCAAACAAAAGCTCTATTTGTGGGGGGAAAACATAAAGATTTCATTTGGGTACAGTGTTGCATGACCGCACAATTGTCATTCAAAGTGCAACAGTGCTGAAAACTAAAAATTGGTCTGGGCAGGAAGTGGGTGAAAATGCCCTATATGAAAGTGGTTAAACAAGTGCACTCAAAAGCTGATGCAGCTGTGCATATTAACCAATCAGCTTCTAACTTCAGCTTGTTTAATTAAGCTTTAACAATAAAACCTGGAAGCTGATTGGTTAATAGGCACAGCTGCACCAGATTCTGCCTGCACCAGTTTTAGTACCCCCCCCCCCCAGTGTGTGGAAGGGATAGAGGCAGCTGAGATGTTCAGAACAAATGGAGATTTTGATGAACTTCTTGTTGAATTTACAGAGCTTTTTCCTCCAGATAATGCGGACAACAAAGCCAAATATAGAGTGCTTTAAGAGTAAAAAGTCTGGAACTCGAATGGGACCTTCCAACATCTCTGCTTTGAACTTCCTAAACAGTAGAAAATTGAAAATTAGAGAACCATTGAAATCTACAATATTCAGCTAATTGTGTAAAATACAGGTAGATTTTTTTGATTGTGGTGGCATGTCACAAGGTCCAAGTGCCAGATAAAATGTATTTTGTTATTTTATAACAGGCATTGTTATCACTTAGCACTTAGAAAATAGTAAAGGTTACTCTCTATATATAGGCTTTTTATTGCATAGGGGTTGATTCACTAAAGCCAGCTAGACTGTTCACTTTGCAAGTGCAGTTGCACTCTGCAAGGAAATTTGCATCAGAGCCTTGTGAATGAGGTGAATCTTTACTGACTTCAATCATTCAATCATGTGCAAGAAAAAATGCTGTATTTTCCTTGCTCCTGGTATTGTTTGCCAAGGGAAGTTTCACCACATTTTATTACGTTCTGGTGAAAATTCTCTTACAGACTGCAATTTTGCTTTTAGTATACCAACCCCCCTTGAAAAATCTCTAAAATTAAAAAAAAGTTTAAAACTTTATACTAAATAAAACAAGACAAGACAACATTCAAGCAATTACTGGAGTGAAGCCCCATAGGTAGGGTGAAGCAAGATTGCGGCGAAGGCATTGAATGTGACGAGCGCATGCTCATCATACGCAATGACATCACTGCATTCTTGCCTTTTAAGAGAACCGCGGTTCTTTTGAAAGGTCTGTGTGTACACTCGGGCGGCAAGAGATTCTTGCCAAGAATCTCGTCGGGAAAAACAACGTTTTTTTCCTGACGAGATTCTTGCCCGTGTGTACGAGGCCTTAAACTATAGTCTGGTCTGCTGCAGATGCAACAAGTCTTCTAATACTTCCCATTTTCACTTTTCCCACCCTCACTCCATGTTCTTTGGTAAGCATACTTGCAGCAGCACACACAATGATACAATTACTTACTTTTTTTATAATATAAAATACAAATACAATTAGGTAATTCCCTATACTTTGCGACTAGAATATTTGTAGCACTCCACCTGCTGCAGAGAGAAGGTTCATTTGTGGGTCCATCAAGGAGAGGGGACTTGAAACTTTCTACAGCCATGAAAGAGCTTTCATTTTTTACCCTATTCCTACCCCACCATCAGAAAATGGGTTAAATTAAATATAATTTTTCCCTCTCCATCAGAAAGGAAGTTAACTGTACCCTAATAACCTATGCCACCATAGGGAAGACCTAAGTTTTCCCTTTTCTATCTGTTAGTATAGTGGTACAACAGGTCATTAATTTTCATTGAATTCATTTATTAAAGCATATAAAGATATACAGTGGTTAGGTGTCAGTGGGTGGGTAGGTGAGGGAAGCAAGTTGTCTTTTTTTTTACAAATAGTGTTGAATTTGAATTGACATTTCCAGCACAATATTTATCATGTGCTGACCTTTCAAACCAATAGGAGAATCAACAGCACTTTGACAAATTCAATCTCATTAAGAGAAATAGCCCATATAGCAACAAGCTTTTGAACAAAGACACTGTTTAGAAAGGTATTTTATTATTCTGTAAATTAAGGTGAATATTTTGTCTCTAAAAAAAATTCAGACATGTAGTGTCCTCCTTATAGTGTAAATAATTACATTATACTCACTATACTAATAGGTAAATGCCTAAATGCATCTTTCAATTAATTTCAGTGCATGTAATTGATAACATGTATTTCGATAAAACAAAGTTATTAATCTTTGCGTCAGTTATATTGCTTATAACTGAACAGTACAACAAGCTATGGGGCTACTATGCATTATGGAATTATTATGGTTGCATCAAGATGGAAGGGAAGGGTTGGTAATCAGTTTACAGTGGACCCATCCATTTTTAAGGCATCATATCAATAATAGCAACTTAATCGTATGTTTACAAAGAGAGATTTTAAATATAGAAGACTCTAGACTACAGAACAATATTTGCTTATGAAGTTGTAATGCTCTGGCTCTAAATATGTACAACAGGTTGCAGAAATGTTCTTCACAATTAGGCTTCATGTACATGGGACGTTTTTACAACCTATCCTGAATGATTTAACTTGACAGATGGTAACCCATGTTTAAATCGTCTGTTTTGCCAGATTTACATTCCGTGTTTAGCGTTTTTTGCCGCGGTTGCATTTAGAAGTGTTTCAAAAACACGTTTAGACACGTTTGGCGTCTGAAACGTCAGAAACTTCGGCGTCTGAACTAATTTTTTTGCCTTCAAAAAAAGGCCTATAAATGCAACTGCCTAAAAATGACAGTAAACAAACCTGTGTACATGTACACATAAGATAATGTTAAATGAGTTCAGGGGCAGTTGAAAAAAGCTTCCAACTGCCTCTGAATGTCCGTTTAGCAGCAGCAGTGTACATGGGGCCTTAGTATTTAGTCATATACTGAAAAAAAATTGTCAGAATTTTTTTTCAAACACTGGCAGCTTTCTGCTCATATACCAATATGTGCCATCAGGCAGTATCTGTTGCTATTGCCCTTTGCATTTTTAAAAAGTTGGATTTGTACCCTTGTCAGTCTGTCTCCCATTATGTGTCATGTAATGTGTTTTATGTTTGTGTGTGAAAGGTTTTAGTAAGAGTTGGATCTTATTATTTTGTATTACATATAAAATGTTTAAAAATATTTGAAGTAAATAAGTTGACTCAGATTCACAATGCTTGAATCTGTTACATGTGTGTTTTCGGTAAAGTATTTTTACATCAACAACTGAACAGGGCCTTCTGTTAATAAATATTTAAATGCTATATTAAACTTTTGACAAATATGGGCATTCTAGGTAGTGTAATGAACTGAAGATAAAATACAATACCTTGGGTGAAAAGGCAAACAGACTTGTCAGAAATGTTGCTCCAAAATTGTACTGCTCTCCCTTGTGAGTACAGAAAGACCCTGCACCATGCTGACAGCCTATGTCAAGTCGGTAGAGAATCTTCACATTAGAAAATGTTCACTTCACTTTATGAAGAAAGTAAAGGTATGTTCATGTGAATCATCCAATCATATGCAAGGTGAAATCTAGTTTTTGTGCAGTTCTGGCAATGATTAGGTATTAAAAGTAAATGCAGTTTTACTTATTTTCTCAGTGAATGTACTCTACTCCCTTAGTAAATAAACTCTATTTTGGTAACTGGAGTTAACAAATGATAATTTTCTTATTTGTCAATTAATGAACCATAATTAAGAGTATTTATAAAGTTTTGAATTGCCACTTACAGTATACACATGCTATAGGAATTGTACATAAATCAATATTTAAAGTTTTCATACATTTAAAGTGTCTTTAAAACATTAAGAAATAACTACATTATTAATGTATATTTACATATATCTAACTTTAGGAAGTATACTACTGTAAAAAAGTACTCTATTTCATTTGTTGAGCTGTATTTTAGTTTAGCCAGTATAAGAAGTGAGTGAATTCAATTTGGCAAAATAAATTTAAATAGAAAGTTTTGAATTTAAAATAAGAATAAATCAAACCTGCTATGCTTTTAGTCTTGAGAAAAGTAATCATTAATTACATTTTGCAGGTTTTGTTGAAGTATTAAATCAGTTATCAAGGTTTCTATGAAATTCATGTCTGCATTCACATTGAAAGCACTGAGAAAACATTCAGTTACAGCTACAAAAACATTGGTCACGTGGCAAAAGCAAATTTCCATTTAACATAAAAAATAATAGACAACATTTTACTGCATTCCCTGTGTTACAACAAAAGTGGAACCACAACAAAAGAATTGTCATTTAAGGAATTCCCTTTACTGCTAACTTTTACTGTATTCATATCTATCACTAGAGATCACTTCTGAAGGCAACTATGTTTATAAATGAGGAAAATATTTAATGACATGGCAATAGAAGCTGTTTCAAATTTTTTATTTAAAGGACCTAAGTGTGAATGTGTTGATTCATGATTCTGTTAGCTGAGTTTCAGATAAACTATATGTGTTATGTATATTTTTTTGCTATTATTTTTCATTTTATTTTATTTTTAAAAATGGCAGCATGATAATGTTTTTTCTTTGATGTGATTAAGTATATAATACATGTTATCCTATAGTTGCTTGAACTAAAATAGCTTCATGCTACAGTTTGTGTTTTTTTTATTGTGAACAACTTAAGCTATTTCACATTAAAAAATGCACTTTTGAGCAAATTCTATACACAATTACAATAAAAAATTAACCCCTTTGCCTGTTGTTTCCACGTTCCTTTATGCACATATAAAACTGGAGTTTTTATTAGAAGAAAACTTTAATAGAGGTTGTGGCCTCAAATTAGTCACCTATAATTTAAGTTATTGTAATTGTTAGGGGTGATGGACATATTAATGTCTATGTAATGTATTATGTGCATAGATAATGCATTAATATGCCTATATGATGAAAGCTGTTTTGTAATAATGCTTTAACAATAAAGCATTTGGCCTTAATCTACCAGATGGGACTTCAGTTTTGTTGGGGGGTAGTAAGTGTTGGAACAGAAAACAATATGACATGGTATATTAAAATACATTTTCATTTTGACACATCTAATAGCTGATGAGTATATCAATTTATAAATAATGTAATAACTCATTTGTACAGTTATATATTATATATATATATATATATATATATATATATATATATATATATATATATATATATATATATATATATATATATATATATATATATATATATATATATATATATATATACATATTACAGGTTAGTATTAATAAATTAATATAGCATTTAAATTATTTAATTATAATGTAGAAGTTTAGTTGGTATCAAAGGTTTCATTTATTACATGCTCATTTTTTCTTTTTTTACAGCATGTTATTTAAAAGTAAAAAAAACATAAACAAAATGAAAAGCATTTAAATAAATGTTAATGCTGTTCACTAATGTGTAGAAGTAGGTTACAAAATACAAAATAATTTAAATTACATTTCTGTAACATTTATTTTTTTAGGTTTAGAAAAAAAGATTGTATAGGTCCTATTCCTATCAAATAAATAAATTCGATTTAAATATCAATCAAAATACTTAAGAAAACATGACTATAATTATTTTAGATAGACAACTATATAACTAATTTACTACATATTAAATAATGTATAATCTGTATAAGTTTAACTGTATAAAAATCATTTCTAGACGCTTTAAATATTTGCATGTGTACATACAAATATGTTTGTGTATTTTCCTGCAAAGCTGCGCTGAAATGCAAAATGAATGTTATGCATTATTTAAACAATATAAGGATTGTTATTAGGTTATGCTGCCACCTATTGTTCTTAGTTGAGCATCGCAGTATATTCTTTGCAATTGTGTATATTGTTTTTGACTGTGAATAGTTGGCCAGTGTCAATTTTAAGAGTAACTATATTTTCTTTACACACAAAAGCACACACACACATATATGAAGGAATAAAGAAAAAAAGAAAAAAGGAAAGAAAGAAAGAAAGAAAGAAAGAAAGAAAGAAAGAAAGAAAGAAAGAAAGAAAGAAAGAAAGAAAGAAAGAAAGAAAGACACATGTTGCCATTTAAAATGGAATATACAGCATATCTGAAAAACTAATGCCAAAGATGGATGTGTTCTACTTTTTAATGTTTATGAGATCACAATATAAATAATGCAAACTGTGTCCTGGGATATATGAAGCAATGGATTACTAAATCAAAACATACAGCTTGCTGACTTTTCTCAGTAGCCAAAGAGTCAAATACTCAACAACAACATTAGGAATCATAATTAAATTTAAGTTTCTGTCCTATAGAATTGAAGTAAAAATGTAGCTTATATATTTGAACTTTGACATGCTAATGCTTAAAAAATACTCTTTTTAAAAAAATGCCCCAAAAAGGTAATTATCCATCCTTACTCAAGCTGCAAAGAGCATTTAAATAAATATGACTATTACTCTTCATAACCTGCATTATATATTTCTGACATTAAATATCTTATGGTAATATTTCACCAGTGGTAATAATTTTAATGTTTCATAGTTTACAGTACTAAACAAAACAGTCACCAATTGTATTATTTTGTACAGCATTCTTAATTACTGTAAATGATGTATAATATATATATATATATATATATATATATATATATATGAGTAAATAATGTAAGTGTGTGAGAAATTATGTTTACAATCTGTAAACAGTGGTCATATATTGATCAGTGTGTTAGTTTTTACTATTTGTCAAATGCCTTTACAGATGAAAGCATGAAGGGTTAAAATAGTGTCTTACATGTTCATATTTGCTTTGTAATTAAAAAAAATGTCTCAACTAGTTAATTTGTATTATTACTTAATGAATTGCATGTTGGAACTTAACCCAATTTTAAATAATATTAAAAAGATTTTGATTTGTATTAAATAATTCACATGTGTTTATCATCGTTAAGCAGTGCTTATACTGCTTGTAGTCTTTAAAAAATTGTAGACATTCATAAATGTAAATAGGGTGAACACTATGACATCATTAAATCATTGATGATTAGATGAACCAGTGTATAAATAAGTACATTTGTGTTTGGTTACTGAAACAGATGCACTATGAGTTCGATTTTATGATTATCAGGATGATTCGCAGTAGATAGGTCTGGAAAAAAAGAGAAAAGAAATGTAATAACAAAAAAAGAAAAAACACACACAAGCTATGTATCATAGTAAAAATAGACATTGTTTATAAATATTTTTATTATCTGTCCTATTAACTGTGTCTGTAATATTTCTGTTTCAGTTAAATACCACACAAGCACAGTATTTTTACCATAAAACATAATCGAATGTTTAAAAACACTGTACACATCTGAATCAAAATGCATTTTATTAAATAATTTTGTAAACAACATCATTATCATACATGAGCATCATAAGATCAGTGGAGCTTTCTTCTGTGTCAAAAAAAATCCTTTGCCATCTTTTTTTGTATTAATTTACAAATATTTATAACCATTTTACCAGAAGTCACTCTCCTTTTTTAATAAAAACACAATAATTAAGTTTTTGCATTTGCATAGATAAAAATGATGGATAAGCTTGGATGGAAAAGCACCTACTAGCTCATTGTACACAAGTCATATGTCAAAACCTTTGCATACAAGTACTAATGACAAGATACAATTAGCATGTGTATGAATACACATAAGGAAACTAAACAGAATTTGAAAATTCAATGAGCACAAAAACACACACACTCACGTAAATACAATTTCTTGCACACCCACATGCATACAATGAAAACAAAAATGATATGTGGAATATACAATAAACTGAATATGTGTGTGTGAGAGTGTTTTACTCAATCTAGTAATAAAAATGAATCATAGTTACCATTGATTTTCTTTTCTCTCTACATCTATGCAATGTGCCTTCATCCTTTTTTGAGTGGGAACTAAACTAGAAGGGATATTCTGCACTACAGCACATACATAGCTATCGCCTCTAGACATGACCCAAAATGATGCTAAGAAGTCTTGCTCTAACCTCCTGCTAACCAGCCTCTTGTGATTAATTCAGCATGTCCTTGAAAGTATCTGCTTGAGAGCATTGGTTTTTTTAATTTAGGAGTTCTTGAAGCCCACCTATAGTTTCACTCTGTTTTTCGTTTTTTTATCATAGAAAAAACATTAATCTATGAAGACTGATATGTGGTAACTGAAAGAAGCCAACTGCCTGAACACCACTCAGAAGGGCCATCAATGCCTTAATGATGTCTAGAACCAATATTACAGAAGTATACAAGATTATTGCCATACTTTTTGAATTTTTATTTTGTTTTTGTGTTTTCATTTAAAAAACAATGTCATTTTAATTTGTATTCTTTCCAGAAGAGCAGCAGCCTGGCCACAACATTTTAATTTCTAACCAAACACCAGCAATCACCACTGTCACATGGATGGAATAAAGAGAGCAATCTAACATCCAGGGATATGAATTTCTGATCAGTGGCTGGCAGACTGCCGTAAAGGCTTACAGTAATCCCATTGGACAGCTCGGGTTGATGAAGCCTGGGAACAGGCAACCACAATGTAGGTAGTTCACAATTGCAAGCATTTGTCCATAATTTAGAGCTATATGAGAAGTGGAGAGTATTCATCTGAACAACAAGCTGTAATTTTACAACAGTAACATTTATACAATTGTTAACCCATCACAACCATGTGCTGCCAAGAAAGTTTTTTTTTTTTTTGATGGTTATAGGCACACACCAGCAGCTGTGCTGTAAATGCTGCTATTTTGAGATAGAGAAAACAGTTTCAAATAATCAGTTCCTTTAAGGTGTGCTCTTACATAATTGGAACACACCCTGCATTCAATGCTTGCAAAATATACAAAAAGTGTTTTATATTTATAGATTTAGGAAAGAAATGCATATGCATGATGTTATGAAATCATAAATCTAAAATAACTGTTAAAAATGGGGACCAGTTCAAGGGTTTAGTTGCGCTAAAGAGAAAAAAAAGTAAATATTGCGTTAAAATATGCAATAGAATACTAATGTAGTATTAAGCAGGTTAGGTGTTAAACATGGCATTCTGGTTTTAGATTTCGGAATTTAGATTTCACTGTGAAACTGGGGTGCTGCAGAGTCCTTTAAGCGAATAGAGGCTTTCCATAGAACATCTCCCGCAATAGAACTTTTTCATAGGCATCAGATCCTGGTGCCAAAGTGCTGATGACATGCTTAGAAAATCTAGATCTTTTTCAGATATTTATAGAAGCATTAAAGAAGCATTTCTAATGCCGCGTACACACGATCGGACATTCCGACAACAAAACCGTGGATTTTTTCATGACGGATGTTGGCTCAAACTTGTCTTGCATACACACGGTCACACAAATGTTGTCCGAAATTGCGAACATCAAAAACGTGGTCACTTACAACACGTACGACGTCACTATAAAAGGGAATAACAAGTGTGCCACCCTTTGGGCTCCAATCTTGTGTTGGTGAGAGACGATTTGTGCTTTTCAGCCTTGTGCTTTTCAGTCTGTTACTGCTCTTCAGAAATAATAAAGAAATCAGTTTGTCAGAACTCTGTGTGAATATCAGCAGCAAAACAACTTCATTATTCTAGCATTATAAATAAGAGAGTGCGCTGCATTAAAAGATTAAAAAATTTGCAGCGTGATTAATGTGCTATCTCCATTACGAAGGATAATTTTACCAGACTGAGCGCTTCCGTCTCGTACTTGATTCAGTGCATGCATGGAATTATGTGCGTTGGAATTGTCTACACACGCTCGGAATTTACGAGAACGGATTTTGTTGTCTGAAAATTTGAAAACCAGCTCTCAAATTTTTGTTGTCGGAAATTCCGACAGCAAATGTCCAATGGAGCCTACACATGGTCGGAATTTCCGACAACAAGCTCCCATCGAACATTTGTTGTCGGAAATTCCGACCTTGGGTACGCGGCAATAGGGTGATAAGGGATGCTGAAATGTGAATACATTTACTAATTTGTTGTCATCAGTATTAGGCATGGTCACATGGACTAAAGCCTCACATGCAGTGCTGTGATGTGAGTAGAGTTTTCAGTCACAGCTAATCTTACCCAATGCAGTCATACCCAATGCAGTGCTGTGATCACATGATGTGATGCCGTGTTTAGGTTATAAAAAGTGGAGCAGGAGCAGCAGGAGATCTCCTTGATTTTGGTTACTCCTACTGACCCTTTGGAATATGCAGTTATTCCTCCTTTGTTTAAAACTTTACTTAAACTTTGAGTTTAGGCCCATCTTGGATTGTCATGATAGATAGAGTGATGTCAGCTTTCTGTTCCTAGTCTTGCCATTATTGCTTTCTCTGGCACACCTTAGGAGTAGTGTATTTGATTGACAGATGTCTAGATTATGTCAGCTGCTGCCGTTGCATTGACATTACAGAACAGAAAGAGAAAGAAAGAAGAATATTTCATAACCATTGGGGTTTGCCAATTTGTGAGGCAATGTGAATACTTTAAATAAGATCATGAAACTTAAAGAGATTCCAGTAAGGCAAGACTCCGGACAGCATTGCATTTCTTCAAAATCTGAACTTTCCAGTCATTCAGAAAGAGGAATTTCACAGTTACTTCCAGTACAGGTTGTACATGAACTTAAAACTTAAAGAAATTGGTTTTCTGGCAACAGTCATAAAATTCTAATTTAGTGACAATTCTCTGTATGAAGCTCATCAAGAGAATGCCTGACACAGTGCTAGAATGCCAAGAGTGGGCAAAGCAGTAATCAAAGCAAAAGGTGGCTACTTTGAAGAACCTAGAATATGAAATATATTTTCAGTTGTTTCACACTTTTTTGTTATGTATAATTTCCACATGTGTTAATTCATAGTTTTGATGCCTTCAGTGTGAATCTACAATTTTCATAGTCATGAAAATAAAGAAAACTCTTTGAATGAGAAGGTGTGTCCAAACTTTTGGTCTGTACTGTACCTTGACTGAAAAATGTTCCAAACTGAAGTCTGAACAATCCAGGCTCAAGTGGTGTTTCTGCATGAGACACATTTTGGATCCAATAAAATTCCCAACCTGCGCTGTTCCAGAAACCCATTTGCATATCATAACACTTCTCCCAATTCCAAATCTAAAAGGGCTTCTATTTTCATCTTGTTACAACTCCCCTGGAATGAGTCAGAAGTCGTCCTGATGATGAGGGTCCCTGTCTGTGTGAAGGTGTCAGGGCCTGAATTTGAACCTGAAACCTCTTCTGTGTAAGGCATTGTCCCTTCTTTCTGAGCTACCTCGAATGCTGGACAGTTCCCTGGACAATATCTTGAATTACCCTGTCTTGAACCTTTTTTGTCTTGAAGCCCGAACTCTTTGTTCCTCCAATAAACTTCCTGATTTAAGCCATGCTGCACTTCCTGTTTGCCAGCATATTGTGCTATCTCCAGGCCATATCTCGTTCCTGTCTTCCCTGCTGCCGTCCATATTTTGCTCCCGCACGTTATCGACCCTTGGCTTGTTCCTCGACTATGCTTCTGTCTGATCCCAATCTGTGACCGTGAACACGTCCTTTTTAGTGACAAAACACGTAACGAGGAGCTACGTTCTGACGTCACCACGTCTATGCCAAATCCCGGAAGTATACGGGCTACCATCGAGAGCCGGCCGGCTCGATTGTTTATATGCCATTTTTTATCTACTTAAGTGTAAGTGTCCATTCGACTTTTTTTATTCAATAAATGTATCAGGTTTACACCAAATAAGCCTTTGTTTTTTTATGGGGATATCTTGGATACTTTTAACTTTTCACAAGGGTTACCATCATTGAAATTGGGGCGTCCAGTGTATGCCACAGAGACCCCAGGCTGGGTTATTAGCCACATGCGCTCAGTAATCCACTGTAACAAGGGATCGTATAATTTCAGTAAGCTGCAGTGTGTGCTTAGGTGGAGGTGTTTTTCTATCCTCACTTCCTCCCGGGTGTTTTTGTATTATGTGTCACTGTGGATGATTCACCAGCACACTTTGTATGGACTACCAGCATTTTCTATCAACCAAAGACTTTCTGTGTTTGTTTTTTTAAGTGCCACCCCTGGGAATTTTAACTACCTTCATTGTGTGTGTTAAACGTAGAAACTGATAGTCTATTTTCATTAGACATAATTGGATTTAAACGTCCTCCCATGTTTAGATTTATCACTCGTTTTCTTCACTAATTAATTTGTTGGTGAGTGCACCCATACTAGCACTAGTTGGCTAGTGCTTCACAGGTCCATTTGCAGTGCAGCTTTTTTCTTTTATCATGACTAGAGTTGAGCGGACACCTGGATGTTCGGGTTCGGGTCCGAACCCGAACTTTAAAAAAAAGTTCGGGTTCGGGAACCCGAACCCGAACTCCGAACCCCATTGTAGTCAATGGGACACGGACTTTCAGAAAAAAAAAATGTGCGGAGGTCCCCGCAAATTCAATAACCAGACCCTTTAGGTCTGGTATGGATATTATGGGGAACCCCGCCGTCAATTAAAAAAAAAAATGACGTGCAGTTTCCGGTAAATATCCATAACCAGACCCTTCAGGTCTGATATGGATATTAAGGGGAACCCCGCCGTCAATTTAAAACAAAAATGACGTGCGGTTCCCCCTAAATATCCATAACCAGACCCATTATCCGAGCACGTTGACCTGGCCGGCCGCAGAAAAGAGGGGGGGACAGAGTGCGGCCCCCCCCTCTCCTGAACCGCACCAGGCCACATGCCCTCAACATGGGGAGGATGTCCCCATGTTGATGGGGACAAGGGTCTCATCCCCACAACCCTTGCCCGGTGGTTGTGGGGGTCTGTGGTCGGGAGGTTTATCAGAATCTGGAAGACCCCTTTAACAAAGGGGACCCCCAGATTCTGACCCCCCCCTGTGTGAAATGGTAATGGGGTACACTGTACCTCTACCATTTCACGAAGGAAGTGAAAAGTATTGTAAAAAAAACACACTGACACCGTAGAATAAAGTCCTTTATTAAAAAAAACTCCAGCGCTGAAAAATCCACTCGTTCCCGGCTTCCAGCGTTGTCCTCATCCTGCGACGGTGATCTCCCGCAATGAGAAGATCCTGCGGCGTCCGGGTCATCTTCGATCCATCGCTGAGAAGATCCATCCGGAGCGCAGCATCCCCGACCTCCTCATCGCCGGACACAGCCCAGTGGAATGACGCGCTGGGGCTGTGTGACATTACTTATATAGAGGAGGCAGGGGCACCCGTCACGTGACCCCGCCCCCTCTGACGTACCCTCTGCTACGTCACTGGGGAAGCCCAAAAAGAGGGAAGCCGGGCTTCGCCAGTGACGTAGCAGAGGGTACGTCAGAGGGGGCGGGGTCACGTGACGGGTGCCCCTGCCTCCTCTATATAAGTAATGTCACACAGCCCCAGCGCGTCATTCCGCTGGGCTGTGTCCGGCGATGAGGAGGTCGGGGATGCTGCGCTCCGGATGGATCTTCTGAGCGATGGATCGAAGATGACATGGACGCCGCAGGATCTTCTCATCGCGGGAGATCACCGTCGCAGGATGAGGACAACGCTGGAAGCCGGGAACAAGTGGATTTTTCAGCGCTGGAGTTTTTTTTTTTAATAAAGGACTTTATTCTACGGTGTCAGTGTGTTTTTTTTTACAATACTTTTCACTTCCTTCGTGAAATGGTAGAGGTACAGTGTACCCCATTACCATTTCACACAGGGGGGGGTCAGGATCTGGGGGTCCCCTTTGTTAAAGGGGTCTTCCAGATTCTGATAAACCTCCCGCCCGCAGACCCCCACAACCACCGGGCAAGGGTTGTGGGGATGAGACCCTTGTCCCCATCAACATGGGGACATCCTCCCCATGTTGAGGGCATGTGGCCTGGTGCGGTTCAGGAGAGGGGGGGCCGCACTCTGTCCCCCCCTCTTTTCTGCGGCCGGCCAGGTCAACGTGCTCGGATAATGGGTCTGGTTATGGATATTTAGGGGGAACCGCACGTCATTTTTGTTTTAAATTGACGGCGGGGTTCCCCTGAATATCCATACCAGACCTGAAGGGTCTGGTTATGGATATTTACCGGGAACCGCACGTCATTTTTTTTTTAATTGACGGCGGGGTTCCCCTTAATGTCCATACCAGACCTAAAGGGTCTGGTTATTGAATTTGCGGGGACCTCCGCACATTTTTTTTTCCCGAACTCCGATCCCGGACCCGAACTTTTTTCAATTATTCGGGTTCGGGAAAAACCTAAAGTCCGTACCGAACCCGAACTTTACAGTTCGGGTTCGCTCAACCCTAATCATGACCACTGGTTACTGACCTTTTGACTTGTTTACTGATTACGCTCCTGTTTGATCCTTACCTGCTTATATGCGACTGGACCCCAGCTTGCTCACCTCCTGGTGGAATGATCCTGAGGACTACGACCTGGTGCTAACATGCAGCAAAATACATCTCTACCATCAGGAGCTCTGGTGAACACCAGAGGTTTTCTCACAATTTCCTTTTTTCTACTTTCCAACCCCCACCACCTTTGTTATCTATCTGCACCTGTTTGGACTACACTGACACCTCTTATTATAATAAAAACACTATCCATCCTGCCCTTTACCGAGTACAGGATACTGTGCACACTATATAAATGAAACTATATATTATCCTCATAGCAGTCCTTGTTTGGTTTTAGCACTTCTGGTCATCATGATCAACTTTCACTTTTGGATGCGTCATGTTTATTACCATGGAAAAAATAAAGAAAAAGTTGCGCTAGTCCTGTGAGAAAATAAATGAAAAATATAGCAGCCAGCACCAACAATGGAACAATGTTGTATACAAAAATAGAAAAGGAAAAAAGTGCAGCACTAAAAATTGCATAAGGTATAAATCCTATATACAAAATATTCTTTGCAAAAATGCAAATATAGTGCTCACAACCAAGTGAGAATAGATAGAACCTAAAAAAATATATATGAATACCTAAGAGGTATATACAATAAATATACAGTACATGTGAATACCAATATATACCACAAGGGTGATGTGGAGGAAGTCCAATGTTAGAACTGTTCTACATATAAAACGTTCTAATGAAAAAAAAAAAAAACGTCATTGAGGTAGACTAAGTAAGGAAACTTGTGAGGTGAGTCATCCCAAAGCAGAAATCAGATGCATATTCTGTGATACGATCCAATGGTGGTTTACACAGGTGAGAGGAATCACATCAAGGTGTCACCCATACAGGATCAGCCAAGGCATCCAAATGGTAAATGTAAAATGTAAAAGATGGGTACTCTTACCAGATAAGGTGGACACACTCGCCAGCGACGGTGTGTCAATCAAGCCTGTAAGAGCTCCTCAAGACGATGGTAACAATGGAACAGCCGATGGAATTGTTGATAATCACCATCCGAAGTTGAGTACATCCAAATTAAGGTAAATCACTGAAGAAATCCTTACAAAGGGCAGCAGGTATGCATGTTCAATCATTGGAACATGGAAGGAAGAGGAAAAAAGCTCCACTTAGTGTAGTTTTTTTTTTTTCATTAGAACGTTTTATATGTAGAACAGTTCTAACATTGGACTTCCTCCACATCACCCTTGTGGTATATATTGGTATTCACATGTACTGTATATTTATTGTATATACCTCTTAGGTATTCATATATATTTTTTTAGGTTCTATCTATTCTCACTTGGTTGTGAGCACTATATTTGCATTTTTGCAAAGAATATTTTGTATATAGGATTTATACCTTATGCAATTTTAGCGCTGCACCTTTTTCCTTTTCTATGTTTATTACCATGTACCAGAATATTGTTATTATCATTAATAAACTATTATTGTATACCTATGTGCTTCACTTAAAGTCCCACTGCCCCTTTTCCCAATTAATTGTTTTCAATAAGCAATGAAACCCGACAGGACTGTCTTTTGCCCTCGCCCCCTTATTTTTATATTATTGCTAGAACTATTTTTAAGAACTTTTCAAGTGAATACTGCCTTCACAGGTCTTAACAGTGCATCTATAAGCATATGCTGATCATTTGATCTTTTTTATTTCTTCCCCCCAAACTACAGTCTTGGCCAACTTACAGGAACTAGAGACATATAGGACATTATTCAAATACAAAGTCTATGTCTTGAAAACGAAGCTCTAAATGTTACCATTCCCCCTACAACTAGCACGCTTGCAGAAGCAGTTTACATTTAGATGGTCCTCCTTTCATATTAAGTACCTAGGAACACTGATCCTGGGCAATTTCAGATGCATCAATTAATTGAATTCACAACCGTTATCTAAAAAAATAAAAGCCAATTTTCGGAATGCGGGTAAAGCAGACTTTACATGGTTTGGACAAAATAGCATCCTAAAATAAATATTCTACCTTGGACTCTATATTTCCTACAGACCCTTCTGGTGCTGATGCCATGGGGCTACCTGGAGCATTTAAGGGCCCACTTCATTCACTATAGCTGGAAGGGGGAGAAGACCAAAATAAGTAAAGCTGTCTTTACTCTACCCAAACTCCGGGGTGGGTTTGGGTTTCCTGACCTAATTAAGTATCATACAGCAGTCCACTTGTTGACTGTTGTGATCAGAAGAATGTTAAACCATTATTAGAGATATAACAGGTTGCTTTATCTGTCCCATTGGAAGGCTTGGTGAGCCCAATTGGATTAATCCTGGCCCACCCCCTAATAATATAATAATACTTTCTGAACTGTTAAATCTATCTTCAAGTCTACTTCTCTTTCATTGCACCCCAGCCCACTTTTACCAAATTTTGACTCCTCTATTTTACTGCATAGCTCCACAGACTTACAATTTGCAATCTCTATGCCAAGGGCACATTTATATTGTGTCATGTTTATTCTCAAAACAAACCTATGTCCACCACAAACATCCACGTTTCATTTGGTTCTGGCTTAAACGACTTTTTTGCCTTCAATTTGCTTGCTTGAAATTCTACCTTTGGAGTACCAAAATAGGTGCACTCTAACATCATTTGAAAGGATTTGCAAGGATGCGGTACTGATCAGACATGAATTATTGCAATCTTATTCTATGTTGGTTGCCGGCGAACACCAACAAGATCTGAGCTTCTGATGAAATGAGAACAAGTTCTGAATATGACGTTCTCTCCCATCCAAAAAGTAAAATTTCTTCTTTTTGCTCACAAAGCCTCATTGTTAAAACACATACCAAGACAATGGTTACAAAATACTCACCGGGTAATACAAAATGCCTCAACTCCTACACAAGATCAATCCTTAAGTGTCATCCCTATGCTGAAATTTCCTGAAAGCGTAAGGTTCCCTTCTACACATTTTCTGGGATTGCCCAGTGCTTGCTACCTTCTGGTCTGAAGTCAAGTCCTCCATTAAAAATGTAACTGTATGGTCCCCACAGACTCACTAGTCACCTATCTTTTACATAATATGCAAATACTGTATCTTATATAGAATTTAAAAAAATCACTGATCCCCCATTTTTAGAACACTGACGTGCCTCTGATATCCCACTTATGGAACAACTAACTGCTTTTATTAAAAACCAATCTGAAAAACATTAAAATCTGGACACTGTGGTTGCTACAGTGCCTTGAAAAAAATTCATACCTCATGAAATTTTCCTAATTTTCTCATGTTACAATCAAAAACATAAATGTAGTTTATTTAGATTTTATGTGATAGACCAACACAGAGTGGCACATAATTGTGAAGCGGAATGAAAATGATAAATGTTTTGATTTTTCTTTACAAATAAAAATCTGAAAAGTGTAGCATGCATTTGTATTCAGCCCCCCTGAGTCAAAACTTTGTAGAACCACCTTTCGCTGCAATTACAGCTGCCAAGTCTCTACCAGCTTTGCACATCTAGAGAATGACATTTTTGCCAATTCTTTGCAAAATATCTCAAGCTCTGTCAGATTGGATGGAGAGCGTCTGTGAACAGCAATTTTCAAGTCTTGCCACAGATTCTCTATTGGATTTAGGTCTGGACTTTTCCTGGGCCATTTTTATCCAGCGTACACACGGTCGGAATTTCCGATGGAAAAAGTCAGATGGGAGCTTTTCATCGGATATTCCGACCGCGTGTATGCCCCATCTGACTTTTTCCGTCGGAAATTCCGTTCTCTATTTTTTCCGATCGTCTGTATGCTTGTCCGACGCCCTAAAAACCATGCATGCTCAGAATCAAGTACGAGACGGAGGTGCTCTGTCTGATAAAACTAGTGTTCGTAATGGAGATAGCACATTCGTCACGCTGCAAATTCTGGGATCTTGTAATGCAGTGCATTCTTTTGTTCTTTCTAATGCTAGAATAATGAAGTTGTTTTGCTGCTGATATTCACGCAGAGTTCTGACAAACGTATTTCTTTATTATTTCTCGTGGTTTCATGAATAATCTTTTTTGTTTTTAAAGCCAGATCTCCATAATCATGTTTATAATTCATTTTTAGATTATATTATTTATTTATTTTTTAAATCCAGATCTCCTTATTTTTTTCAAAATTATTTTCTAGTGATCTCCATATATATATTTTTTTTCTGTGTGTCCAGTTACCACAATAACATTATTATTTTGTATTTTTAACCTCAAGGAGGTTGGTTGGTGTCCCTTGTTAAGTTGACATTGTATTTTATGAAATGTACCTGCCTACTCATAAACAAACTGTCTTATTTGAAGAAAAACACATTAGGCAAGTATTTTCTGAAAAAAAATATCCATTTATTCTGAGTCATAACAAAATAAAGAGGAAGGCAACACTGGAGAAACTTCTGGAATTTGCGAAGTCTTTGGACCCCAGGGCAGACATCAAGTCTGTGGAAAAGAAAATTGGTAGCTTGAGGAGTCCATATAATTGGGAGCACAATCTGGTCCAGGACTCCCAGAGTTCAGGAACATCAGCAGATGACATATGTGTCCCCAGTCTGTGGTACTACAACAGGCTGGGTCTTCTGTCAGACCAGACTGAACCCAGGAAATCACTTTCTTATCTTCCCAACACCCTTCCATGCAGCGTTCCCTCCACGCTTCCCTGCAGCCTTCTCTGCACGCTTCTTTGGAGACTGTGGCTCTGGTGTTGGACTTGTGGCAGGAGGAGGAGGATGGACGAGCTCACATATGTGGCTGTTCTCTGTCAGCTGGTCCCTCAATGCCTTCTGAAGGGCCTGAGAAAAAATCCCTCACAGAGGAGACATTGGCCCTCCTCTACTTTTTGTAATCTAGTAGCTAAATAGCAGCCATAGGCCTCTTCGGGGTCGGGGGGGCTCTGAGGACCTCACTTGCCTCCCTAATGAGACCCAGTGCTGCCTCCTCCATGCTACTCCCCTTCCTGGGCCATTTTGTGGTAAGGCGGAGGGGAGACACCTGAGATTAGGTGAGGCCACTGGGCCCGGCCACCTCCTGGCTAACACTGGGCCTGGCCACCTCCTGGCTGACACTTTCCCCTGCCTCCTCCTGCCTGCCACATTCCAGAGCCTTGTCCTGGCTGACCTCATCCTGTGTATAAATAAGGGACATAGTTTTAGTTTTGGGTTCATCAATCACACACAATTTTCAGCTCATGACTGTGGCAAATTGAATGTTAACAAATAGAAAAGACTATCATTCTGACCCCAGCAGTTTTCATTCTTGTCCCAATCATTTTTGGACACTACTGCCTATTGATATGTAAAACACTTTTTGTTTAATCATTAATTTTTTATCAATAATAACATCTAGTTAACAAGAATTTTAGGACAATAAATATGTAGAAAAATACTATACCTGGCTCCAGCCGAACTCATCCACTTTTTCTAAGATATCATGCCCAGGTTTGTCTTCAGCCTCTGCTGGGGTGGAGGGAAGGGTGGAGGGAAGGGTAGAAAGTGATTCCCTTGCTTCAAGCTGGTCATCCAGAAAACACAGTTTGTTGAAGTACCACAGCCTGGGTACATACACAGCCGCTGCTCCTGATCTGAGGGATTTCTGGATCTTAATGTGCTCCTTCTTATAAATGCTCCTCAAGGTACCTATTTTGTTGTCCACCAACTCAATATCTGCGTCGGGGACCCGAGTCTTCACATAGACCAGCAGTTTCTCCAGTGTTGCCATACAAGCTGTTTTTATATAATATAATGGGTGTGTTGCCTTATGAGAAATGTTATGCCTAATCGCAATTAGCAACGGGGAATAATTGTACATATATATATATATATATATATATATATATATATATACGTTAGGATAATTTTAGTGGTGTAGTGTGTAGGAGATGGTTTATGTAAAGGGTTAACTGTACTGACCGTCTGGAGTCTGAAAATATCTATTTAGAACTCTCCGTTTGATATGCATGAAGGCTGGTGGATAAGGTGGCAAGAGACAGCCAGTCACCTACACCTTTTGGAGATACAAACAAGCCAGGAAGAAATCACAGCTGGACGGTAGACTATACGGAGTCACCTGGATTGGCTGTACTCTTCCATGAATAGACATTGAAGGAAAGTTAACGAACTAAGATTTAATTAATTTAACTTCAAATCTATTCATCTCTAAAGCTAAGGAGGAAGTTGCCCATATTTGGGAGAGCTAACAGTAGCCAATCAGAGGTGACACATGGGCTATAAAATAAGGGGTCTCAATCAATAGATTGTAGAGAGGTGATGAGAACTCCTGGGCCCGGGACGTCAGTAACAAGGTAAATTATCAGAAACCATCTCCCAAGCACTTACCATATACTTTGTCATAAGTTGTTATGTTTAATATTTTTAGTGTGATGTACTTACTTTGTATATGAAACAAATATTTACTCCCTTGCTTAAAGACTGTAAATGTATGCGGTATATTAGATAGACTAATATATTTTTCTCTAATAAATGTGTGTTATGTTAAAGCTTTCGCTCTGGTCAATATAACTCTTATTTAAACCATATATCACATATGTGAAATATAAATCTTAAATATAGAATTATTTGTAACAGGTGTTTTACCTCCCACAAATTCCTTATCTCCCTGTACCGGTCTATTTTACCTACGTTAGGATGCTCGTAACTTCCGTTCCTCCTTCTTCCACACACAGAAAGTAGGTATGACACATGCGTGTTAGCTTTATATACACTGCGCATGCATGAAATTCCGCCCACGTTGCCAGCCACTGACATTCTTTCTAGTATATTCCACACCCCTTCACTTTTGGCACGCAGTAGGAGCGACAAGGTGGAGATACAGCAGGTGGCTGATAATTCTAGTAACGAGGAGGAAAGCCCGGAGGTAGAAATGTCACGATCCAGGAGGAGATATAAGGCCTTGAATATGTCCTTTGCAGAGATAGTGGAGATGGTGGACATCTTGAGGAGGACCGACTATGATGGGAAGCATGGGGCGTACCAGAACCCAAATGTGAGAAAGACCAAGATCATGTCTAAATTTGTGAGGAGTCTGCACAGGAATTTCGGGGTACGACAATCCAAGGAGCAGCTGAGGAAACGCTGGTCAGACCTGAAACTGAAGGAGCACGACCAGTTCAGGAGGATCAAGAGAATGCTTCAAAATAGTAAGTATTTGTCCTGTGTTCAGATTATTATTACTTGCATGTTGCTCCATGTGCTTTTCTTTGCTTTTGTACATTTTAAAAGGGCAGTGAGCACAGTAATGGGTCGTTGTAAACATTGTTCGCCCACTAAATACAATGTTTTGGGCAGATACAGGTTAACTACATTTGGTCATGCCTATTTGTATTTAAAGAAGTTTATTACATTGTTGTCTAGATGTGTTTGTAACTAGAATAAAATGCAAGCGTGATTCAGTGTAAAGGAGAGGACACTCAGTAGCTGTTTTCACATCTGGACTCTGGAGCACTAGTGTGGGACACCATAACAACCTTTTTAGGATGTCCGACACAGGCGCTCTAGTGGATACTCGGAGTGTCTCCATGTGTCAAAATTGTCACAAAAAGGTAAAGTATTCCAGCTTTGGTAAGTGCTAAAATCATGTGTTCAGCTTGGAACTCTGCCAAAACACACAATTGTACCCCACTTCCAAGCAATGTTTCATATTCCGTTTGGCCTCAAATATCTGTGTGATAACTATACCTTTTGTTTCATTCTCATAGGGGAGCAAAGACTCATAGGACACATGGAAAAAAGAGGAAATATTGCGCTAACAAAAACAAATTACAATTAAAACTAAAGCAGCCACACTACAATACGACAAATATTGGATAGTGATGTGGGGAAAAAATGCAGCGCTGTAAACCATAAAGGCAGTGAGTCCTCTTGGAAAGTGATGATAATCACTGTGCTGGGACAATACCAACCACAGTGAAAATTCAGAAGTGAAAAAGGTACTGTGATGAAACAAAAACCAAAAGATATGATAATAAAGCACTGAAAAGTCCATCCAAAACAGGTGAAATGAATAGATGATGAATGACCACGTGGATCCTCAGAGACAAATTATCACCATGGACATAAATATGTAATTGTGCTTACCAGAAAGTGTGGATCTGCCTGTCAGCGACAGCAGATCAATAAGACATGAACGATCACGGGGCATACTCTGCTGGGCTTCCTCGGACTGGATCGAAGATGGAATAGATCTTCAGTAGAGGGCCGTAAGTACACTATATCCCGGATAGCTGTCTTGGTTGTCCCAAGCTGTCCTACTCGCAAGAGTGGATGGGAGGGATGGTGTTAAACCCCTTAAGGGGTATAATGGAATGATAATGGAAGAAAAGAAAAACGCAGCCCCAATGGTGCAGGTCAAAAAAAATGTTGGTTTTATTTGAATAAAACCAACAAATACATAAAAAAGTGATCACATAATATAAAAGGGGTAATATGAGAAAAATGGTAAAAACCAAGCCCTACGCGTTTCGTCCTAGAGGGACTTCAACTGGGGCATCAACCTGTTCCCCCATATTGCATATATATATATATATATATATATATATATATATATATATAAAACATTAATGACTAGGCACATAACGGACCAATCAGACCTGTCGCCCAATCAAGGCACATGATTGGAGGAGAGCCAGCACATGACCTGCTGGACTCGCAGCCTCAACAAATAGACCAATGGTATGGCATAACCCAAAGACACTCCTGCAAAGAAAAGGAGTTGTCATATATAGACCAATCAGGCATCTAGAAAGCACAGCCACCGGTGGGAGGGGCAGACATGCGGTGATAACCACCCACATACATACCCCTCCCTCAGTCTAGGCCAGCATAACCAATGCCATGACTGAAGCCAAACGTCCTGCAATGACCACCGCAAGGGGAGGGTGAAAGTATATCATTAGGGCAAGATGAGGAAGGATATAAGGTACCACCCCCAAAAATGGATCTGTACCTCCGCATAAGGATAGGCATAAAAGTAGAAATCGTGGGATAAACATATAAAGGAGCCTCACCAGCTCTCATCACTAACACCTACAAACTCACTTTGAGTAATATATAAAAATCAGGATGTTCCCGATTTCGCTGCTAGATTGGGGGAAAATATGGGCTAACACTTCAAAGATTTTGCGCTGTGTAGTGCATAGGGAGACTGCCCTTAAAATTTTGTTATTTTGGTATAGGACCCCGGACTTACTGCATGCCCGTGACCCTACCCTCTCTAAGTTTTGCTGGAGATGCGTGGGGGCCGTGGGCTCTCTTTTTCATATTTTCTGCGAATGTCCTCTCATTGGCCCTTTTTGGATAAAGATTCAAGAGCTCCTACAGGCGCTGCTATCCCATCTCGTACCCTTGTCACCTTTACATTTCATATTGGGCCTGCCCCTTACGGGTCTGCCTAAGACATCGCAGAAACATATGTCTTTTGTCCTTTTAGCCGCAAAAAGAGCCATCCCTAGGCTCTGGCTCTCCACTTCACCCCCCACTATTCACCAGGTTCTTTCAATTATAGTAGATACACGTAGGATGGAACACTTAACTGCTAAGATTGAAGATACTGTGCCTTTGTTTGAGAGCATTTGGAAACTGTGGGATGATTCCGAGTTCTCATCCGGTTACCTATCTGAACCCTCTCAAGAGTCTTGATTCCCATGGTGCATATTTTATTTTTATTATTTCTTCGTTTTCATTTTCTTTTTTTTTTATATATCTTTTATCTGGTAATGGCAATTTTTTTTATAGTTCTGTCTGTCTTGGACTGTGGTTAGCTTACATTGCCTTGATACTTGATTATCTTGCATGATTGTGTCAGATTGTGCCTGTATCTCCACATTGTCTAAGATTTGTCTGCTATGTATTACCAAAAGTTGAATTTACTTGATACATTGTCATACACTGTATACTTACTTTGAAAATTTCATAAATAAACAATAAAAAAAAAATCAGGCTGTCCGATCCCCGCTTTGCAATCAAGCAGGGTGGATGGCGGGGGCGGACACCTGATTGAACCAATAGCATTGTCCGGGCCGCATCACGGCGCACAGACGTGCGACGTCACGACGCACATCCACGCATCACCCAGGCCAGACAACGCAAAGAATGGAGGCACAAAGCATGGCTCCAAGCCTCACCATGAACGGTGGGGCGCGATTGGCTACAAACCATCACGCGTCACCGTCACATGGCAAGAGGAGGGAGGGGCGCTCCAAAGGCAGTGAAACGACTAGCAGAGGGGGTGGCAAGAACAGACACCCAGCTCGGCCAATAAAACTGCCTGTGAGGCGTCCCGCAGTAGTCACGCTGGAACGCACGTCCACCAATCCCAGCGTCACAAACAGCCGAGAGGTGCGATAGGCCTAAGGCATCGCACCTCTACATCATGTGACGCGGGGAGGGTGGGACACTTCAAAGCCATGTAGACATAGGACTGCAACCCTCGCTTGAACTAAATAAGGCACAGGACAGGGATGCGCCATCTAATGGATAACAAAGAGAATGCATGCAAAAACATGAAAAGTTAGACTTAACACTGCCATCTGAAATGATAGAATGCATGGAGACACGTATATAAACACTACATGGAATGTGCACAAATTAAATCACTGTCCATAAAACAACACTTTTGGCAAGAATGGAAGAATGGACAGAAAAGATAATACCTAAAATTAAGCTAAATTAATGAAGGAATTAATGTCCCATTCAACATTCATGCCAAAAGGCCGGTAAGTGCGTAACTCGTAAATCCAGTATGTTTTGAGGCGGGACACTCCCAGTATACGTGACTCTCCTCTCAAATGTGGAACAAACTGATCAATAACTAAAAATTGGGTCCCCTTGGAGTCACGATCATGATGTTGCAGATAGTGACGGGGGACACTGTGATTAGTTTTACCTGATTTAATATTGGCTATGTGTTCATTAACACGGATGGTGAATGTCCTAATAGTGCGACCAATGTATTGCTTTTTACACGGACATGTCAAAAGGTATACGACATATTGTGTCGCACAAGTGGTGAACCTCCCCATCTGATATATCCGTGAAGTGGCCATAGATTGAAAAGTTAGGCTCTTACGTCTGCCACTGGTATTATGCAGACACACATTACACTTCCGACAAGGAAAGTATCCCTTACATTCCTGAAAGAAGGATACTTTTTTGGGGGGATCAATAATGTTGGGTGCAATTTGGCCTTGGATGAACCGAGCGCCTCTGAAAATGACTCCGGCATGTTCGGGTAAGGCTGGTTCCAAAACGTTGTCGTTTTGGAGAACACTCCAATGCTTTTTGAAAATGTCTTTGATCCGCATGGATTGAGTCGAATATGTGGTAAAAAAAGACCACCTAAACTTCTCATCCTTTGCCTTCTTCGGTCGTATTTGGAGTAGAGAGCTCCGATCGACCATACCAATCCGATCTATTTCGGCGTCTAATTCTCTTTCCACATAGCCCTTCTCAATAAACCTCTCTTTGAGAGTGACCGCTTGAATGTTGTAATCCTCAACCATGGTGCAGTTGCGCCTCAAGCGGAGGAATTGTCTACACGGCACGGATTTAAGCCACTGTGGATGGTGACCACTTTCGACGGGGATATACCCATTGCGATCAGTCGGTTTGAAATATGTGGAAAACTCCAACCGCTGATTGACCATTTTTATCTCGAGATCTAAAAAGTGTATCAAGGTTTTGCTAGCTTATGGCTGAGTTTAATACCCCTATTGTTAGAGTTAAGTGTTAACATGAATTCATTCAAAGAATCCTCATCACCTTTCCATAGGAGGAGGATGTGTCTATGTATCTAGCCAAAAGGACTAGTTCCGGCCTTTTAAGGGCATAGACGACATCCTCCTCCCATTTGGCCATAAAGAGATTGGCCAAGCTGGGGGCAAACTTGGCCCCCATGGCGACCCCTTTGGTCTGCAAATAAAACGTATTCTGAAACCAAAAGTAGTTATGCTGGGCCGCAAATCTTAATAGTTGCATGATGAAGTTGCGCTGAATGAGGGAAAGGGCATCACTCTGAGAGAGATAGTGCTCTACTGCCTCAAAGCCCAGCTCATGGGGAATGCAGGTGTATAATGCTGCCACATCTGCAGTGGCCATAATCATACCCTCCTTGAAGCCAGCAGACTCGAGCAGCCTGATAGTGTCTCCCGTATCCTTCAAAAAGGAGGGCATGAGTCTGACCAGCGGCTGGAGGTAAAAGTCGACATATTTGCCAATCCTTGCTGTGACCGAGTCAATCCCGCTGACTATTGGACGGCCAGGGGGATTGACTGGGTCTTTGTGTAACTTGGGGAGATAGTAAATTGCAGGAATCCTAGGTGCAACAGGTGAGAGGAAACTCCTCTCCTTCTTATCTAGGATCCCCAAAGAAAAGCCCTCATCTAACAATTCAACTAGAGCCTTTTTATAGAGAGACGTCGGATTGGTGAGTATGGGAGTATAAATCTCCTCATCGCCCAAAATCGTGTCCATTTCTTTGACGTAATCAGTTTTATCCAGCACGACAATAGCTCCCCCTTTGTCGGCCGGACGAATGATTAGGTCTTTCTGTTCGCAGAGTTGTTTTAAGCCAGTCTTGACTCTAGGATCCGCATGTATCTTTTTAGTAGACAACACGTCTAGATCTTGTAGGACAAGGCTGCGAAAAACATTGATGGCTGGGGCCATATTCCCTGACGGGTTAAATAAAGAGGGGTTGGCCAACCCACTGTGGACATGTGTGTCCGGTGGTTTAGACCCGGTGGACACAGTATTGAATGGTGGAGCCAGGAAGTGTCTTTGAATACTGAGCTTACGGATGAACTTCTGCACATCTATAAACGCAGAGAATTTATTTAATGCCTTGGGAGGGACATACTTCAGGCCCTTATCCAAGACATGTTTCTCCTTGTCAGTGAGAACCGCCAAGCTCAGATTAAAACCACCTGCACCACTCATACTCTTTTCCTTTTTGCTTTGGACCCTCCACCCCCCTCGGGTGCCTCTTGCCCTTCTATGTTTTCGGGGTATTCCTGCACTTCCCTGTGAAAACCAGAGTGATAAGAGGGCCCGGGATGATTATAATTATGATTGTAAGAGGGTCGGGAGAAAGAATCATCATTCCTGTCGTAAGAACTGCCAGCTGAATGGCGATCGTTTCACATGTAATTATCTTGTAAGGGGAGGAACCGATTCTGAACGGAAAAAGGGGTCCTATTAGGGTAGTCGTGATAGTCGGGACGATAATCGTCACGGTGATCATGCCAACCTGGAGAAGGTCTCCTGGGGCTCCAACCCGGGGGAGGCACCCTAGGGTTCCAGCCCAGAGGAGGTCTTCTAGGGTTCATGTGATATTGAAATTCACCTGTATAGCCCCGCTGCGATCCTTTCCCTCTGTTCCCAGAGCCCCTACCTCTTGTTGAAGGAGGATAGGCTAAATTGGAACCAGAGGTTTGTGGTTTCTTGCGGGCATCTGGAAACCTTAAAGCTCTCATTTTAGGGGTTTGGGGGACACTAGATGTCCGTGCAGGACTATCCTTAATGGCAGGATCAAAGGTAAGTAACCTATCCGGATTTGGCTTATTAGTTTGTGTAACCTCCATCCCAGCAATTTCATTCTCAGTGACAAGCGATTGACCCATTTTTTTCTGTCAACTGAATACAAGACTGGATTTGTAATCCGTGATGTCTCTATTGTACTTTTTTTGTTTTTTAAGTTTTTGGTCTCTTTCCTCTTTTTCAAGATGTTTTTTTAAAACTGTA
This sequence comes from Rana temporaria, assembly GCF_905171775.1. Taxonomy (NCBI): domain Eukaryota; kingdom Metazoa; phylum Chordata; class Amphibia; order Anura; family Ranidae; genus Rana; species Rana temporaria. The sequence continues at coordinate 341,507,353 of NC_053493.1, read as the reverse complement.
GAAAGAGACATGTACTCCGGAGATGTTCTATGGGGGATCAATTTTTCTTGTAGGTCCTTAATTTCTTTATCAATAAGGGAAAGTTTGTGACGTTTCTTTTCCATTAAAAAAAACAAAAGTTTAATACCCACCTCATTAAAATATTGGAACCAAGATTCCATATCTGAATCTCCCTGTTGCGGGGATACATCCCAACGGAGACTTCTAGGAACCTTACGTTCTTTAACGTACTGTTCCAGAAAGGCCATGTCCCATTGCAGGTGTACCTCCGTGGTCATTAGATTTTTAAGTCTAATGAACGTGCCACTGATTTCAGTGTCAGGTCCAGTAGTGGTAAAAACACCATCAACATTAAGGGACCTAGATGATCTGTAGTCAAACACATCCATATTAAAGGATAAAAAAAGCAGCAATATACAAAGTCAAGAACAAATGGAAAAAAGAGGAAATATTGCGCTAACAAAAACAAATTAAAATTAAACCTAAAGCAGCCGCACTACAATACGACAAATTGTGGATAGTGATGTGGGGAAAAAATGCAGCGCTGTAAACCATAAAGGCAGTGAGTCCTCTTGGAAAGTGATGATAATCACTGTGCTGGGACAATACCAACCACAGTAAAAATTCAGAAGTGAAAAAGGTGCTGTGATGAAACAAAACCAATGATATGATAATAAAGCACTGAAAAGTCCATCCAAAACAGGTGAAATGAATAGATGATGAATGACCACGTGGATCCTCAGAGACAAATTATCACCATGGACATAAAGATGTCCTGATAGAATCAGGAAATAGACATCATAAGGAATAAACTCAATGTACTTGAACAACAAATGAAGAACATGATTTATGTGTTGGGGAGAATCTAATTATCTTCAAAATGCCACCATTTTTTCCTTTTTTGGGGACTTTTTAAAAGCCGCATTTTGAAGACGCACACAGTGTGTCAACATGTGCTATCTCCCATCACGGATGATCTATGTGCATGTTTTGTGGATGCAACCCCTTCCTTTGCAACTTAAGTAGGTGAGAGGAAGGGGTTGCACCCCCAAAACACTTCCATTGATCCCCCATGATGGGAGATAGCACATGTTGACATTAGGCATGGGATCAGGAAGGAAATCCTCATTTTGACTCCCAATTTGTGTGCATCTTCAAAATTTGGCTTTTACAGGGGTGACATCACCCCATCTAATGAAGGCAAGATCAACACATTTTTGACATACTATAATGTCTGATATTGCCTTCAGTTTTGAAACATACCTGTGTATATATATATATATATATATATATATATATATATATATATATATATATATATATATATATTGTAAAACTTGAGAAAAAATATGTTTTAGTTTACACAAAAATGTTAGAACGCACAAGTGAATGTGCACAGATTAAAAAAAAATTCTACTCAACAATGTGTGGTTTCTTCTTTCAATGCTCAATACGAGTTGTTTAAGTAATTTTGTGCTTACAGTGACAATGGCGGTTATTTACTAAAGGAAAAAACACTTGGCACTACAAGCAATAAACAAAATTCAACATTTTCGCAGATAATTATTATTTGTTTATTTAAAAAATCATTCATACATTGTCTGGCATAGCAATGGCCCACCTACCCGTGAAATAATCCACATATTTCTGCCGAACTTCACGGGCGCTTTGGGGGGGGGGAACCAGGACGGCCAGATACCAGGTCCCTCAGGGGATTCCCAGGAAGTCCAGCCTCAGGCCCAACTGAGGCAAGATAATTTGGTGCATTTTGACACAAAAAGTTGTGCAGTATGCAGCATGATAAAACAATGTGGTTCAGTTTGTAGTCTGCCATATGAATTGCTGTCAGGATAAGGTGGAACCGGCTGGTCATTATCCAGAAGGCATTCTCAGCGACTCTTTAGGCTCTGGCCAGCTGGTAGTTAAAAACCCTCCTCTCCGGGGTTAGGGTGCTCTGGGGAAATGGCCTCATCAGGTGCTCGCCCAGACCGAATGCTTCATCAGTAATAAAGATGAATGGGAGTCCTTCAACATTGTCTTCATCAGGTGGCAATGCCAGGCCACCCCTCTGGAGACGTTGGGAGAACTCTGTCTGGGCAAATACTCCACTATCAGACATCCGGCCATTCCTCCCCACGTCCACATACAGGAACTTGTATCGTGCCGACACAACTGCCATCAACACTATACAATTAAACCCCTTATAATTATAATAGTAAGACCCTGAATGGGGTGGTGGCACGATGTGGACATGCTTCCCATCTATTGCACCTCCACAGTTGGAAAAGGTCCCACCGGTGGGCAAACTGGGATGCCACAGAATGCCATTCCTGTAGTGTTGAAGGAGACTGTGGAGTCAAACCAGAAAAAATGTTATTAGTACTTTTGCACATAACATTGCAAGCCGATTATACAAAAACATTCTTGGCCAACATCAGTATAACATTTATTTAAAGGAGTATTTAAAGGCAAAAATATAAGGCCCACTTATCAGATTCCTCACCCCCTCTGATGGCCCATTGTAAATTTTTTAGGGGGGGAGGGTTCTAGCTGGGTTTGGGACCCCCCAAAAAAGCCTCTGCCACTCTGCCTGAATTTAATGACAACAATAACATTTGTACACATTTTAGGGGGTGTTCTAGCTGAGTTTGGGACCCCAAAAAAAGCCTCTGCCACTCTGCCTGAATTTAAGGACAACAATAACATTTGTACACATTTTAGGGGGGGGGTTCTAGCTGGGTTTGGGACACCAAACAAAGCCTCTGCCACTCTTCCCAAGTTTAAGGACAACAATGACATTTGTACACATTTTGGGAGGAGGGGGTTCTAGCTGAGTTTGAATTTTAGGGGGTGTTTAGGGTAAAGCACTACAATGGAGCTGACAGAATACATTGGTAGGTGACTAGGCTAGGTGTGTATGAGCCCAGGATAGCATGAAGGCAAATATGCATGTAGGCAAAAAAAAGAGCATTGCAAACTTACAGCATACATGAGGACAAAGGGGACATTCACAGTATATTACAATCATGGCAATTAGGGAATGATGAAAGAAATACAATACATTAGCATACATTAAAAACATAAAATGTGATGTTAAAGGAGAAAACTTACCTTAATATAGTCCTTCTGCAGGACTTGTATGATGGCAGAACAGGTCACTGGGATAATGATCCCCAGAGCCTGGGGGGAGATGCCTGTTGTTAACTTCTGCAGACTTTTCCCAGTCGCCAAGTATCGCAACATGGCGACTAGCCTCTGCTCGGGAGTGATGGCTTGCCGCATGCAGGTGTCCTGTCTCGTAATTTAAGGGGACAGCAAAGCCAACAGATGGTGAAAAATGGGGTCTGTCATCCGGAAATAATTCCTGAAGTCATCAGGATTATTCTCCTGGATCTCCTGCAATAAAGGCATGTGACAGAATTGGTTCCGCTGGAGCAACCAATTATTTGTCCATGAACTCCTCCTCACCCTGTTCATGGACTGAGCTTGGGTTAAAGCATGAACCCCAACACCAAGCCCATGCTGAAGAACAGCAAGGCCTATGAAGAACGACCTGAATATCACAAACGAGTGGACAAGAACGCACTGAAAAACAGATATGAACTCACTACATGCACTGAAAGACAGATACGAACCCACAAGCACAAACTGAACACCAGAAAATGGTCTGAAAAGCACGAAGACTGAAAAGCGCGAATCGTCTCTCACCAAACTTTTACTAACACGAGGATCAGCAAAAGCTGCCCAAACTTCTGTTTTATACTACCGTCGTACATGTTGTACTTCAACGCATTTTGGACAGTCGTAATTTGGTGTGACCGTGTGTATGCAAGACAGCTTGAGTGGAATTCCATCGGAATTCCGTCTGAAAAACCATCCGAGAAAAAACGGTCGTGTGTACAGGGCATAACACATTTTTTTTGCTTTGATCTAAACCATTCCATTGTAGCTCTGGCTGTATGTTTAGGGTCATTTTTCTGCTGGAAGGTGAACCTTTGCCCCAGGCTCCAGTCTTTTGCAGACTCTGAGGCTGCGTACACACGGTCGGACAAAACCGATGAGAATGGACCGAGGTTCAGTTTCATCGGTCCAAACCGACCGTGTGTATAGCCCATCGGTCTGTTTTCCTTTGGTCCAAAATTTTAAAACATGCTTCAAAATCGAACCGATGGACTCCTGCCCGATCGGTCCAAACCGATGGTTAGTACAGAAAGCATCGGTTCAAAACCCGTGCATGCTCAAAATCAAGTCGACGCATGCTTGGAAGCATTGAACTTTTTTTTTTTTTTTTTCAGCACATCGTGTGTTTGACGAGTTCTGACCCGATCGGTTTTTGGAATGATGGTGTGTACGCACATCAGACCATCAGGCCACTTCAGCGGTGAACCGATGGAAATGGCCTGTCGGACCATTCTCATCGGTTTTGAATGACCGTGTGTACGCGGCCTAACAGGTTTTCTTCTCAGATTGCCCTGTATTTGGCTCCATCCATCTTTCCATCAACTCGGACCAACCTCCTTGTGCCTGCTGAAGGAAAGCATTCCCACAGTATGATGCTCCCACCACCATGTTTCACGGCGGGAATGGTGTGTTCAGGGTGATGGTCAGTGTTAGTTTTCTCCACAAATAACGTTTTGCTTTTAGACCAAAACTTAATTTTGGTCTTATATGGCCAGAGCACATTCTTAACACATGTTTGCTGTGTCACCCACATGGCTTCTCGCAATCTGCAAACTGGACTTCTAATGTCTTTCTTTCAACAATGGCTTTCTTCTTGCCACTCTTCCATAAAGGCCATATTCGTGGAGTGCATGACTAATAGTTGTTCTGTGGACAGATCCTCCCACCTGAGCTGTGGATCTCTGCAGCTCCTCCAGAGTTACCATGGGCCTCTTGACTTCTTCTGATTAATGCTCTCCTTGCATGGCCTTTCAGTCTAGGTGGATGGCCATGTCTTGGTGGGTTTTCAGGTGTGCCATACCCTTTCCATTTTTGGATGATGGATTGAACAGTGCTCCATGAGATGGATATTTGCTTAGATCCGGAAAAAAGGCGCTCCAAGCATTTGAATCCTGACAGATAAAGTCTGTGTTGGAGAGGGTAGCAAAACTTCACACACTTTAGGCAGCACTCAGGGATACAAGGCGCCTCTAAGTGCAGAAGTATAAAACCATTAATATCCCCTAAAAGGGGTTAAAAACACTTACAAGATGCTGGGTGAAACAGGCATGTGTGTCCAGAATATGTTCCAGTGGCAGAGCAGTCCCAGTCTTTGATGGTAAAGCTTCCAGGGAAGTCCACGAGATAACAGCCAACTTGTGCTGTGGATGTTCAGGGGACACAATAGTGCTGGAGCCTAGGGATGATGTCAGAGAAAGCGAGACAAAAACCAGCATGGAACACAAACAGTAAGTGGACAGGAAGTGTGTCATAGAGGCGGGCCGCATTTCGGGAACAATTAATTGGTTCCTTCTTCAGTGACAATGGTTCCATAAGAGCAGGACTTCTTATAGTCTATGTATTGTAATGGGGGCGGGACTTGTGGACAGCAATCAAATAGAAAGTAACACAATGTTTTAGCAGCAGAATGCTGCCAAATGACTATACATTGTTTACACACACAGATAAAAAAAAAGTAACCCCACTCTTCCTCTACAAGTGTGCAAAGTTTGTTGTCCGGGGGACCTACGGCCGGGGAGCACCAATTTTTCAAAATTGGGCACCCCTTCCATAGACTCCCATGTTAAATGGTAATTTCTCCGGTGACTTTGGGGACCCGGTACTGGCCGATCTTGGCACACATGTAGCCCCATTTCTCATCTACAAGTGTGCAGATTTTGTTGTCTGGGTGACCTACGGCCAGGGAGCACCGATTTTTCAAAGCCGGGCACCCCTTCCATAGACTCCCATGTTAAACGTCAGTCTAGTCATGAACACAGTGAGGCATGGGCACAGTGAGGCATGGGCACAGTGAGGCATGGACACAGTGAGGCATGGACACAGTGAGGCATGGGCACAGTGAAGCATGGACACAGTGAGGCATGAGCACAGTGAGGCATGAACACAGTGAGGCATGGACACAGTGAGGCATGCACATGGACACAGTGAGGCAAAGTGAGGCACAGTGAGGCATGCAGATGGACACCCTAGGCTTATACTCGAGTCAATACATTTTCCCATTTTTTTTTGTAAAATTAGGTGCCTCAGCTTATATTCGGGTCGGCTTATACTCGAGTATATATGGTACTTACTTCAAATGTTCACAGTCTGACCATAGGTTCACTTTTAATTTATGTCATTGGTTAGGATTCTTATTCTGAGTCAGTTTTGATTCAACCACTCTCCTGTGAGTTTCCAGTTTAATTTCTGATTTTTGATTTGGATCTTCATCCAGTTACTTTTTCTGTCAAATGGGTCAGCCATGAGGATTCTGAACAACTAAGGGTAACCTTGCAGTAAAGTTTAATTTCTACCATCATTGACAATGGCGAAGACAAGGTCTTGCTTACATAAGAACATACACTGTACTTAATAACTCCAAATTGAATTAGAAGGAATGTGGAGTAATTATAGATTTGAAGTGATCAAACTCATCTTCTCAACCAATGAAATATTGGTGAGATACTGGGCAGAACACAAACATTTAGTCAGGTTAAATGTTTCCCATACCCAGACCAATTCTTTCATCTTTTACACCTGAAATCCAATACTATAGCGCTTGCCTTCCAAATGGATTAATTTAGGTACTGCATTTGGCCTATGGCCCTGACATGTCTAGCTCATAGGATATTCTTCCAAACTCAACTGTACCTTTCTCAGGTTTCTTTTCTCCAGCTGCAAGTGTCTGTCAGGTGCAAAGTAATCACCATCAGCCAGTATCCCAAGTCAAAGTTATTTAAAATATTTCATGGGGAACTCTTAATTCTTCTAAATGTTGTGGCCCGGATTCGCGTAGGAGATATGACGCCGTATCTCCAGATACGCCGTCATATCTCTGAGTCTGAGGCGTCGTATCTTGGCATCTGATTCAAAGAATCAGATACGCCAAAATTTCTCTAAGATACCGTTGTATCTTAACTGCATATTTACACTGGCCGCTAGGGGCGTGTATGCTGATTTACGCTAGATACGCCAATTCACGAACGTACGCCCGGCCGACGCAGTACAGATACGCTGTTTACGTTAGGCTTTTTCCGGCGTAAAGTTACCCCTGCTATATGAGGCGTAGATGAGGCGTACCAATGTTAAGTATGGACGTCGGGCCAGCGTCGAATTTTACGTCGATTACGTCGTTTGCGTAAGTCGTTCGTGAATAGGGCTGTGCGTAATTTACGTTCACGTCGAAAGCATTGGCTTTTTGCGGGTTAATTTGGAGCATGCGCACTGGGATACTTTCACAGACGGCGCATGCGCCGTTCGGAGAAAGCGTCATTTACGTGGGGTCACAATACATTTACATAATACACGCCCACATCTTCCACATTTGAATTAGGCGGGCTTACGCCGGCCTATTTACACTACGCCGCCGCAACTGTGCTTAGAGAATACTGCACTTGCCTGTCAAAGTTGCGGAGCCGTAACGTAAATAGGATACGTTACGCCCGCACAAAGATGCGCTCTCGTACTTGAATCCGGGCCTGTATGTTTTAACTTAAAGCGGAGTTCCACTCTGGTGCCACATTTGTTACCTTACAGGGGGAGGGGGAAACAATTACCTGTTTTTAAAAGGTACCATTCTCCACTTTTGGGAGACTGGGCCATGGCGCCCTCGTCTGGAGGAACGGCCGCCTTCCTCCTACCTCCACCGTCGGACCAATTAGAAAGTGCAGCGCACTTCACGCATGCACAGTACGGAACCGCTTGTGATGCCAAAAAGGCTTCACTGATAGGTTTGCTTACCAGGAATGGCGGCGGCTGCACCCGACAGCCCATCCGAAGATCAGCTGTGGTGGCAAAATCAGGGGCTCCCTGGACAGGTAAGTATTTGTAGCTGCTGACTTAAAAAGATTCCCAGTCAGAACTCCTTTTAAAGTAGGATTCTTAAACATACATCATATTGAATAAGACATTTACAATAAGATAACTTAGGAAGAAAAGAAAAAAAAAAGCCATGTCAACAAATATTTTTTGGGGATTAATATGCTGTACCATGCACAGGTATACAAAGATTTCCTACCTCCTTTTTAAACTTGTAGTGCAAATAAGCAAAACAGAATCATGCTACAAATAAATTTTACATTAGTATTTTCAGCATTGTAGTGGAGTATTGAGAATGGAATCTAGTATATTTGGAGTTGTTTTCACTTTTTCACTTTCCACCAAAGATGACCTGGTGCTTTGAAGCAAAAGAAAAGCAAGGTAGGGAAGTCACCTTCATCATTTTCTTTATGCACTGAGAATAATACAGATAATAATAAATGATTTTAGGCACATATAAACAATGACATAATTCACACACTGAGCTTGACCCTCACTAACAAAGAACAAAAGGAACGCCAAATTAGACGCCGATCTACGTGAATCTACCCCGCTGTCTGCTTTTATATTTAACATACAAAATATTTTTTATTAGCTGTGTAAAAACGAAAACAGTAGTAGTTTAGAAAGAAAGATAGATAGATAGATAGATAGATAGATAGATAGATAGATAGATAGATAGATAGATAGATAGATAGATAGAATTGCTTCTATCCTATTATCTGGCTGTCATACTGATTCAATGGCTTTAGAAGCTTCTAAGCCTGAGCTGCAAGAATCATGCAGCCAGTGATGTCAGAGGAAGGTCAAACCTTCCTGAGCTTCCTTGTGTGTGGCCAATGAAATAGCAAAACCATTTAATCAGCATGATATCCTGACAATTAGCAGTTTCTAAAGGCAAGGCTAGGGGTGGCAGCCTCTCCATCTCCTTTATTAAATATTTATTTTAAAGAAATGTAATCTGGTTTACAATGTACCATTTTGTTACACAAAATTAAATTACATTCTTTACATATTTTTCCATGTAAAAGTTTAAAATGTATTATTTTTAACATACAGGTTGATATAATAATATTAGAGTAGTGTTTTTGAACTCTTGGTTACCCTAGCAAGGTCACAATTTAAATAAATTGTTAATGCAATTTAACATGTTACTCATTTATGATTGTACATCATCTAGAAAGATGTAGAAAACCTGAACCATTGACAGAATTCATAGAGAAACGCTCACATAAACTATTATTAAAACATTTCTGACATTTTTTTTTTTTTTTATATATATAAAGGAAACTCCTATTCTACATGGTCCATATAGACCGGGGATATGCAATTAGCGGACCTCCAGCTGTTGCAGAACTACGATTCCCATGAGGCATAGCAAGACTCTGACAGCCACAAGCATAACACCCAGAGTCAGAGGCATGATGGGACTTGTAGTTTTGCAACAGCTGGAGGTCCGCTAATTGCATATCCCTGATATAGACTTAAACGATCACCTTGTAAAACAATCCATTCTGTCTGGATTAGAAAGGCAAAAAAAAAACCTTATCAATACTTTTTTCTCTTTTTTATATGTGATCACATTCCCTCTGTTCTCAGCTGCATAAGAGCTGGGGGAGGAGCAGCAACAGCACACTGAACTCTTCAGTGAATGGCTGTGGAGGGGAGGCATGTCAGGACAAGTATGATCATTGGAGGACATCAGGCTAAGTTCCCAGCACAGCTAGAGAACTGACCATGCTGTGCTCTCCTGCTTAGCATGGTAATTTTTTAATAGGAAAGCATAGGGACTGGCAAGAACATCAGGGATTTCATACAAGTACATGGTACAGCAGCCAGATATCAGGAATATGAAATGTTAGGAAACACTTTAACCGCTTGCCGACCGCCTCATGTAGATATACATAAGCAGAATGGCACATTGCTTTGAACCTGCAACCTAGCTGGTGCATGCACGCCCGCCACAGTCTCTGTGACCGTGCCCGCGGGACCCGCGGACTTGATGTCCGCCAATGTCCCATGATCGGGACAAACAAGGCATCTCCCTGTTTTGCCTGATGACACAGCACTAATCGTCTGCTTCCTCGCATCAAAAGCAGCGATCAGTGATGTGTCACAGTAAGCCATGCCCCTAATGCCGCGTACACACGGTCGTTTTTTGTCTTGTTAAAAAACATTGTTTTTCAAACTTCATTTTAAAAAACGACGTTGCCTACACACCATCTTTTTTTAAAATGCTCTAGCAAAGCGCGGTTACGTTCAGCACGTACGGCTGCACTCTGTTCCATTCAAGCTCGCGTCATAACTTGCTTCTGAGCATGCGCAGGTTTAAAAACGTTGTTTTAAAAGTCGTTTTAGCCCACACACGGTCATTTTTTATGACACAAAACACGACGTTTTGAAAAACGACATAAAAAATTGAAGCATGTCGTTTTTCAGAAGACATAAAACGACGTTTTCCCCACACATGGTCATTTTAAATGACGTTTTGAAAACTTTTTGGGTTTTTTCATCACAAAAAACGACCGTGTGTACGCGGCATGACAGTTAGGCCCCGTACACACGACCAAACATGTATGCTGAAACTGGTCCGCGGGCCAGTTTCAGCATACATGTTCGGTCGTGTGTAGGCGCGAGCGGGCCGAATTCCAGCAAACATTTGCCCGCCGGGCCTTTTCCCAGCAGACAAATATTCCTGGACGTGTTTTAAAACCGTCCGCTGGAATCCTGCCCGCTCGGACATGTACGGTCGTCAGTACAGACCTACCGTACATGTCCGAGCGCCCGCCGTCCCTCGCATGCGTCGAATGACTTCGACGCATGCGTGGAAGCCTTTAAATGGCAGGCCCGCCCACGTCGCCGCGTCATCGCCGCGTCATCGTCGCGGTGACGACGCGGACACGCCCCGCGTAGTGTTTACGCGCAGACTTCTGTACGATGGTTAGTACAACCATCGTACAGAAGCCCTCTGGCAGGCATGTACGGTGAAAACGGTCCGACGGACCGCTTTCATTGTACATGTTTGCTCGTGTGTACCGGGCCTAAGAATCACTCCCTAGGACACACTTAACCCCTTCCCCGCCCCCTACTGGTTAACGCCTTTACTGTCAGTCACATTTTTACAGTAATCAGTGCAGTTTTATAGAACTGATACAGTAGCTGTATAAATGTGAATGGTCCCAAAATAGTGTCAAAAGTGTCCGATGTGTCCGCCATTATGTTGCAATCATGAAAAAATCACAGATCGCCGTCATAACAAGTAAAAAAATAAATTAATAATATAAATGCCATAAAGCTACCCCCTATTTTGTAGACACTGTGGCCCTGATTGTCAAACAAATTATGCCGGCGTATCTCCAGATACGCCGTCGTAACTCTGAGTCCGAGCTGTCGTATCTATGCGCCTGATTCTTAGAATCAGTTATGCATAGATTTGTATTAGATCCGACCGGCGTAAGTCTCTTACGCCGTTGTATCTTAACTGCATATTTACGCTGGCCGCTAGCGGCGTGTACACTGATTTACACCTAGAAATATGTAAATCAGCTAGATATGCGAATTCATGAACGTACGCGGGCCGATGCAGTACAGATATGCCGTTTATGTTAGGCTTTTCCCGGCGTAAAGTTACCCCTGCTATATGAGGCATACATGCGGCGTACCAATGTTAAGTATGGACGTCGTTCCCGCGTCGAATTTTGAAAATTTTACGTTGTTTTTGTAAGTCATCCGTGAATGGGGCTGGACGTAATTTACGTTCACGTCAAAACCAATACGTCCTTGCGGCGTACTTTGGAGCAATGCACACTGGGATATGTCCACGGACGTAAAAAGCGTAATTTACGCGGGGTCACATAACATTTTCATAACACACGCCCACATCTTCCACATTTGAATTAGACGGGCTTACGCCGGCCTATTTACGCTACGCCGCCGCAACTTACGGAGCAAGTGCTTTGAGAATACTGCACTTGCCCGTCTAAGTTGTGGAGGCGTAACGTAAATAGGATACGTTACGCCCGCTCAAAGATACGCCGCTGTACGAGAATCTGGGCCTATAACTTTTGTGCAAACTAATCAATATATGCTTATTGCGATTTTCTTTATGAAAAATATGTAGAAGAATACGTATCAGCCTAAACTGAGAAAAAATTTACTTTCAAAAAATAAATAAATGGGGATATTTATTTTAACAAAAAGTACAAAATATTGCTTTTTTTTAAAAAAATTGCTCTATTTTTGTTTATAGCGCAAAAAAAAACTGCAGAGGTGATCAAGTACCACCAAAATAAAGCTCTATTTGTGGGGAAAAAAGGACATCCATTTTGTTTGGGAACCACGTCGCACGACCGCGCAATTGTCAGGTAAAATGACGCAGTGCCGAATTTCAAAAAGTGGCAGCCAAATGGTGGTTAAATACCAACTACAGAAAGAGGGAACTAGGACTGGGATCAGAAACAGGGGGAGCAGATAAGAGGTCCAGAAGGCATATATTGATACAAAAAAGATTCACTGGCGCTCTATGGGTTAACACTATAGTCCAATATAATATTTAAGACCCTCGTATGGGCTGTAAACGATCCGTGCTGCAGAAATCCAGGTACCTAGAAGCACCACCAAAATACAGTTACAACAAAAAGGAATTCTGCGCTCATAAAGGTTTACCACTCTAATTAGTGGGAATGCTTTAATAAGCATTCCCAGTATTGATATTCGTTTTTTATTATTCTTCTTCTTCTTAATTAGTGGGAATGCTTTAATAAGCATTCCCAGTATTGATATTCGTTTTTTATTATTAGTGGGAATGCTTTAATAAGCATTCCCAGTATTGATATTCGTTTTTTATTTGTGGGAATGCTTTAATAAGCATTCCCAGTATTGATATTCGTTTTTTATTATTCTTCTTCTTAATTAGTGGGAATGCTTTAATAAGCATTCCCAGTATTGATATTCGTTTTTTATTATTAGTGGGAATGCTTTCATAAGCATTCCCAGTATTGATATTCGTTTTTTATTATTAGTGGGAATGCTTTAATAAGCATTCCCAGTATTGATATTCGTTTTTTATTATTCTTCTTCTTAATTTTATTCCGTACGTTTTTTGGCTCTGCGTAACTTCTGCATACTTTCAGCTATTGAGACCATTTAACTTTTAAAATGTTCGTCTCATTCAGCTAACGATGGGACTTCTTCAAGTTTTTTTGTACTATTTATACTTTTTAAAATATTAAGCTTTTAGACACTTTTTTTTAACATTGAAGTCAATGAGAACATCCTTTTTCCTGCTTCAAAACACACGTTCTGCCAAAAGTTTCAGCTCCTTCATACTTTCACTTACAGACACCAAACAAACTTTAAAGCGGTCACAAAATATTCAGCTATCCAAACATGACTTTTCAGATTGATATCTTTTACGGTTTTTGTGAAAACGCAATTTACGTTTAGCGATTTTTTCAGAAAATGGAATCGGTTATAATGTAACCCTATGGAAGGGATTTAGAGTGTGTCATGTGACCTTTAGAGTGGAGATCTTTGAAAACAAAAATTATCTTTAAAAAAAGGGCGAACAAATTGCTCTCACGCCCACAAGATCTACTTGTCATACACAATTTATATATCAAAACGTAGGTATGCTTGTCTGGTTTCAGGCAATGTGATCAGTTTTGTGATACGTATTTTAGTTTTAGTTCCAGGAGCTTCTAAAGGACAAGAGTGACAAAACCACTCTCATTGACCGTCCATGTTAAAAATTTTAAAAATTTTCCTGCAAAACACACAAAGACGCTCTTTTCTAAATCGCTGGCATGGCCACAATTTTAAGTTTATCAACATAAATTTCATATCGATGCGTTCACAAGGGCCGTGTCTTTCAAACGGTGAAGTCGCTGTATCGATCGCATGTACGGTTGTGGATTTATTACGTTTTGTTTGGAGGCGTAATTAATGTATTGGTCTGTGAATTAAAAGGCGTTTGTAATGGAATTTCTTTCCATAAATAGCTTTCCTTACCTCAGGGCAATATTCCTCCTCACTGACCTGGGGGGAGGGGAAACCTCTTGAGGGGGGAGGGGCGACCAGGAAGTCAGGATACTCTCTACTTTGCAGATAGAGAAAGGAGCTGTGTGTCCTAAAGATAGTGTAGTGGTTATGGTGAATGGCTTTGGTGCGGGCTCAGCAATTCAGCATTCCCACTCGCATTTTCCTCAGGGAATGCATTTTCTAGTTCTTTTTATTCTTATCCTTTATTCCGTACGTTTTTTGGCTCTGCGTAACTTCTGCATACTTTGAGCTATTGAGACCATTCAACTATTAAAATGTTCGTCTCGTTCAGCTAACGATGGGACTTCTTCAAGTTTTTTTGTACTATTTATACTTTTTAAAATATTAAGCTTTTAGACACTTTTTTTTAACATTGAAGTCAATGAGAACATGCTTTTTACCGCTTCAAAACACACGTTCTGCCAAAAGTTTCAGCTCCTTCATACTTTCACTTACAGACACCAAACAAACTTTAAAGCGGTCACAAAATATTCAGCTATCCAAACATGACTTTTTAGATTGATATCTTTTACGGTTTTTGTGAAAACGCAATTTACGTTTAGTGATATTTTATCGGTTATAATGTAATCCTATGGAGCAGGTTTAGAGTGTGTCATGTGACCTTTAGAGTGCAGATCATCCACAAAAAACAGTTATCTTTAAAAAAAGGGCGAACAAATTGCTCTCACGCCCACAAGATCTACTTGTCATACACAATTTATATATCAAAACGTAGGTATGCTTGTCTGGTTTCAGGCAATGTGATCAGTTTTGTGATACGTATTTTAGTTTTAGTTCCAGGAGCTTCTAAAGGACAAGAGACATGTTAAAAAGTCTAAAAAATGTTTCTGCAAAACACACAAAGACGCTCTTTTCTAAATCGCTGACATGGCCACATTTTTAAGTTTATCAACATAAATTTTATATCGATGCGTTCACAAGGGCCGTGTCTTTCAAACGGTGAAGTCGCTGTATCGATCGCATGTACGGTTGTGGATTTATTACGTTTTGTTTGAAGGCTACGATAACTGATTTTGCGTGTGGATGAAAGCGTTTCTAATGGTATTTTGATTCCCTAAATAGCTTTCCTTACCTCAGTGCAGTCCTCCTCCCCCACCTCATGTGGAGAAAGCCTCTTGAGGGGGGAGGGGCGACCAGTCAAGTCAGGACACTCTCTATATTGCAGATAGAGAAAGGAGCTGTGTGATATTAGGCTTTATAAGTACTGAAGGAACACTGCTTGTATGTCCTAATGATAGTGTAGTGGTTATGGTGAATGGCTTTGGTGCGGGCTCAGCAATTCAGCTATTCAGCATTCCCACTCGCATTTTCCTCAGGGAATGCATTTTCTAGTTCTTAATTAGTGGGAATGCTTTAATAAGCATTCCCAGTATTGATATTCGTTTTTTATTATTCTTCTTCTTAATTTTATTCCGTACGTTTTTTGGCTCTGCGTAACTTCTGCATACTTTCAGCTATTGAGACCATTTAACTTTTAAAATGTTCGTCTCATTCAGCTAACGATGGGACTTCTTCAAGTTTTTTTGTACTATTTATACTTTTTAAAATATTAAGCTTTTAGACACTTTTTTTTAACATTGAAGTCAATGAGAACATCCTTTTTCCTGCTTCAAAACACACGTTCTGCCAAAAGTTTCAGCTCCTTCATACTTTCACTTACAGACACCAAACAAACTTTAAAGCGGTCACAAAATATTCAGCTATCCAAACATGACTTTTTAGATTGATATCTTATACGGTTTTTGTGAAAACGCAATTTACGTTTAGTGATTTTTTTATCGGTTATAATGTAATCCTATGGAGCAGGTTTAGAGTGTGTCATGTGACCTTTAGAGTGGAGATCTTTGAAAACAAAAATTATCTTTAAAAAAAGGGCGAACAAATTGCTCTCACGCCCACAAGATCTACTTGTCATACACAATTTATATATCAAAACGTAGGTATGCTTGTCTGGTTTCAGGCAGTGTGATCAGTTTTGTGATACGTATTTTAGTTTTAGTTCCAGGAGCTTCTAAAGGACAAGAGTCATGTTAAAAAGTCTAAAAAAAAATTCTGCAAAACACACAAAGACGCTCTTTTCTAAATCGCTGACATGGCCACATTTTTAAGTTTATCAACATAAATTTCATATCGATGCGTTCACAAGGGCCGTGTCTTTCAAACGGTGAAGTCGCTGTATCGATCGCATGTACGGTTGTGGATTTATTACGTTTTGTTTGGAGGCGTAATTAATGTATTGGTCTGTGAATTAAAAGGCGTTTGTAATGGAATTTCTTTCCATAAATAGCTTTCCTTACCTCAGTGCAATATTCCTCCTCACTGACCTGGGGGAGGGGAAACCTCTTGAGGGGGGAGGGGCGACCAGGAAGTCAGCATACTCTCTACTTTGCAGATAGAGAAAGGAGCTGTGTGTCCTAAAGATAGTGTAGTGGTTATGGTGAATGGCTTTGGTGCGGGCTCAGCAATTCAGCATTCCCACTCGCATTTTCCTCAGGGAATGCATTTTCTAGTTTTAATTTTAATTTTATTCCGTACGTTTTTTGGCTCTGCGTAACTTCTGCATACTTTCAGCTATTGAGACCATTCAACTTTTAAAATGTTCGTCTCGTTCAGCTAACGATGGGACTTCTTCAAGTTTTTTTGTACTATTTATACTTTTTAAAATATTAAGCTTTTAGACACTTTTTTTTAACATTGAAGTCAATGAGAACATCCTTTTTCCTGCTTCAAAACACACGTTCTGCCAAAAGTTTCAGCTCCTTCATACTTTCACTTACAGACACCAAACAAACTTTAAAGCGGTCACAAAATATTCAGCTATCCAAACATGACTTTTTAGATTGATATCTTTTACGGTTTTTGTGAAAACGCAATTTACGTTTAGTGATTTTTTTATCGGTTATAATGTAATCCTATGGAGCAGGGTTAGAGTGTGTCATGTGACCTTTAGAGTGGAGATCATCCACAAAAAATATTATCTTTAAAAAAAGGGGGAACAAATTGCTCTCACGCCCACAAGATCTACTTGTCATACACAATTTATATATCAAAACGTAGGTATGCTTGTCTGGTTTCAGGCAATGTGATCAGTTTTGTGATACGTATTTTAGTTTTAGTTCCAGGAGCTTCTAAAGGACAAGAGTCATGTTAAAAAGTCTAAAAAATGTTTCTGCAAAACACACAAAGACGCTCTTTTCTAAATCGCTGACATGGCCACATTTTTAAGTTTATCAACATAAATTTCATATCGATGCGTTCACAAGGGCCGTGTCTTTCAAACGGTGAAGTCGCTGTATCGATCGCATGTACGGTTGTGGATTTATTACGTTTTGTTTGAAGGCTTCGATAACTGATTTTGTGTGTGGATGAAAGCGTTTCTAATGGTATTTTGATTCCCTAAATAGCTTTCTTTACCTCAGTGCAGTCCTCCTCCCCCACCTCATGTGGAGAAAGCCTCTTGAGGGGGGAGGGGCGACCAGTCAAGTCAGGACACTCTCTGTGTGATATTAGGCTTTATAAGTACTGAAGGAACACTGCTTGTATGTCCTAAAGATAGTGTAGTGGTTATGGTGAATGGCTTTTGTGCGGGCTCAGCAATTCAGCTATTCAGCATTCCCACTCGCATTTTCCTCAGGAAATGCATTGTCTAGTTCTTTTTATTCTTATCCTTTATTCCGTACGTTTTTTGGCTCTGCGTAACTTCTGCATACTTTGAGCTATTGAGACCATTCAACTATTAAAATGTTCGTCTCGTTCAGCTAACGATGGGACTTCTTCAAGTTTTTTTGTACTATTTATACTTTTTAAAATATTAAGCTTTTAGACACTTTTTTTTAACATTGAAGTCAATGAGAACATGCTTTTTACCGCTTCAAAACACACCTTCTGCCAAAAGTTTCAGCTCCTTCATACTTTCACTTACAGAAACCAAACAAACTTTAAAGCGGTCACAAAATATTCAGCTATCCAAACATGACTTTTTAGATTGATATCTTTTACGGTTTTTGTGAAAACGCAATTTACGTTTAGTGATATTTTATCGGTTATAATGTAATCCTATGGAGCAGGTTTAGAGTGTGTCATGTGACCTTTAGAGTGGAGATCATCCACAAAAAATATTATCTTTAAAAAAAGGGGGAACAAATTGCTCTCACGCCCACAAGATCTACTTGTCATACACAATTTATATATCAAAACATAGGTATGCTTGTCTGGTTTCAGGCAATGTGATCAGTTTTGTGATACGTATTTTAGTTTTAGTTCCAGGAGCTTCTAAAGGACAAGAGACATGTTAAAAAGTCTAAAAAATGTTTCTGCAAAACACACAAAGACGCTCTTTTCTAAATCGCTGACATGGCCACATTTTTAAGTTTATCAACATAAATTTCATATCGATGCGTTCACAAGGGCCGTGTCTTTCAAACGGTGAAGTCGCTGTATCGATCGCATGTACGGTTGTGGATTTATTACGTTTTGTTTGAAGGCTTTGATAACTGATTTTGTGTGTGGATGAAAGCGTTTCTAATGGTATTTTGATTCCCTAAATAGCTTTCCTTACCTCAGTGCAGTCCTCCTCCCCCACCTCATGTGGAGAAAGCCTCTTGAGGGGGGAGGGGCGACCAGTCAAGTCAGGACACTCTCTATATTGCAGATAGAGAAAGGAGCTATGTGATATTAGGCTTTATAAGTACTGAAGGAACACTGCTTGTATGTCCTAAAGATAGTGTAGTGGTTATGGTGAATGGCTTTTGTGCGGGCTCAGCAATTCAGCTATTCAGCATTCCCACTCGCATTTTCCTCAGGAAATGCATTGTCTAGTTTTAATTTTAATTTTATTCCGTACGTTTTTTGGCTCTGCGTAACTTCTGCATACTTTCAGCTATTGAGACCATTTAACTTTTAAAATGTTCGTCTCATTCAGCTAACAATGGGACTTCTTCAAGTTTTTTGTACTATTTATACTTTTTAAAATATTAAGCTTTTAGACACTTTTTTTTAACATTGAAGTCAATGAGAACATCCTTTTTCCTGCTTCAAAACACACGTTCTGCCAAAAGTTTCAGCTCCTTCATACTTTCACTTACAGACACCAAACAAACTTTAAAGCGGTCACAAAATATTCAGCTATCCAAACATGACTTTTTAGATTGATATCTTATACGGTTTTTGTGAAAACGCAATTTACGTTTAGTGATTTTTTTATCGGTTATAATGTAATCCTATGGAGCAGGTTTAGAGTGTGTCATGTGACCTTTAGAGTGGAGATCTTTGAAAACAAAAATTATCTTTAAAAAAAGGGCGAACAAATTGCTCTCACGCCCACAAGATCTACTTGTCATACACAATTTATATATCAAAACGTAGGTATGCTTGTCTGGTTTCAGGCAATGTGATCAGTTTTGCGATAGGCATTTGACTTTTAGTTCCAGGAGCTTCTAAAGGACAAGTGCCTCAAACGCCCTCCCATTGACCGTCATGTTAAAAAGTCTAAAAAAAATTCCTGCAAACACACAAAGACGCTCTTTTCTAAATCGCTGGCATGGCCACAATTTTAAGTTTATCAACATAAATTTCATATCGATGCGTTCACAAGGGCCGTGTCTTTCAAACGGTGAAGTCGCTGTATCGATCGCATGTACGGTTGTGGATTTATTACGTTTTGTTTGGAGGCGTAATTAATGTATTGGTCTGTGAATTAAAAGGCGTTTGTAATGGAATTTCTTTCCATAAATAGCTTTCCTTACCTCAGGGCAATATTCCTCCTCACTGACCTGGGGGGAGGGGAAACCTCTTGAGGGGGGAGGGGCGACCAGGAAGTCAGCATACTCTCTACTTTGCAGATAGAGAAAGGAGCTGTGTGTCCTAAAGATAGTGTAGTGGTTATGGTGAATGGCTTTGGTGCGGGCTCAGCAATTCAGCATTCCCACTCGCATTTTCCTCAGGGAATGCATTTTCTAGTTATTCTTCTTCTTCTTAATTAGTGGGAATGCTTTAATAAGCATTCCCAGTATTGATATTCGTTTTTTATTATTAGTGGGAATGCTTTAATAAGCATTCCCAGTATTGATATTCGTTTTTTATTATTAGTGGGAATGCTTTAATAAGCATTCCCAGTATTGATATTCGTTTTTTATTATTAGTGGGAATGCTTTAATAAGCATTCCCAGTATTGATATTCGTTTTTTATTATTCTTCTTCTTAATTTTATTCCGTACGTTTTTTGGCTCTGCGTAACTTCTGCATACTTTCAGCTATTGAGACCATTTAACTTTTAAAATGTTCGTCTCATTCAGCTAACGATGGGACTTCTTCAAGTTTTTTTGTACTATTTATACTTTTTAAAATATTAAGCTTTTAGACACTTTTTTTTAACATTGAAGTCAATGAGAACATCCTTTTTCCTGCTTCAAAACACACGTTCTGCCAAAAGTTTCAGCTCCTTCATACTTTCACTTACAGACACCAAACAAACTTTAAAGCGGTCACAAAATATTCAGCTATCCAAACATGACTTTTTAGATTGATATCTTATACGGTTTTTGTGAAAACGCAATTTACGTTTAGTGATTTTTTTATCGGTTATAATGTAATCCTATGGAGCAGGTTTAGAGTGTGTCATGTGACCTTTAGAGTGGAGATCTTTGAAAACAAAAATTATCTTTAAAAAAAGGGCGAACAAATTGCTCTCACGCCCACAAGATCTACTTGTCATACACAATTTATATATCAAAACGTAGGTATGCTTGTCTGGTTTCAGGCAATGTGATCAGTTTTGTGATACGTATTTTAGTTTTAGTTCCAGGAGCTTCTAAAGGACAAGAGTGACAAAACCACTCTCATTGACCGTCCATGTTAAAAATTTAAAATTTTTTCCTGCAAAACACACAAAGACGCTCTTTTCTAAATCGCTGGCATGGCCACAATTTTAAGTTTATCAACATAAATTTCATATCGATGCGTTCACAAGGGCCGTGTCTTTCAAACGGTGAAGTCGCTGTATCGATCGCATGTACGGTTGTGGATTTATTACGTTTTGTTTGGAGGCGTAATTAATGTATTGGTCTGTGAATTAAAAGGCGTTTGTAATGGAATTTCTTTCCATAAATAGCTTTCTACCTCAGTGCAATATTCCTCCTCACTGACCTGGGGGGAGGGGAAACCTCTTGAGGGGGGAGGGGCTACCAGGAAGTCAGCATACTCTCTACTTTGCAGATAGAGAAAGGAGCTGTGTGTCCTAAAGATAGTGTAGTGGTTATGGTGAATGGCTTTGGTGCGGGCTCAGCAATTCAGCATTCCCACTCGCATTTTCCTCAGGGAATGCATTTTCTAGTTCTTCTTCTTAATTTTATTCCGTACGTTTTTTGGCTCTGCGTAACTTCTGCATACTTTCAGCTATTGAGACCATTTAACTTTTAAAATGTTCGTCTCATTCAGCTAACGATGGGACTTCTTCAAGTTTTTTTGTACTATTTATACTTTTTAAAATATTAAGCTTTTAGACACTTTTTTTTAACATTGAAGTCAATGAGAACATCCTTTTTCCTGCTTCAAAACACACGTTCTGCCAAAAGTTTCAGCTCCTTCATACTTTCACTTACAGACACCAAACAAACTTTAAAGCGGTCACAAAATATTCAGCTATCCAAACATGACTTTTTAGATTGATATCTTATACGGTTTTTGTGAAAACGCAATTTACGTTTAGTGATTTTTTTATCGGTTATAATGTAATCCTATGGAGCAGGTTTAGAGTGTGTCATGTGACCTTTAGAGTGGAGATCTTTGAAAACAAAAATTATCTTTAAAAAAAGGGCGAACAAATTGCTCTCACGCCCACAAGATCTACTTGTCATACACAATTTATATATCAAAACGTAGGTATGCTTGTCTGGTTTCAGGCAATGTGATCAGTTTTGTGATACGTATTTTAGTTTTAGTTCCAGGAGCTTCTAAAGGACAAGAGTGACAAAACCACTCTCATTGACCGTCCATGTTAAAAATTTTAAAAATTTTCCTGCAAAACACACAAAGACGCTCTTTTCTAAATCGCTGGCATGGCCACAATTTTAAGTTTATCAACATAAATTTCATATCGATGCGTTCACAAGGGCCGTGTCTTTCAAACGGTGAAGTCGCTGTATCGATCGCATGTACGGTTGTGGATTTATTACGTTTTGTTTGGAGGCGTAATTAATGTATTGGTCTGTGAATTAAAAGGCGTTTGTAATGGAATTTCTTTCCATAAATAGCTTTCCTTACCTCAGGGCAATATTCCTCCTCACTGACCTGGGGGGAGGGGAAACCTCTTGAGGGGGGAGGGGCGACCAGGAAGTCAGGATACTCTCTACTTTGCAGATAGAGAAAGGAGCTGTGTGTCCTAAAGATAGTGTAGTGGTTATGGTGAATGGCTTTGGTGCGGGCTCAGCAATTCAGCATTCCCACTCGCATTTTCCTCAGGGAATGCATTTTCTAGTTCTTAATTTTAATTTTAATTTTATTCCGTACGTTTTTTGGCTCTGCGTAACTCCTGCATACTTTCAGCTATTGAGACCATTCAGCTTTTAAAATGTTCATCTCGTTCAGCTAACGATGGGACTTCTTCAAGTTTTTTTGTACTATTTATACTTTTTAAAATATTAAGCTTTTAGACACTTTTTTTTAACATTGAAGTCAATGAGAACATCCTTTTTCCTGCTTCAAAACACACGTTCTGCCAAAAGTTTCAGCTCCTTCATACTTTCACTTACAGACACCAAACAAACTTTAAAGCGGTCACAAAATATTCAGCTATCCAAACATGACTTTTCAGATTGATATCTTTTACGGTTTTTGTGAAAACGCAATTTACGTTTAGCGATTTTTTCAGAAAATGGAATCGGTTATAATGTAACCCTATGGAAGGGATTTAGAGTGTGTCATGTGACCTTTACAGTGGAGATCTTTGAAAACAAAAATTATCTTTAAAAAAAGGGCGAACAAATTGCTCTCACGCCCACAAGATCTACTTGTCATACACAATTTATATATCAAAACGTAGGTATGCTTGTCTGGTTTCAGGCAATGTGATCAGTTTTGTGATACGTATTTTAGTTTTAGTTCCAGGAGCTTCTAAAGGACAAGAGTGACAAAACCACTCTCATTGACCGTCCATGTTAAAAATTTTAAAAATTTTCCTGCAAAACACACAAAGACGCTCTTTTCTAAATCGCTGGCATGGCCACAATTTTAAGTTTATCAACATAAATTTCATATCGATGCGTTCACAAGGGCCGCGTCTTTCAAACGGTGAAGTCGCTGTATCGATCGCATGTACGGTTGTGGATTTATTACGTTTTGTTTGGAGGCGTAATTAATGTATTGGTCTGTGAATTAAAAGGCGTTTGTAATGGAATTTCTTTCCATAAATAGCTTTCCTTACCTCAGTGCAATATTCCTCCTCACTGACCTGGGGGGAGGAGAAACCTCTTGAGGGGGGAGGGGCGACCAGGAAGTCAGCATACTCTCTACTTTGCAGATAGAGAAAGGAGCTGTGTGTCCTAAAGATAGTGTAGTGGTTATGGTGAATGGCTTTGGTGCGGGCTCAGCAATTCAGCATTCCCACTCGCATTTTCCTCAGGGAATGCATTTTCTAGTTCTTCTTCTTAATTTTAATTTTATTCCGTACGTTTTTTGGCTCTGCGTAACTTCTGCATACTTTCAGCTATTGAGACCATTCAACTTTTAAAATGTTCATCTCGTTCAGCTAACGATGGGACTTCTTCAAGTTTTTTTGTACTATTTATACTTTTTAAAATATTAAGCTTTTAGACACTTTTTTTTAACATTGAAGTCAATGAGAACATCCTTTTTCCTGCTTCAAAACACACGTTCTGCCAAAAGTTTCAGCTCCTTCATACTTTCACTTACAGACACCAAACAAACTTTAAAGCGGTCACAAAATATTCAGCTATCCAAACATGACTTTTCAGATTGATATCTTTTACGGTTTTTGTGAAAACGCAATTTACGTTTAGCGATTTTTTCAGAAAATGGAATCGGTTATAATGTAACCCTATGGAAGGGATTTAGAGTGTGTCATGTGACCTTTACAGTGGAGATCTTTGAAAACAAAAATTATCTTTAAAAAAAGGGCGAACAAATTGCTCTCACGCCCACAAGATCTACTTGTCATACACAATTTATATATCAAAACGTAGGTATGCTTGTCTGGTTTCAGGCAATGTGATCAGTTTTGTGATACGTATTTTAGTTTTAGTTCCAGGAGCTTCTAAAGGACAAGAGCGACAAAACCACTCTCATTGACCGTCCATGTTAAAAATTTTAAAAATTTTCCTGCAAAACACACAAAGACGCTCTTTTCTAAATCGCTGGCATGGCCACAATTTTAAGTTTATCAACATAAATTTCATATCGATGCGTTCACAAGGGCCGTGTCTTTCAAACGGTGAAGTCGCTGTATCGATCGCATGTACGGTTGTGGATTTATTACGTTTTGTTTGGAGGCGTAATTAATGTATTGGTCTGTGAATTAAAAGGCGTTTGTAATGGTATTTCTTTCCATAAATAGCTTTCCTTACCTCAGGGCAATATTTCTCCTCACTGACCTGGGGGGGAGGGGAAACCTCTTGAGGGGGGAGGGGCGACCAGGAAGTCAGCATACTCTCTACTTTGCAGATAGAGAAAGGAGCTGTGTGTCCTAAAGATAGTGTAGTGGTTATGGTGAATGGCTTTGGTGCGGGCTCAGCAATTCAGCATTCCCACTCGCATTTTCCTCAGGGAATGCATTTTCTAGTTAGTGGGAATGCTTTAATAAGCATTCCCAGTATTGATATTCGTTTTTTATTATTAGTGGGAATGCTTTAATAAGCATTCCCAGTATTGATATTCGTTTTTTATTATTCTTCTTCTTAATTTTATTCCGTACGTTTTTTGGCTCTGCGTAACTTCTGCATACTTTCAGCTATTGAGACCATTTAACTTTTAAAATGTTCGTCTCATTCAGCTAACGATGGGACTTCTTCAAGTTTTTTTGTACTATTTATACTTTTTAAAATATTAAGCTTTTAGACACTTTTTTTTAACATTGAAGTCAATGAGAACATCCTTTTTCCTGCTTCAAAACACACGTTCTGCCAAAAGTTTCAGCTCCTTCATACTTTCACTTACAGACACCAAACAAACTTTAAAGCGGTCACAAAATATTCAGCTATCCAAACATGACTTTTTAGATTGATATCTTATACGGTTTTTGTGAAAACGCAATTTACGTTTAGTGATTTTTTTTATCGGTTATAATGTAATCCTATGGAGCAGGTTTAGAGTGTGTCATGTGACCTTTAGAGTGGAGATCTTTGAAAACAAAAATTATCTTTAAAAAAAGGGCGAACAAATTGCTCTCACGCCCACAAGATCTACTTGTCATACACAATTTATATATCAAAACGTAGGTATGCTTGTCTGGTTTCAGGCAATGTGATCAGTTTTGTGATACGTATTTTAGTTTTAGTTCCAGGAGCTTCTAAAGGACAAGAGTGACAAAACCACTCTCATTGACCGTCCATGTTAAAAATTTAAAACATTTTCCTGCAAAACACACAAAGACGCTCTTTTCTAAATCGCTGGCATGGCCACAATTTTAAGTTTATCAACATAAATTTCATATCGATGCGTTCACAAGGGCCGTGTCTTTCAAACGGTGAAGTCGCTGTATCGATCGCATGTACGGTTGTGGATTTATTACGTTTTGTTT
The DNA here is from genome assembly GCF_905171775.1 of Rana temporaria. Lineage (NCBI taxonomy): Eukaryota > Metazoa > Chordata > Amphibia > Anura > Ranidae > Rana > Rana temporaria. The sequence goes on along the minus strand of NC_053493.1, from coordinate 341,481,567 downwards.
GGAGGCGTAATTAATGTATTGGTCTGTGAATTAAAAGGCGTTTGTAATGGAATTTCTTTCCATAAATAGCTTTCCTTACCTCAGGGCAATATTCCTCCTCACTGACCTGGGGGGGAGGGGAAACCTCTTGAGGGGGGAGGGGCGACCAGGAAGTCAGGATACTCTCTACTTTGCAGATAGAGAAAGGAGCTGTGTGTCCTAAAGATAGTGTAGTGGTTATGGTGAATGGCTTTGGTGCGGGCTCAGCAATTCAGCATTCCCACTCGCATTTTCCTCAGGGAATGCATTTTCTAGTTCTTCTTCTTAATTTTATTCCGTACGTTTTTTGGCTCTGCGTAACTTCTGCATACTTTCAGCTATTGAGACCATTTAACTTTTAAAATGTTCGTCTCATTCAGCTAACGATGGGACTTCTTCAAGTTTTTTTGTACTATTTATACTTTTTAAAATATTAAGCTTTTAGACACTTTTTTTTAACATTGAAGTCAATGAGAACATCCTTTTTCCTGCTTCAAAACACACGTTCTGCCAAAAGTTTCAGCTCCTTCATACTTTCACTTACAGACACCAAACAAACTTTAAAGCGGTCACAAAATATTCAGCTATCCAAACATGACTTTTCAGATTGATATCTTTTACGGTTTTTGTGAAAACGCAATTTACGTTTAGCGATTTTTTCAGAAAATGGAATCGGTTATAATGTAACCCTATGGAAGGGATTTAGAGTGTGTCATGTGACCTTTAGAGTGGAGATCTTTGAAAACAAAAATTATCTTTAAAAAAAGGGCGAACAAATTGCTCTCACGCCCACAAGATCTACTTGTCATACACAATTTATATATCAAAACGTAGGTATGCTTGTCTGGTTTCAGGCAATGTGATCAGTTTTGTGATACGTATTTTAGTTTTAGTTCCAGGAGCTTCTAAAGGACAAGAGCGACAAAACCACTCTCATTGACCGTCCATGTTAAAAAAATTTAAAATTTTCCTGCAAAACACACAAAGACGCTCTTTTCTAAATCGCTGGCATGGCCACAATTTTAAGTTTATCAACATAAATTTCATATCGATGCGTTCACAAGGGCCGTGTCTTTCAAACGGTGAAGTCGCTGTATCGATCGCATGTACGGTTGTGGATTTATTACGTTTTGTTTGGAGGCATAATTAATGTATTGGTCTGTGAATTAAAAGGCGTTTGTAATGGAATTTCTTTCCATAAATAGCTTTCTACCTCAGTGCAATATTCCTCCTCACTGACCTGGGGGAGGGGAAACCTCTTGAGGGGGGAGGGGCGACCAGGAAGTCAGGATACTCTCTACTTTGCAGATAGAGAAAGGAGCTGTGTGTCCTAAAGATAGTGTAGTGGTTATGGTGAATGGCTTTGGTGCGGGCTCAGCAATTCAGCATTCCCACTCGCATTTTCCTCAGGGAATGCATTTTCTAGTTCTTTTTATTCTTATCCTTTATTCTGTACGTTTTTTGGCTCTGCGTAACTTCTGCATACTTTGAGCTATTGAGACCATTCAACTATTAAAATGTTCGTCTCGTTCAGCTAACGATGGGACTTCTTCAAGTTTTTTTGTACTATTTATACTTTTTAAAATATTAAGCTTTTAGACACTTTTTTTTAACATTGAAGTCAATGAGAACATGCTTTTTACCGCTTCAAAACACACGTTCTGCCAAAAGTTTCAGCTCCTTCATACTTTCACTTACAGACACCAAACAAACTTTAAAGCGGTCACAAAATATTCAGCTATCCAAACATGACTTTTTAGATTGATATCTTTTACGGTTTTTGTGAAAACGCAATTTACGTTTAGTGATATTTTATCGGTTATAATGTAATTCTATGGAGCAGGTTTAGAGTGTGTCATGTGACCTTTAGAGTGGAGATCATCCACAAAAAATATTATCTTTAAAAAAAGGGGGAACAAATTGCTCTCACGCCCACAAGATCTACTTGTCATACACAATTTATATATCAAAACGTAGGTATGCTTGTCTGGTTTCAGGCAATGTGATCAGTTTTGTGATACGTATTTTAGTTTTAGTTCCAGGAGCTTCTAAAGGACAAGAGTCATGTTAAAAAGTCTAAAAAATGTTTCTGCAAAACACACAAAGACGCTCTTTTCTAAATCGCTGACATGGCCACATTTTTAAGTTTATCAACATCAATTTCATATCGATGCGTTCACAAGGGCCGTGTCTTTCAAACGGTGAAGTCGCTGTATCGATCGCATGTACGTTTGTGGATTTATTACGTTTTGTTTGAAGGCTTCGATAACTGATTTTGTGTGTGGATGAAAGCGTTTCTAATGGTATTTTGATTCCCTAAATAGCTTTCTTTACCTCAGTGCAGTCCTCCTCCCCCACCTCATGTGGAGAAAGCCTCTTGAGGGGGGAGGGGCGACCAGTCAAGTCAGGACACTCTCTATATTGCAGATAGAGAAAGGAGCTGTGCGATATTAGGCTTTATAAGTACTGAAGGAACACTGCTTGTATGTCCTAAAGATAGTGTAGTGGTTATGGTGAATGGCTTTTGTGCGGGCTCAGCAATTCAGCTATTCAGCATTCCCACTCGCATTTTCCTCAGGAAATGCATTGTCTAGTTTTAATTTTAATTTTAATTTTATTATTCCGTACGTTTTTTGGCTCTGCGTAACTTCTGCATACTTTGAGCTATTGAGACCATTCAACTATTAAAATGTTCGTCTCGTTCAGCTAACGATGGGACTTCTTCAAGTTTTTTTGTACTATTTATACTTTTTAAAATATTAAGCTTTTAGACACTTTTTTTTAACATTGAAGTCAATGAGAACATGCTTTTTACCGCTTCAAAACACACGTTCTGCCAAAAGTTTCAGCTCCTTCATACTTTCACTTACAGACACCAAACAAACTTTAAAGCGGTCACAAAATATTCAGCTATCCAAACATGACTTTTTAGATTGATATCTTATACGGTTTTTGTGAAAACGCAATTTACGTTTAGTGATTTTTTTATCGGCTATAATGTAATCCTATGGAGCAGGTTTAGAGTGTGTCATGTGACCTTTAGAGTGGAGATCTTTGAAAACAAAAATTATCTTTAAAAAAAGGGCGAACAAATTGCTCTCACGCCCACAAGATCTACTTGTCATACACAATTTATATATCAAAACGTAGGTATGCTTGTCTGGTTTCAGGCAATGTGATCAGTTTTGCGATAGGCATTTGACTTTTAGTTCCAGGAGCTTCTAAAGGACAAGTGCCTCAAACGCCCTCCCATTGACCGTCATGTTAAAAAGTCTAAAAAAAATTCCTGCAAACACACAAAGACGCTCTTTTCTAAATCGCTGGCATGGCCACAATTTTAAGTTTATCAACATAAATTTCATATCGATGCGTTCACAAGGGCCGTGTCTTTCAAACGGTGAAGTCGCTGTATCGATCGCATGTACGGTTGTGGATTTATTACGTTTTGTTTGGAGGCGTAATTAATGTATTGGTCTGTGAATTAAAAGGCGTTTGTAATGGAATTTCTTTCCATAAATAGCTTTCTACCTCAGTGCAATATTCCTCCTCACTGACCTGGGGGGAGGAGAAACCTCTTGAGGGGGGAGGGGCGACCAGGAAGTCAGGATACTCTCTACTTTGCAGATAGAGAAAGGAGCTGTGTGTCCTAAAGATAGTGTAGTGGTTATGGTGAATGGCTTTGGTGCGGGCTCAGCAATTCAGCATTCCCACTCGCATTTTCCTCAGGGAATGCATTTTCTACTTCTTAATTTTAATTTTAATTTTATTATTCCGTACGTTTTTTGGCTCTGCGTAACTTCTGCATACTTTCAGCTATTGAGACCATTCAACTTTTAAAATGTTCATCTCGTTCAGCTAACGATGGGACTTCTTCAAGTTTTTTTGTACTATTTATACTTTTTAAAATATTAAGCTTTTAGACACTTTTTTTTAACATTGAAGTCAATGAGAACATCCTTTTTCCTGCTTCAAAACACACGTTCTGCCAAAAGTTTCAGCTCCTTCATACTTTCACTTACAGACACCAAACAAACTTTAAAGCGGTCACAAAATATTCAGCTATCCAAACATGACTTTTTAGATTGATATCTTATACGGTTTTTGTGAAAACGCAATTTACGTTTAGTGATTTTTTTATCGGTTATAATGTAATCCTATGGAGCAGGTTTAGAGTGTGTCATGTGACCTTTAGAGTGCAGATCATCCACAAAAATATTATCTTTAAAAAAAGGGGGAACAAATTGCTCTCACGCCCACAAGATCTACTTGTCATACACAATTTATATATCAAAACGTAGGTATGCTTGTCTGGTTTCAGGCAATGTGATCAGTTTTGTGATACGTATTTTAGTTTTAGTTCCAGGAGCTTCTAAAGGACAAGAGACATGTTAAAAAGTCTAAAAAATGTTTCTGCAAAACACACAAAGACGCTCTTTTCTAAATCGCTGACATGGCCACATTTTTAAGTTTATCAACATAAATTTTATATCGATGCGTTCACAAGGGCCGTGTCTTTCAAACGGTGAAGTCGCTGTATCGATCGCATGTACGGTTGTGGATTTATTACGTTTTGTTTGAAGGCTTCGATAACTGATTTTGTGTGTGGATGAAAGCGTTTCTAATGGTATTTTGATTCCCTAAATAGCTTTCCTTACCTCAGTGCAGTCCTCCTCCCCCACCTCATGTGGAGAAAGCCTCTTGAGGGGGGAGGGGCGACCAGTCAAGTCAGGACACTCTCTATATTGCAGATAGAGAAAGGAGCTGTGTGATATTAGGCTTTATAAGTACTGAAGGAACACTGCTTGTATGTCCTAATGATAGTGTAGTGGTTATGGTGAATGGCTTTTGTGCGGGCTCAGCAATTCAGCTATTCAGCATTCCCACTCGCATTTTCCTCAGGGAATGCATTTTCTAGTCGTTTTTTATTATTCTTCTTCTTAATTTTAATTTTATTCCGTACGTTTTTTGGCTCTGCGTAACTTCTGCATACTTTCAGCTATTGAGACCATTTAACTTTTAAAATGTTCGTCTCATTCAGCTAACGATGGGACTTCTTCAAGTTTTTTTGTACTATTTATACTTTTTAAAATATTAAGCTTTTAGACACTTTTTTAACATTGAAGTCAATGAGAACATCCTTTTTCCTGCTTCAAAACACACGTTCTGCCAAAAGTTTCAGCTCCTTCATACTTTCACTTACAGACACCAAACAAACTTTAAAGCGGTCACAAAATATTCAGCTATCCAAACATGACTTTTCAGATTGATATCTTTTACGGTTTTTGTGAAAACGCAATTTACGTTTAGCGATTTTTTCAGAAAATGGAATCGGTTATAATGTAACCCTATGGAAGGGATTTAGAGTGTGTCATGTGACCTTTACAGTGGAGATCTTTGAAAACAAAAATTATCTTTAAAAAAAGGGCGAACAAATTGCTCTCACGCCCACAAGATCTACTTGTCATACACAATTTATATATCAAAACGTAGGTATGCTTGTCTGGTTTCAGGCAATGTGATCAGTTTTGTGATACGTATTTTAGTTTTAGTTCCAGGAGCTTCTAAAGGACAAGAGCGACAAAACCACTCTCATTGACCGTCATGTTAAAAATTTTAAAAAATTTCCTGCAAAACACACAAAGACGCTCTTTTCTAAATCGCTGGCATGGCCACAATTTTAAGTTTATCAACATAAATTTCATATCGATGCGTTCACAAGGGCCGTGTCTTTCAAACGGTGAAGTCGCTGTATCGATCGCATGTACGGTTGTGGATTTATTACGTTTTGTTTGGAGGCGTAATTAATGTATTGGTCTGTGAATTAAAAGGCGTTTGTAATGGAATTTCTTTCCATAAATAGCTTTCTACCTCAGTGCAATATTCCTCCTCACTGACCTGGGGGGAGGGGAAACCTCTTGAGGGGGGAGGGGCGACCAGGAAGTCAGCATACTCTCTACTTTGCAGATAGAGAAAGGAGCTGTGTGTCCTAAAGATAGTGTAGTGGTTATGGTGAATGGCTTTGGTGCGGGCTCAGCAATTCAGCATTCCCACTCGCATTTTCCTCAGGGAATGCATTTTCTAGTTTTAATTTTAATTTTAATTTTATTCCGTACGTTTTTTGGCTCTGCGTAACTTCTGCATACTTTCAGCTATTGAGACCATTCAACTATTAAAATGTTCGTCTCGTTCAGCTAACGATGGGACTTCTTCAAGTTTTTTTGTACTATTTATACTTTTTAAAATATTAAGCTTTTAGACACTTTTTTTTAACATTGAAGTCAATGAGAACATGCTTTTTACCGCTTCAAAACACACGTTCTGCCAAAAGTTTCAGCTCCTTCATACTTTCACTTACAGACACCAAACAAACTTTAAAGCGGTCACAAAATATTCAGCTATCCAAACATGACTTTTTAGATTGATATCTTTTACGGTTTTTGTGAAAACGCAATTTACGTTTAGTGATATTTTATCGGTTATAATGTAATTCTATGGAGCAGGTTTAGAGTGTGTCATGTGACCTTTAGAGTGGAGATCATCCACAAAAAATATTATCTTTAAAAAAAGGGGGAACAAATTGCTCTCACGCCCACAAGATCTACTTGTCATACACAATTTATATATCAAAACGTAGGTATGCTTGTCTGGTTTCAGGCAATGTGATCAGTTTTGTGATACGTATTTTAGTTTTAGTTCCAGGAGCTTCTAAAGGACAAGAGTCATGTTAAAAAGTCTAAAAAATGTTTCTGCAAAACACACAAAGACGCTCTTTTCTAAATCGCTGACATGGCCACATTTTTAAGTTTATCAACATCAATTTCATATCGATGCGTTCACAAGGGCCGTGTCTTTCAAACGGTGAAGTCGCTGTATCGATCGCATGTACGTTTGTGGATTTATTACGTTTTGTTTGAAGGCTTCGATAACTGATTTTGTGTGTGGATGAAAGCGTTTCTAATGGTATTTTGATTCCCTAAATAGCTTTCTTTACCTCAGTGCAGTCCTCCTCCCCCACCTCATGTGGAGAAAGCCTCTTGAGGGGGGAGGGGCGACCAGTCAAGTCAGGACACTCTCTATATTGCAGATAGAGAAAGGAGCTGTGCGATATTAGGCTTTATAAGTACTGAAGGAACACTGCTTGTATGTCCTAAAGATAGTGTAGTGGTGTAGTGGTAAAAAAGACAATGCTATTTTTGTCTCTGTGTAAAATAATACACTCTCTCATTATATATGGTGTATATATCCTATATGGGTATGTTGATACCATATATAATGAGAGAGTGTATTATTTTACACAGAGACAAAAATAGCATTGTCTTTTTACATTCATGATTTTAAAAGTATATGAGAATAATTTTTTAATTTTTTTTTTTTTTTTTTAAATATCGATGTAAATTGTGTGTGTATGCTTATATTTGATTTTTGTTATGTTATGTTCTTGTCAAGGGTTAAAATTCTCGGTTTTGATACATCATTTCCTGTTCTCCTCCCCTTCATTAAAATCCTCCCCTTTTTTAGTCTATATAAATAAATTTTCAATTTTGAGTCCTAATGACTGTGACAAAGCCCTGGATAGGGCGAAACGCATAGTCTGGGACTGTTTTAAAACCCCTCTTTTATTTTGGAAGACCTAAGTCAGTAATATCAAGAAAAGATTTTCATTTATAATCGCCATTTACAACTTAATTTTTTTCCTCAATGCAATTTGCACTTTGTCCACTGGAGGGCGCCTAACATTCGGCTGAACTTTTCTCTGCCTGCTTGTCAGCACGTTCCAACAGGAAGAACGTCTCTCCGTGGCTGTCATCTCTGTGCTGCGCTCCTAGCAGCTGCAAACACTGAGGCTGGAGCACATTTGGACACATACAGGAGAGTGTCCAGGAGCCCAGATGCCAGATATTAACTAGGAAGTGACATCAAATGCCATAGTGACGTCCTGGGTAATTTACTCCAATTACAATCAGCACGGTTGTTTTCTATGAATGCAGCTGGAAACAAAATTGCAAAATTTTAACCCTTGAAGCCCTGAAAGATTGTGTGTGTTTTCATGCAGGCACTGGGAACATTTTTTTGCGTTGTGCTGTATACATTTGTTTATCTTTTCTACATAAAGAACTGGTTCTTTCGAACAAACTGAGATCAACTGAATGTTATTCCTCACAAACATTATGTGGAATTAGAGTGGTAAACCTTTATGAGCGCAGAATTCCTTTTTGTTGTAACTGGGAGCAGATAAGAGGTGGCAGGGTACAGGATCATGGTAGGATTTAGGATTAGGAAAAACCAGCAAGCAGGGATCTGGCTAGCAGGCAAAACATTGCCCCAGTTGAAGACCAAAACGAGTCAGGTTTGCTATTATTGCCTTCCACATTTCTTTTATATCTCATGTTCCGTGATCACTTTTAATTCCATTTTATCATCTCTACATCCTTTATTCGATGTATGATTTTTTTTTAAATAAACCTATTTTGGGTGACCTGCACCCTATGGAGCACTCTTTGTATTTTACCCTCGGTTGACGCCTCTGGTGGGAATACCCATCACCATCATCGCCTTGGGACTGACCCTCCTGTCTGGTTTGCCATCACCGCTTCATTGTATGGTTTGGAGTCTTAAGATCCAGCATCCGGCCCCACTTGGCCTCTTCATCTACACAGCCTTAGAGCGTAAGGAACCATGTGATCACTCAGTGCTACACTATTTGTTTTCCAAAACATTGAAGCAAAGTTGCAAATCAAGGGAGGGGTTAAACACCTTCCCAGCAGCCAGCATCAGGTGGAACCATATTACTGGGATCTCCTGGATGCTGGGAGACACTCACTGGTGGCTACCAGAACTGCAGCCTTCAGCTGTAGAAACCAGAGTGCCACCAGCAGGTGTTCCAGGTTGTGACAGGGTGTCTGTCTCGGATACCACATGCAGGCATCCAGCAGGGGTGATCAGATCAGTTGGCTGCACTTAAAGGAATCAGGACCAGATGAATAAATGAAAATATATATTTATTACAAATAATGACACACTTGAAAACCAACACCAGTAAACCATAAAAAAGTAAGTGAACAGTAAATGAACACAGCAAACCTTATATAACACCTCACTAACTATTCAACTAATTATATAGACGTAAAAGAAATACACATATGCAATAAAAGACAAGGACAAGTGATGAGGGGAACAGAAAGCCAGGTACTGGAAGCATAAGGTCAGTAAAGGGAGCAGGAAGCAGGTTCCAAGGGACAGGTCTCTGGATCAGAATTCAGGGTTCAGGACAAAAGACAGGAACAGATCAGGCTCAGGCAGGGACACGGCTTGCAGGGAAAATACTGAAGCACTGGTCCTAGCTGCAAGGTGGGCTTATATAACCCCAGCAGTCCTATCAGGTGCAGCCTAACGACCTGCATGGTCCATCTGCTGGGAGACACCCACTGGTGGCCATCAGAACTACACCCTTTGGCTTTCAACACAACAGTGCCACCAGCAGGTGACTCAAGCAAGGACACAGGTCATGACAGTGTATTTACCAGCTCTACAAGGCACCATTTATTTTTCACATTGAAGTTGCTCTTTTTAATCACCCCCATGGCAAGCCACATACATAGGTTTTAGCTTTTCTAAAAAAAAAAATCAGTTTACTGTTCCTGTGACTAAGAGTCTCTGATTAGCATCCTCTCCATTTACCACGCAAGGTCATTTTGTGTCAACTTGCATACCCTTTTCATTAAGCTTTTGCTTAATATTTTCTATTTAACCACTTCAATACCGGGCTTTAAAACCCACCTCCTTCCCGGGCCTATTCTGGCACTTCTTTCCTACATGTACAAATCCTCATTATTTTGCTAGAAAATTACTCAGAACCCCCAAACATTATATATGTTTTTTTAGCAGACACCCTAGGGAATAAAATGGCGGTCATTGCAACTTTTTATCTTGCACCGTATTTGCGCAATAATTTTTCAAACGGCTTTTTTTTGTAAAAAAAATGGTTTCATAAATTAAAAAATAACAAAACAGTAACGTTAGCCCAATTTTTTGTTAAAATATGAAAGATGATGTTACGCCGAGTAACTAGATACCTAACATGTCACGCTTTAAAATTGCGTACACTCATGGAATGGCGCCAAACTTCGTTACTTAAAAATCTCCATAGGCGACACTTAATTTTTTTTACAGGTTGCCAGTTTAGAGTTACAGAGGAGGTCTAGTGCTAGAATTGTTGCACACGCTCTAACGCACGCGGCGACACCTCACATGTGTGGTTTGAACGACGTTTACATACGTGGGCGGGACTTACGTGTGCGTACGCTTCTGAGCGCGAGCTACCGGGGACAGGGGCATTTTAATTTTTTTATTATTATTTTTTCTTTTTTCTTTTACTTATTTCTTTATTTTTTACACTTTTTTTACATTTTTTTTTTTCAATCGCTTTTATTCCTATTACAAGGAATGTAAACATCCCTTGTAATAGGAATGTGTGTGACAGGTCCTCTTTAAGGAGAGATGCGGGGTCAATAAGACCCCACATCTCTCCTGCAGGCTGGAAAGAATGAGATTGTGAAAAAAAATTCACAGATCTCATTCAAACTAGCCGCAATTGCGGTTTGTTTACTTACGGGGACCCGGGCGTGACGTCATCACATCGCGCCCGGGCCTCCGACGGTCATAGAGATGGTCACCGGTCTTCTCTATGGCAAACATCCGGCGGACGGCGATCATCTCTCCGGGCCCCCGGTGGGACGGGAGAGCCCGGAGAAGCACCGGATGGCGGCGGGAGGGGGGGGATGTCCCCTCCCGCCGCCTGAAAGAACGATCTAGCGGCGGAACCGCCGCTATGATCGTTCTTACGGTGCGCAGGATCACCGCCGCTAAAAAATGATATCTCAATGATGCCTCCGGGTGCAGGCATCATTGAGATATCCCCCCCGCAAAGCCCAGGACGTCATATGACGTCCACCCAGGATAACAGGTCCCCGTTTTGGACTTCATATGACGGCGTGCGGGTGTCAAGTGGTTAATATTGGGACTTAATAGTTGAAAGTATAATGGAGGAGCAATAAACTGGGTATCCTAATTTGATTTCTTTACCTATAAATGTAATGTATTAAATAGGGTTGTCCAGATACCGATACCAGTATCGGTATCGGGACCGATACCGAGTATTTGCGGGAGTACTCGTACTCGCGCAAATACCCCCGATACCTAAATAGAATACTTTCCCCCCCTTCCCCCCCCGCCGCTGCCGCCGCATCGCGCCGCCGCATCGAGGGACATGGCTAGAGGGACATTGCTGCATATGTGAGGGACATGGCTAGAGGGACATTGCTGCATATGTGAGGGACATGGCTGCATATGTGAGGGACATGGCTAGAGGGACATGGCTGCATATGTGAGGGACATGGCTAGAGGGACATTGCTGCATATGTGAGGGACATGGCTAGAGGGACATTGCTGCATATGTGAGGGACATGGCTGCATATGTGAGGGACATGGCTAGAGGGACATGGCTGCATATGTGAGGGACATGGCTAGAGGGACATTGCTGCATATGTGAGGGACATGGCTGCATATGTGAGGGACATGGCTAGAGGGACATGGCTGCATATGTGAGGGACATGGCTAGAGGGACATTGCTGCATATGTGAGGGACATGGCTAGAGGGACATTGCTGCATATGTGAGGGACATGGCTAGAGGGACATGGCTGCATATGTGAGGGACATGGCTAGAGGGACATGACTGCATATGTGAGGGACATGGCTAGAGGGACATGGCTGCATATGTGAGGGACATGGCTAGAGGGACATGGCTGCATATGTGAGGGACATGGCTAGAGGGACATGGCTGCATATGTGAGGGACATGGCTGCATATGGGGGGGACATGGCTGCATTTGGGGACACATTTAAAAAAAGTATCGGTATTCGGTATCGGCGACTACTTGAAAAAAAGTATCGGTACTTGTACTCGGTCCTAAAAAAGTGGTATCGGGACAACCCTAGTATTAAACATAGACACACAGCAGCAAATGTTAGAAGAAAGAATCATGATGAGCTAAACTGAGCTAGTCATTGAAATGTTTCCTAAATCTTTTGAGAGTGCCCTTAATTCAGTGGCAGTTTCTTAAAACCATGTTGCAAGGCTTCCCAATATTTTATAATATTATATAACGACAGAGGAATTTACAAATATGTTCGGTGACAAGAATAAAAAACTCTTCTCCAGATTATAAACATTAGCAGCCCAGGTAGCCAGAACTGTTGAGCTCTGTATTGTGTTTTGCGTTTACATATTCTTAAATTAAGGCAAATCTTTAATCTCTCAAGTGGCATGGCCAGACTGTGATTCTGAATCCCAAGTCATTTGTAAGAAAGGAGTGTTGACACAGCTTTTCCATACTGCTCCTACTTAATCTGAACTAGTAAAGTAAAAAATATTCGTACCTTCACTATTACATGTACAGATCACTTTTACTTTATTTCAAGTAATTTATTGTAAACAAAAAGGAGCAATGTTGCACTTGACCAGGTTCTATCAATTACGTCCCTAATTTCTAGGCAGGTTATACCAATCGAGTGCAGGATTTTCTATACCAAGGAAATTTCTTTTAAAGAAAATGGTTTATACAGTTCACTTCCTGCTATAATCAAGGTCTTTCTAACCTGATATCTGAAGGTTATGCTTCAGTGAATAATTCAGTAGGTTAGTGAAACTGTAGCAGCAAAGAAAGTGCTAATCTTAGATGGAAGCTGTGAGGGATATTAAGAAACAATTGCAAAAAGTGACATATTTAATAGAGAAAGATTACTCTGTGCTACATCTATTTAATTTGAACTGAATAAATTTTGCTCATATTTTATGAGATGCCGTCTGCAAATTACATGAAAATTCACAGTGTCACTGCCTACTATGGCATGGAAGAAAAGGGTTTATTAACCATTTTACTGGGATTTTTTGATGGCTTTCACTCTTTCAAGAGATATTTCAAAGAAACTGAAAATTCATTCTCTGCTGGACTCTTTTAATTTGAATCAGGAAAGAAGACAGGTATTTTACAGGCCGACAAATAACAAAAAGCAATAGAAGAATCTCACGTAATGAGACTTACTGATGTAACTGAATTCCTTCTGGATTGTGACTGAGTTAAGACTGATGTGTTCTCAATCTTCCCGGGGAAATGCAGCTGATCCAGCTGAGACAAGTCCAAAATTATGGGTAAATGTAAGCGTGAAAAAAAGGAGAAAATGAAGTTTTGGGACAGGGTATATAAATTTGTAGTGTTCAAGCTGAGATGGCAATCTTTTACTTTATGAGTGTTCTGTTTTCAATGTAATGTGAAAATTGTAAGTAGATATTAAAGGTTTTCTAATGTCAAATAACAAAGCGTGTTTCTTGTGTAAAATCTCTCTTTGTAAATTTTTGTTTGTCCTAAAGTTTCACTTATTTAGGCTTCTTTGGTCAAAGTCTGCATTTTAAATTCAGAAAGTTATTTTACCACCCAGTTCCCCTAGAAATAACCCAAGTGCTTTCATATTATATGGTTTTAACCTAATAAAAGCATTGTATAGCAAATGAGGCTTTATGTTTGTGTTTAGAGATACAGGTATTTTTGTAAAGCCACCCCCCCTTTAAAAAAGTAATGAATACGCCCTACCCAAATGCTATACTTAAGGGTTTGATGTCCTAACTAGTGATGAGCCAAATGTACCTAGGCTCAGTTCAGCGAAAATTTGGAGAATGTTATCTAGAATCTGAACTCCATTGAAATCAATGGCAAACAAATGTTTGTTTTCAGTAATGGACATTTCAAAGCTAAAAGTCAAGGGATTGACTAAGAAAGTGAATGAGGGGCCAGGCACTGACCTGAGGTCTAAAATTAAAAATAAATAATTGTTGATATTTTGGAGCAGTTCAAAGGGCAACATAAAAAATATGCAATTTCTTTAAATAACATGCTTGGTAGATGCCTTAAAGCTGTATGTGGGACTTGCGTTTTCCGGGGGGAGTGGCCGCAGCATGATGGAGTGAGCACGATACAGCCGTAGCCCATGCACCCCGCAGGAATCCGTCAGAGATCGCAGTAAAACCCCTGAAGAATCCCCGCTGACATAGCGGCTGACACTACAGCCGTTGCCACCGCTGCAGCCACCTGCCGCCGCCGCTCCCGTCACCGCCGCTGCCTTTACCGCTGCTGCCGGTACCGCTGCTAACATAGAAGGACGCAGCACATACATTGCAGCTATATCCACCGTCAGCTATATTGCCATCGTTAGTTATACCGGCAATACCACACGTCTCCGCAACTGCCACCGCAACTACCATCGCTAACATAGCAAGCTGCAGTCAAGGCTGATGCCAGCAACAGTACTTCATTGACAAGGGGATATCTGCAGCAGTAGCCATTAACATATGAAGTGTTTCTAATACAGCTACAGCCCCAGCCAGAATTGTAAGTAACATAGGTGCCAAGGATACACCTGGTTCTATTGTCCATGTGGGGGGAGGGCTGCAAGTTCAAGAGCTCCGGCCATACCTGTACACGCATACCTCACCCGCTATATGACTAGTAGAGAGGATTTGCGGTGTAGCGAGAGAAGACAGAGCGGCACCTTGATTTGTGAGGCATTGCCTGAAGTATCGGCAGTGGCACAGGCAATCTCTCTGCTTACTGTAAGAGCGTGCTACAGCCGGGATTGAGCTGGGAGACCAAGGGAAGCCCGGATATCAACAACACTCTCCACAGCAACATGGCCGAGCCTGCAGAGGGTATCCAGCTGACCACACCAAAGACCTCTAAGACAACGAAATCCGATACTCAGGTATGCCTGATGAATATACATGATAGCCTGCATAATGACCAGGAAGGAGAAGTAGACATTAGAAAGCTTTTCCAGCTGATACAGGCGTTACCAACCAAGAAAGACATACATGAGCTTATGGTCAATTTAACGGATACTTTAAAGTGGGGGTTCACCCTAACTAGCATGTCCTCCAGCATACTAACGCGAGCTACAGTATGCCTTTATTTTATTTTTTGGCTCCGTACTCACAGTTTAATCCCGTAGTTAAATTTCAGACTCCCCGCAGGGAATGGGCGTTCCTATGCAGAGGGAACATGATTGACGGCCGGCTATGGCGCGTCACGCTTCCTGAAAATAGCTCTTCACAGCGCCTTGCGCAGTCAGCTCCTAGTCTGTGCGCAGGCGCCGTATAGCGCCGTGAAGAGCCGAGTCCTACTCCGGCTATTTTTGGGAAGTGTGACGCGCCATAGCCGGCCGTCAATCATGTTCCCTCTGCATAGGAACACCCAAAAAAAAAAAAGGCATACTGTAGCTCACGCTAGTATGCTGGATTTCATGGTAGAAACTTGTTTTTTAGGGTGAACCACCGCTTTAAGAGAGGAGATTGAGGTGGTCCAAGCCCAGGGTGGATGATAGATTGAGCAAGGTTGAAAATCTCCAAAGTATATCAGATGTGCGCTTCAAGTTATTGGAAGATAAGCTTCAAGTACAAACTGAACAGTTAACTATGCTACAGCTTCAATCAGAAGAAATGGAAAATAGAAGTAGGAGAAACAATATCCGTATTAAAGGGGTACCAGAACATATTGAAGGTCCAGAATTAAGAAATACAGTAATGGACATTTTGAACCGATTGCTAAAAAATACCCCCAAAACCCAGATTGAGATAGATCGAGTGCATAAAGTTCCTACAGCAATAAGTCGAGCCCAGAGTAATCCACAAGATGTTTTATGTAGGATACATTTTTATCCGGGTCAAGGAGGATATCCTCAGGGCAGCCTGGCAGGTTGGAACATTGGACTATGAGGATGGGCAGATACAAATATTTCCCGATTTGTGTAGACAAACAAAAAATAGGAGACGAATGCTGAAACCAATTTTGGAGTATATATTAGAGAACGGAGGGACATATAGATGGGGTCACCCACTGGCTGTTCTTGTAACAAGAGGCGGACACAGCTTTAATTTGCGGGGACCAGAGCAGCTCCAGCTTTCAAATTTTTTGGAGGGGAACCCCTCGAAGTCCCTAATTGGTTAAAACTACCAGAGTGGATGGATTATACCCCTCGCCCACAATAATCCTAACACATGAAGACAGAAGTAAAACCTGAAGGTTAATTGTTGAAGGGAACTACTACAGTATCTCGGGTGAATAGGAAACCCTGGAAAAAAAATTTGACTGACATGAATCTTTTTTTTTTTCAGTAGTATAAGGAAATAATTGTGGACTTGGTTCTTAGGATGGTTAGAGAATCCTGAGGAAGAGGGGGTGATATGTACAAGAGTTTTTTGAATCTGTCTGTTTTTTGTTTTGAAGAAAAGGAGAGGAGAGAGAGAGAGGAGGAAGGGGGAGAGGAAAGAAGATGTTACAGAGATTTATATATTAGGATGCCAGAGAGAGTGCCGCCCCTTTTTCCTCTTCTCCTCTCTCCTCCCCTCCATTGTACCACACCGCCTGTTAAGGGTGTTAGATTTGATATTTTTAAATAGGTATTTTGATTTAATAAGATGGAGGGTATTGGGGGGGGGGTGAAGGTAGTGAAGGAACTATGCTATAAAAATTCCCCTTGCAGCAATTAGGGTAAATGGGGGAGGGTAATCTAGGGGGAAACACATACATGAGATCACGTATGGTATTATTGTTTACATATTTTGAAGCAAGTTTCTTTCTTTTTTTTTCTCACTGAAAAGGTAGTAGGGAACTACCCCATATAACCTTGAACACTTTTTAATAGGTAAAGGGGGTGGGGCTATGGGTAAATTATCAACTGGTTCACCAAGGGAGAAGGACGGAGGTCCCATATATCACATATACAGGAAAGTCTCGGGAACTATATAGCACATAGGGATAATAGGAGGGGGGCGGGGTGTAGAGAAGGGAAGTACAACTAAATAGGGGAGGGATAGGATTTGCTGCGTGGGGGATCTATCAGTACTACAGCTGTTATTTAGGAGTAAGGTTTGGGTAATCTGTAACTCACCCCTGCTTCTTTTTTTTTTTATGGAATACCCTCCTAAAAATAATTTTGTAGACATAACTAGGAGATATAAACAGCGGGGGGTAGGAGGATATTGATAGGGGTGTCGGGACTGGGAATACAATGTGATGATATTATGTTTTTCTTTTTTTATATATAATTATTTTATTTAAAAACGATACATGTAAGAATCCTTAACCCTGAGTCAATCTTGTTAAGAAAGGGTATGGGGGAGAGGAGTGGGGTATAGGAGGATTATAATTCAATAAAGGTATGAAGGTACATAAGGGTAAAATTTACCAATGATATTATAGGGGGAACTTCGAGGGGATTGGGTAAAAGAAGGGAAGGAACTTGGAAAAGAGGAAAAGAAAAGGGAAAGAAAAGAGGGCTGACAAGTAAGAATAAGGTGCAATGAGACAGAGGCTGTTACTCTCCATGTGTGCACTACCACTTCCCCCAACCTATACACCTCTCCTCCAAGGGGAGGGAAGTCGGAGGCATTATTATTATTTTTTTTCCTACTTATATTCCGTACGTGTAATCACACCCACGTCGGTATAATCTCTCTCTCTTGGTGGTCACAGGGGGAATCGGACCACAGAGAAAAAATTGTTGTTGTGTCTTTTTTTTTCGTTGCCTTGCTTTTCTCCCCCCCCTCACCTCTCCCCCTTCTCGCCTTGGAGTTTTCTCGCAAGTGCTTTGTGAATCAGGCACTTGCGATGAAAACTTGCGGCGGTGTAACATATCCACGATACGTTACGCCGCCGCGATTATACGTGAATCTGGCCCTATCTTTGTAAATATATACGGGCAGGCTGTAGGCGACAGGACCCCTTGACATTAAGAGCGTAGTGTTTTTTTTTTGGGGGGGGGGGGTTATTCTTATGACAAGATGACTAAAATAAATTTGATATCTTATAATGTGAAAGGCCTGAATACACCTGAAAAACGTAGTAAGCTGTATATGGAACTAGGGAGACTCAAATATCATATTATATTTCTTCAAGAGACACACTTTAAAAAAATTAAATCCCAAAGTTGGGTAATTTCAGATATCCCACTGTGTATCATAGTCCATCACAAACATCAAATGCAAAGGGGGTAGCGATTATGTTATCAAGTCAGATACCATGGAAAGAAACAAAGACAGTTATTGATAAGGAGGGACGATTGTTAATTGTTAAGGGTTTAATATATGATCAAAAAGTTACCTTGGTGAACATATATTTACCTAATGAGTGTCAAGCAGCAGCCTTGGAGACATATGCAGAGATTATACATCAAAATAAGGAGGGCATTTTGCTGATGGGGACAGACCTAAACATGGCATTAGAACCAACTTTAGACGTTTCAAAGGGATCATCCCACTTGTCGTATGTTAAATTGCAAAAAGCAAAAAGACTACTTCAGAAGCTGCAAGTGTTGCCGCGTACACACGGTCGTTTTTTTGCGATAAAAAAACGAAATTTTTAAAAACGTCATTTAAAATGACCGTGTGTGGGGAAAACGTTGTTTTATGTCTTCTGAAAAACGTTTTTAAATCCGCGCATGCTCAGAAGCAAGTTATGACGCGAGCTTGAATGGAACAGAGTGTCGTTGTACGTGCTGAACGTAACCGTGCTTTGCTAGAGCATTTTGAAAAAAACATGGTGTGTAGGCATCGTCGTTTTTAAAAATGAAGTTTGAAAAACGTCGTTTTGTTTCATCACAAAAAACGACCGTCTGTACGCGGCATAAGAGACGGTTGCAGAACTGTACATACTATTGATAGAGATTATACCATTTATTCGGCTCAACATAAAACATATTCTAGGATAGATTATATTTTTGTGTCTCAAAGTATCCTGCAGTGCATAATGGAGACACCCATAGGATCATTTACTTTATCGGACCATGCACCATCTAAATGTACTGTAGAATGGGGAGAACCTACTATCCGAGAGTGGCAGTGGAGGATTAACGAAACCTTGTTGAAAGACCCAGAGTGTGAGCAACGGATAGCACAGGAATTAGAATTTTTTTTCAATAAACCAACCAGGGGAAGTATCCCCAACATGCATATGGGAAACACATAAATGCTATATCAAAGGTATATTGATTTCAGTAGGAACACGTAGAAAACGACAACAGGGGGTTAGATTAGAATCCCTACTTAATGAGATTAGGAGGCTAGAGATGCTCCATAAGAAATCACTTATTTGTCGTAATCCTCTTGGATCGCCAGCCTCTCATTGGCTCTCATTGGCTCTCCGCAGATGGACTCCCCACTGAACAGCTATACCGCTTGAGATCTTCAAGAATGGGAACCCAGTCGATCACTGGGCCCCCGGCACTGCTCAAATGTTCCGGACCAACATGGTCCCAGAACCAGGTAGGCCATAATGCCGGGGCGCCGTGATGTGATCACCCTAAAGGTGGGTGCCACACTGGAAGAAGATACAGACTCAATGGCGTCCCATAAATACCCTTTCCCAGCATGCCCAGCGAGGAAAATCCCTCCTGATTGGCTGCTAGGAAAAAGCACCCAAGTCTCGACTCCACTGCTGCTGCTATTGTCCTGGGGTGGAACATCACCCCAGCAACGACAGAATGAGCCCACAGCACAGCCAAGCTGAGACAGAGACCCTGTTTTGAACATAACAATTTGGACCAGGGTCTACTAATACTCTGATCACCCTCTAAATGTCAATGGCACCGGTACTTGGAAGTAACCAGGCGCTACATTATATATAAACCAAACACCAACATGTTTCGGAGTCCTATATGCTCCTTCTTCAGGGTAAGTTTAATCCATCCTGGTACATGTCTTCCATAAAATAAAACACATATTAAAACATAGTCGCAGACCATTTGCAGCATGTTCAAAGTGGAGGGAGAGGGAAAAGGGAGAGAGAAAAGGGAGAGAGAGGGCAAGTGAGAGATATTCACAGTGCCTGAGAGTGGATGCATAGCATACAGCTAACCAAAGTATAAAAACAATGATACAGGGTCCAATGAGGTTTGTGTGAGAAGTGCAAAAAATTTGCTTCATCTCCCTTCCAGAAATTACAAATAAATGATGAATTACAGCTATGTCTCAATCCCCACCCACCAGTGCAGGGACATAGATAAGCGGGAGATAGAAGGGTCCAAACCCAACAGAGCACCTATTGTAGTATTAGTGACAGGAAGCTGCAGTTCAGAGTGAGGAAGGATCTCTATAGCTTTTTCTTGGCTCTGGTCACATGACACAGACAAGAAAGGTCTTTCCTTCACTCTAAAATGCCTGGTTTTACAGGTAAAGGTTTTTCATGGAGGGGAGATCGGTATTAGGGAGACATGTACTGGGGAGAGGTGGGATAGAATCTGTACTGAGGGAAGCTGTACTGGTGGGAAGGGGATCTGTACTAGGACAGAAATCTGTACCAGGAGGAACTGTCCTGGAGAGGAGATCTGTACTGGGATGGGGATTATCTACATTGAATATCTACACTGGTGGGGAGATCTGTTGTCACTTACCTGGCTGAGGCCAAGTAGATGAAGTAGATGAAGGTGCTTCTTTAACACCTTTTGTCTTGTTTCCCTTGGGGTTGATGACAGAGTATAATAGGGCACAGAGTGGCAGAGTGCCTGTAGGAGATTCAAGCTGGGAGACCTTTTTTCTGGAGCAGTGATTTTAATGATGCTTAAAGTAAAAGAAAAATGAAAAATTCCTTTAAATATCGTACCTGCTGGGTGTCTATAGTATGCCTGTGAAGTGGCACGTGTTTAGAACTGCCCCTGCACAAAATGAGATTACTATAAGAAAAAAAGTAATTTAAAACTGCTTGCGGCTTTAATGTAATGTCTGGTACCTGCAATATGGATGAAAATCATTGAGAAAAATAGCACAGACACAGACAGTACACACACCACGTAGCTTTAGGTGCACACTGCAGAGGACACAGACAGTACACCACATGAAAGTGCTTGCAGCAATAGCCTCTGCCTGTAGTATTAATATGAGAAGATCCTTGACTCTAGGAATAAATATGAGAAACACCAGCTTTACGTTAGGTGCACAATGTACAGAGGACACGGACAGTACACACACCACGTAGCTTTAGGTGCACAATGTGCAGAGGACACGGAAAGTACACACACCACGTAGCTTTAAGTACACACTGCAGAGGACACGGGCAGTACACACACCACGTAGCTTTAGGTGCACACTGCAGAGGACACAGACAGTACACCACGTGAAATTACTTGCAGAAATATTCTCTGCCTGTAGTATTAATATGAGCAGATACCTGACTCTAGGAATAAATATGAGAAAGACCAGCTTTAGAGCCAGTTGACACTGGGGCGACTCGCCAAGGGGACTCAGCCGCCTGACAAGTCGCGTCCCATTCTATTCAATGGAACCGTTCTAATAGGAGCGACGCAAGACTTCGGGGGCGACTCGGGGCGACTTGCATTGACTTCTATACAGAAGTCATTTTGCAAGTCGCCTCTGAAGTCGTCTTCAGGACGCCTAGCCGCCCCAGTGAGAACGGGCTCTTACGTTAGGTGCACAATGTGCAGAGGACAGGGACAGTACACACACCACGTAGCTTTTGGTGCACACTGCAGAGGACACAGGCAGTACACACCACATAGCTTTAGGTGCACACTGCAGAGGACACAGACAGTACACACACACCACGTAGCTTTAGGTGCACACTGCAGAGGACACAGACAGTACACCACGTGAGAATACTGCAGCTAGCACAATCACCTGCCTGCCTGTCAGTAAATTAGGAAGAGCGGATCTAGTTAAACTATACAGTGTATAAATATATACAGTATACAACACCTGGGATGCATATATATCCTCTACACACTGTAACTGACTAGCCTGCCTGCCTGCTCTATCTACCTACTAAAAATGACTCTCTCTCTCTCTCTCTGTGTCTTCTCTCTCTTAACCACCGCAACACACTACACAAGGCCGACCTGCAGGCGGCCTTTTATAGTGTGGGGCGTGTACGCTGGCTTTGGCCAATTATGGCTCTCCGTTTTTTGCAAGCTGTGATTGGCCAAGCATGTGGGTCAAAGTGCATGCTTGACCAATCATCAGCCAGCAATGCACTTCGATGCCGCAGTGAATTATGGGCTGTGAAACGCCACTCGAATTTGGCACGAACGACCAAAAATGTTCGTAATTCGACGAACGATTGAACATACGATGTTCGAGTCGAACGTGAGTTCGACTCGAATACGAAGCTCATCCCTACTTGTAGTAGATGTGAATCAGAAGACCGTGCAGAAAACTTTGGAGTAACAAGGTGAGCCATTGGGGATGCACACATTTGGTGTAAAAAACATACAAACAAACTCGAAAAACCGAATGCATACAGTACTTTAAATATCCCCGAAAAATGAATATCATCGAAATACTTTTCGGCATCTAGAGAGCTGATAGCAGTATCTTGATCCGGATGTGATTTGGCATATTCTAGCACTAGCAAGACTTTACGAATGTTTAAAGTCTCAGAACGTCCCAAAAAAAAACCTGATTGAGCTGGGTGAAGCAAGAAAGGGAGTAAGATAGCTAGGCGTGAGGCAACTATTTTAGAAAGAATCATTACATCTACATTGATCAACGAGATTGACCTATACGAACCTGGGTGCAATACGTTTTTCCCTTTTTTGGATATTACTTTAATGTGTGTCTGAGTTCCTGTGGGGAGGTATGAGCCCCCTTCACACATGGCGGTAAACACATGTTTCAAATTGTCTAGAGTGAAAGTTAATTTGTAAAATTCAGCAGTGTATCCATCAGGGCCTGAGGCAAAGAATTGAATTGTTGTTTGAATGTCTTCCACCTGAGATGGGAGCATTAATGGTTTCTAAGTGAGCGGTGGTGAGTTGGGGTAGTCGCGCTTTGGATAACAAATTCTCTGCCAATATCCGATCGGTCGGATCCTCAGAGTAGAGGGGTGTATAATAATCAGTAAGTAGTTTACTAATTTCTGCAGGGGAGGTAATGAGGGAGCCTTCAGTATTCTTAAGAGCTGAGATATAGGTAGGCCGTTTAGGATCTGTACACAGTCTGGATAAAAGTTTGCCCGACTTGTTACCAAATCTGTAGAAACAAAGTGCAGAGTAAAATGTCTTAGCTGCCTCCTGTTGCTCTGCCCAAAGATCAAAGTTACTTTTAGTGAGCTACCAGGCTTTGATATTATCCAAGGTGCGAGTATGCGTTAAAGTTGCATGTGCTGCTCATAACGTTTCACTAGCATGCATATATTGCTGTCAGGAGTGTCTTTTGAATTGGGCAGTATATGAGATAATCTTTCCTCTAAGGAAGGCCTTATCCGCCTCCCAAAAGAGGCTTGGATTGGTAAGGTGTGCTCCATTAGTGGTGGCGTAATCTGCCCAAGCACCATAAAGCATGTGACAAAAATCCAAATTTTTCTGCTAAATATGAGGGGAAACGCCAATTGGGTGAGGGCGACCGTGGCCAAGTGTACAATAATTAGACTGTGATCTGAAATCACTGTATCGCCAATCTCTGCATTATGCAGCATTGACAGTAAAGCTTGGGAAGCAAAAATAATATCTATAAACGAAAAGGAATTGTGGGGGGGTAAAAAAAAAAAAGTAAAATCTTGGTCAGTCAGATGGGTTATTCGCCACAGGTCTACAAAATGTATGGATGAGATGGCCTGGGCTAACAGGGAAAGGTCCGCAGTCGGAGAGTCAGGAGTCTGATGGACGCATGATAGAGTTAAAGTCCCCTCCAACCAGGTGGAGAGCCTCAGGAGCGTTCAAGATCCAAGACACCATGTGACAGTTGATGGTGCCAAAATAGGCTGTTTAAACTGGTCCAGTACCTAGACTCAATGCTGCCTGCTCTACAATGTTCCCATGTGTTCCTGCTACCTAGTATCTGATTTCTGCTCCTGTTGTTTGATCCGGCTTGTCTCTGACATTCCCCCTTTCTGCCTGCACCCGACACGGCTTGTCTGTGACTCTGCACTTGTCTGCTTCTTCTGCTACCTTGCTGCCAGCCAGTTACCAATCCGGCCTGTACCTTGACTCCACTATAGCCACTGCATCAGTTCCTGACTTGTCAGCCTGTGTATGACCCAGCGTGCCTGTACTTGCCTTCTCTCCAGCCCTTTGGATCCCTTCTGAGCATCCATCCCACTTGCAGCTGCTCCTCTGCTCCTCTGCCTGTGGTGTTCCAGTTCCAAGCCAGTTCAATATTCCTGCTAGCCACTGCTCCTGGTCTTCTGCTGTACTGGTGTACCTCCACAGCTCATTCAGGGGTTCCAGTCCAGCTCCACTGTCAGCGATTTTGCCAGGCACTCGTGTGACTGCACTCCTGCACCTCCTGTCTGCTCTACCAGGGGCCTCAAGTCAGAGATGTAGGAGAGGCCATCCTCAGCATATCAGGCTCTACCACCAGGTACGTGACAGTAGCAGACAACCACGTCTGAGCCTGTGCTAGGACCCTCTCTTTTGGAGGAACTTTGCCAGCATCTAGCAGGCCTGACACAGGCTGTTAACCTCCCTGGCGGTATCCCCGAGCGTGACTCAGGGTGGATTTTTCATGCTAGGATCGGTATCCCCGAGTCACGCTCGGGGTAGATGTGCAGAGCGTGCAGTGGCGCGTCTTACCTGCTCGCAGCATCCACAGACAACTTACTTACCTTGTCCCTGGATCCAGTGATGCCACCGAGCTGTGTGAGCGAGCGGGACCTCGCTCGATTCACAGTGTCCCCGTGTGCCGCCGATCTCCGTTCCCTGTGATGTTACAACGCACGGGGGCGGAGAACGGCGCCAAATTAAAAAAAGTAAACAAACACATTACATACAGTATACTGTAATCTTATAGATTACAGTACTGTATGTAAAAAATACACACCCCCCTTGTCCCTAGTGGTCTGCCCAGTGCCCTACATGTTCTTTTATAATAAAAACTGTTCTTTCTGCCTGAAAACTGTAGATTGTCCAAAAGTGTCCCTTTATGTCAAAAATGGTTTTAGAGCAGATATAAAACAGCGATAATAAATTATAATCACTTGCAGAATTGTGCGATAGCGATTTGTGGGGAAATAAAAGTAATGACAGCGACAATTCTGCAACTGAGCAAATTTCAGTGATTTTGAGTTGATTACATTATTCAATAATTTTTATTATAATTATATTATTATTTGTTATAATTATTTATAATTATTTATTAAAAAAAAATCATACCCGGGATGCCTACTACACTCTTGTTTGGTCAGATTTAAATGAGTTATTCCTAAGAATTGCAGGCCTACAGTATAAAACGCCAAATTTCCTTGCAAAATAATTGTACCACTTTTGGTACGTAATTCCAGACAGAATCATACCGCCAGGGAGGTTAAGGACTTACAAGAAGGCTATACCCAGTTGGAAGGACGTATACAAACTCTGTCTTCCTCAACAGCCACCCAGGGGCCTGCACAAGCATCCACCTCCTCACCAGGGACCTCTTCTGCTCCTGCAGTCGTTATGCTTCCTCCTGAGCCCATAGTCCCAACCCCCGGAAACATTTCTTGGAGAACGCAGCAAATTCAGAGCCTTTGGGAACACATGCAAACTTTACTTTGCACTACAGTCATGCACTTTTTCTCTGGAAGCAACTAAGGTCGGCTTTGTCATTTCCTTACTGCAGGGAGAATCCGCAGTCCTGGGCTCACCATCTTCTTGAGCAAAAGGATGCATCTTTAATGGACTTAGCCTCATTCTTTGAAGCCATGGCTCAGTTGTATGAAGGTGTAAAAGGAAAAAATCTGTGCTAAACCCTATAAAACTAAATAAATAAATGAACAAGTGAACAAATGTGTTGCAAATTAATAATGATCAAGATGGTTTAAAAAGTGGTGCAGCAACTAAAAAACCTTAAATATTCAGTCCATAAAAGTGTAAAACAAAAATAGTGCGCTACCACATCAGCCAGATAGGGATCAGCATCTGAGGTTTCCAATGAAGGTGCAGATGTCCCGTCTGTGCTATGCAAAACTCCTTTTTCAATGGATTTTACACATCAAATGGATATCCAAACTTGCTTACCATACCGGTATTTTATAGGGGCAGAAAGAGAAAGGCTTCATGGTGCAGTTTGTTTAAAAGATTTATTGCTCCAAATCATAACATAACATCAAGCAAAAAACAAAGGGCCAGATTCACAAAGGACTTACGACGGCGTATCTCCACGTACGCTGTAGTAAGTCCAAATGTGCGCCGTCGTATCTATGCGACTGATTCATAGAATCAGATACGCCTCACTGTTGCCAAGATACGAGCGGCGTAAGTCTCCTATGCCGTCGTATCTTGGGTGCATATTTACGCTGGCCGCTAGGGGCGCTTCTGTAGATTTACGCGTCGAATATGCAAACGACCTAGATACGCCAATTCACGAATGTACTTGCGCCCGATACGCTGTTTACGTAAGTCGTACGTCCAGGGTAACTTTACCCCTCATAAAACAGGGGTGTTAAGGTATGGGCGCGTGAACAGCGTCGTATTTAATGTTGTTTGCGTAAGTCGTAAGTGAATGGGGATAGGGCGTAGATTACGTTCACGTCGTATGAATGGAGCCGGCGTATCTTTTGGAGTAAATTCAACGTAATACTGAGCATGCGCGCGCATGCACCGTACGATCAGTGCTTCATTTACATGGGGTCACGATTCATTTCCATACAACACGCCCCCTACCAGCCTACTTTGAATTAGGCGGGCTTACGCCGGCCAATTTACGCTACGCCGCCTTAACTTACAGAGCAAGTGCTTTGTGAATACTGTACTTGCCTGTCTAAGTTGCGGGGCGTAGCGTAAATAGGATACGCTACGCCAGCACAAAGATGCGCCCAGATACGTGAATCTGGCCCAAAGTTCCAAACAAAAATTAAAAAAGCACAACCACAGCACATAGCTTGACTGGCTCAAGTATAATAGCGTCTAGGATAGTGACTCCACCCAATGAATTTTTCCACATAAGGATTCTTCAGGGAAAAGAGATCATATGATCTCAGTTGTACAGTTGTGTTCAAAATTATTCAACCCCCCAATGCTGTAAAGGGTTTTAGGCAATTTAGTGTACATTTGTAATTGTATTCAGAATGAAATCCTACAAGGACTTCTTAAAGAACCATATGCAACTAAAATGACATCAATTGGTTTTGTAATACAGTAGTAAATGTTTATTTTGTGAATTCTTCATTTACACAATTATTCAACCCCTTAAAGACTATCACTCTGAAGAACAGAGGTTCATTGAAGTGTTTTCAATCAGGTATTGAAAACACCTGTGGATGTCAGGGAGCAGCAATAAAGCCTAATAAGCACCAATCAGGCAGCTTTAAAATTACTGTGATACTCAGCTCCTTCTAGACATTTACTGGTGTGGTTGCAAACATGGTGAAGTCAAGAGAATGGTCCGGGAAGACAAGAGAAGAGGTGATTACTCTTCACAGGAAGGGCAATGGCTATAAGAAGATTGCAAAGATGTTAAACATACCAAGAGACACCATAGGAAGCATCATTCGCAAATTCAAGCCAAAGGGCACTGTTGAAACGCTACCTGGTCATGGCAGAAAGAAGATGCTGACTTCGACTGCTGTGCGCTACCTGAAGCGTAGAGTGGAGAAAAGTCCCCTTGTGACTGCTGAGGAACTGACAAAAGATTTGTCAGATGTGAGTACTGAAGTTTCTGCTCAGACAATACGGCGCACACTGCGTAATGAAGGCCTCCATGCCAGAACTCCCAGGCGCACCCCCTTGCTGTCTCCAAAGAATAAGAAGAGTCGACTGCAGTATGCAAAAATCATGTGGACAAACCACAGAAGTTTTGGGATTGTGTTCTGTGGACTGATGAAACAAAATTAGAAGTGTTTGGGCCCATGGATCAACGCTATGTTTGGAGGAGGAAGAACAAGGCCTATGATGAAAAGAACACCTTGCATACTGTGAAGCATGGTGGGGGGTCAATCATGCTTTGGGGCTGTTTTGCTTCTGCAGGTACAGGGAAGCTTCAGCGTGTGCAAGGTACCATGAATTCTCTTCAGTACCAGGAGATAGTGGATAACAATGTGATGCAGTCCGTCACAAACCTGAGGCTTGGGAGACGTTGGACCTTTCAACAGGACAATGATCCCAAGCATACCTCCAAGTCCACTAGAGCATGGTTGCAGATTAAAGGCTGGAACATTTTGGAGTGGCCATCGCAGTCACCAGACTTAAATCCGATTGAGAACCTCTGGTGGGACTTAAAGAAAGCAGTTGCAGTGCGCAAGCCTAAGATTGTGACTGAACTGGAGGCTTTTGCCCATGACGAATGGGCGAAGATACCCGTAGATCGCTGCAAGACACTTGTGTCAAGCTATGCTTCAAGTTTAAAAGCTGTTATAACTGTAAAAGGATGTTGTACTAAGTACTAAGATTGAATGTCAATTGGGGGTTGAATAAAACTGATAATGATGTGAGCACAGAAAAGACATTTGTGGTTATTTCATTATAAATGTTATGTTATATTTGTCTGACCTACACGTGCCTCTTTGATTTAATTGTAAGCAGGATGACAGGATCATCAAAATCAATGTCAAACTGGGCAAAACAATCAATTTCAGTGGGGGTTGAATAATTTTGAATACAACTGTATGAAGACTCCCAACAAACTGCTACAGAAACGAAAAAAATTCGCGCTAACCAAAATAATAATAAGAATAAATTAAAAAAGTGATAGTGTAGGTACGTTAATACATCAGAAGAAGCTCTTCATACACTTCAACAAGGTCGCAGAGCGGTTGAAGATTATGTTTCAGAATTCAGATGGTGGGGTTCCGACACTAGCTGGAACGATGCTGCTCTATGCTACCAGTTACATATGGGCCTCTCTGAACCCCTCAAGGACGAACTAGCCCTTATTAACTTATCTATCCAAATGTATTGCCGCCTGAGAGAACGAAGGTCAGAAAGAGCCACGGGCCAGTCAAGTCCAGCAGGGATGCTACCACGAGTGCCCAGATCCTTCAACCCTGCTCCGCCAGCCCCTGCCACATCCGTCCCTGATGCCCCAGAACCGATGCAACTTGGCCTACTTCGCCCTTCACTCACCACTGAAGAGCGCCAACGTCGGTGCCATTAGAAACTCTGCTTGTATTGTGGGGAATCAGGACATAACCTGAGGTCTTGCCCAGTTAAACTCTGTAAGTGCCTCTCAGTTACTTCTTCTTCAACTCCGAACTTGCCCAGCAATTCTGCTCACTTTGCTTTTTCCATTTTGTTGGAGCTGCCAGGAAGGACTATCCAGACTGCCGCTATTATTGATTTCGGGGCCTGTAGCTGTTTTGTGGACTTCGCTGAAAAACATCATATCCCACTGCAGCCTAAAGCTAAGAGACTTTCCATACACCTGGCAGACCACCATTTAGTCCGGAGTAGTTACCCACAAGACAGTTCCGCTATCTGCCATTATTACCAAGGACCACCAAGAACTGCTACGCCTGGATGCCATCACTTCTCCCCTGTTTACGGTCATTCCTGGCATGCCTTTGCTAAAGGCCCACAATCCCTATATCAACTGGGCCACAGAGGAAATTAAGTTTCTCTCCCCCTACTGCATCCAGCACTGCTTGCGAACCCCTTGTGACCAACCTTCTCTACTATGCCTTGACACAGACTCTGAGGCCTGTCAATCTGTACCAGCAGTTTACCATGACTTCCTGGATGTGTACAGTTAAAAATCGCTATCCTCTTCCACTAGTGCCCAAGGCTTGGCACTGCCACCATATTTAAGAAACTGGACCTTCAAGATGCCTATAACTGGGTCTGTATACGAGAAGGCAAAGAATGGAAGACAGATTTCTGTACACATTTTGGGCATTTCGCATTTCGAATATCTTGTAATTCCCTTTGGACTATGCAATGGACTATAAAATGCCCCCACTACCACTGTAATAAGTGTATATTGATTGGTTTGTGCAAAAGATAACGTCTACAAAATAGGGGATAGTTTTATGGCATTTTTATTAATAATTTTTTTTTTACTAGTAATGGCAGCATCGTGACTGCGAAATTATGGCGACACATTGGATAATTTTGACACCATTTTGACACCAAATGCACTGATTACAGTAAAAATTACACTGGCAGTGAAGGGGTTAACCAGTAGGGGCGCTGAAGTGGTTAAGTGTGTCCTAGGTAGTGCTTCTAACTGTAGGGGGAATGGGCTATGTGTGACATGACACGAATCACCTCTCCCGATTACAGGGAGTGGTGATCAGTGTCCTATCACTAGGAAGAGTGGGGAAATGCTTGTTTACATCAGCATTTCCCTGTTCTTCCTCTCTGTGAGATGATCGCGGGTATCCCCACGAACATCGAGTCCGCAGGACCCGCGGTCAGACTCATGGAGCTTGTGCGTCCACAATTCCGCATCTTAAAGGGGACATACAGGTACATCCATCTGCCCTACAGGAGCCATTGTGTCAACGTATATAGTCATGCACTGGTCCTTAAGTGGTTAATGAATCAGATCAAACAAGCCTTAGTGGGGAGCTACCCATCATCCAGGGTCACTTTACTGGCAAAAGACGGACTGCTTTGGTACGAAGACAAAATATTTGTACCAGAGGATCTCCAAATTTCCACCTTAGGGCTGTGCCATGATCACATGCTAGCAGGCATTTGGCATTAGTAAAACTTCCGAACTGGTGCAATGAACATTTTGGTGGCCGGAGATGGAGAAAGACTGTAGGAGGTATGTGGAATCCTGCACTACTTGTATCCACAACAAGAGCAGCAAATCCAGGGCTTGGGGTCTGTTGAAACCGTTATCTGTCCCGAATAGACCCTGGAATATGATTTCAATAGACTTTAATGTGGAACTGCCCCCATCTGAGGGCTAAAGTACTATTTTTGTGGTAGACGACTGACTATCTAAAATGGCTAATTTTCTTCCTATGAAAGGTAAACCATCAGCCCAAGAAACCGCACAAATCTTCATCAGGGAGATTATGAGGCTTCATGGGGTTTCTGGCAAATATCGTGTCTGACAGAGGGGTCCAGTTAACCTCCAGTTTCTGGAGGTCTTTATGTAAATCTCTTGGGATTGAACTTTCATTTTCATCAGACTACCATCCACAAACAAACAGACAAACAGAAAGAACCAATCAAACACTTGAACACTATCTACGCTGTTTCTCTTCATTTTCACAAGATGACTGGGTTTCCCTACTTCCTTTACCCAAATTCTCTTACAACAATTCTGTTCATTCAGCCACAAAACAATCTCCATTCTTTGCCAATTACGGTTTTCATCCCTCTTTTCTGTCCAATACAATACCGGAGTGCCCTGTACCTGCTGTTCTCAAAACAATGGACTTCTTCAAAACAAACAATTAACTGTTACAGGAAACAATGGCCAGGCTTGTAGAAGGAGATTTCATGTTATACTGAACTGTCCTCTGAGCCTGCAGGGCTCCTGACCCTATGTCTGGAGATGTCTGGACAGTGCTGATTGGCCCTGTGCTAATCACATGCACTCTCCCAAGAAAAAAACTCTCTAGCAATACACACCAAACTGAGCATATGTAGCCTGACTCCAAAGGCTCTGTCTTATTCGCACATGTTCTGGAGTCAGTGGAAGAAGAAGGGGATCTGTGCATACAAAGATCAAACAGACTTTTTACACAATGTCTGATTTTGTGTCTTATAAAGAAAGATGTAGATGCTTTGCACATTTTCAGATTGCTCTGGTCCGGTCAGGTGATCTCCCGTTTGTAAGCCAGCGGTGGATGCAGACAGGAGGGAGAGTTCGGCACCAGCTGGGAAATTTGGGAACAGTGACGTCATTCATAGGCTTCTATGTCCCAGCCATTGTCAGTGCCCCCTCCTCTCCCCTGCAGCCACAGCTGGCTGACGTAGGAGAGTCGGACCATGCAATTGGACTGAAGTGGTGGTCGTTTCCCCCTTTTGTCTCCTGCATGTCCCTGCTGCCACATAGCTATGATAGGTGCATTACTGCCCCTTAGAAACCTATGGGAGAGGAACTACCCAAACTGTCCAAACTTACTGGTTTTCAGTTTGCACCTTGGGTGTAATCAGGTATTCTAGGCTTGTAGAGTGCTTCTGTACCTTTAAGGAGGTTATGACTTTTGCTGTATCATTGTGAATTCTCTCAATATATTAAAATAAATATACACAGTATAATAAAAGAAAGGGTAAATGAAAAAAAATAAAAAAATAAAAAAAAAAAATATATATATATATATATATATATATATATATATATATATATATATATATATATACATTTTTTCACCCAAGGTTGATAGCACAGTTAGTGATCACATTTTGCAAATGTGCCTTGATGAGGCAACCAGGCCCTGCATGTACTTGCAAATATATGCAACTAAAAAGTCTTAAAAGTTGATTTTATGTATTTAGATATTTTGTGCTGACTAGCTGGATATTTGTGCTGGATTTTTCTTTGAACATTACTTTTTATTAACAATGGCAATTGTCCAAATTGTAAAGCCCAAGCTGCTAAAATAGCCAGCATGCATCTACAGGTACGTGCAGGTACTAATTGGGGTCTCCAGTGTAGTACTGGGGCTTCACTGAGAGTTGTATTTTAATTTCTTTATTTCCAGCCATGATTTCCAGCTTTACACAAGCAGTAGCTTTTAAGGGCAGGCATGTGTATTCCCCCCTTTAATTTCATTTTGGTTCTGAATTTATTGAAGTGAGGTAAGGTCATCTATTCAAAATGCATTTCGGAAAGGCACCAACATTAATTTTATTGAGTTCATTTCATAGAATAAATTTGTAAATTCAATTTTTCAGGACAGAGACAGAAATTACTATTTATGTCTCATTATGAAATTTTACTAACTTATGATTTGAATATAAAATATATAACAAATAAAAAAAAACATGAATAATTACAATAAAAATGGACAACTGTATCTGTATTAAAAATGTAATACAGAAGAAAAATTCTGGAGACTTTAAGGAAAAAATAGGAATTATCATTGTGTACCTGTAACCAGTAAACACATTGCTATCTGCTTGCATGGTTATTTGCCAAATCAACCTATGTAAAACACAATTGATGCCGTATAAAATTGTCAAACAAAAGTATGTCAGCAAATCAACTGCTTACTTTTTTTTAAATAAAATATTTCAAAATTATAAAACATAAGAATGTATTTTTTAAATGTAATCAGACAAACTATAATTATAATAAAATAGGCAGTACAACGTTTTCGTTGTAAGTAAAATAAAGTATTGTAATGTTGCCACCTACTGGACGAAAAAGAATATTAAAACCATTGTAAAGGAGTTTAATAATTCTTATAGGCTACATATTGTTACTTTGCTGCTTTTCTCCTATTTTGCCTAAATAACAAATCTGTATATTTATACAGTACATGCTTACTTATAGGACCCCAGCTGGGTGACATTTTGTTGAAACACCTTGTTCTAAAATAGTGTCATATATTTGTTTTATATAATTTCATACAGGTTTCACTTTTTTGCATCCTTGGTTGCATATCAATGCTGCAGGTAATTTCCAGCCAGCTTCAGCCATGTCTCCATTCACACTCTCCAGTGTCTGTTGCTCAGGACTGACTATGGTGACCACAGATGACCATGATAATTTTCTCACATCTTTTTATCTCACAGAGAGACCTGTGAAACCACAGGAGCACAGATCGGGATTCAATCAATTTTGGCTCATGCCCCTATTTCACTGACAGTAGATCTTATCACCCCCATAACCAATTCAAACACTTGTCGATTGAATGCATTGCTCTTCATGAGCCCCATATTACTCCCCAAAGTTGCCACATCACTCACTGAATACTTCAAACTTAATGAAACCCTAGATATTGATCCATTGACATTCTAGGAGGTTCACAAGTGCTCCATTGGGGGGGGGGGGGGCATACAATAAAAAGCAACAAAAAAAAAGAGATTAAATGACTGACGGGAAAAAAATCTTGCAACTAGAGGCTAGACATAAACAATCTTTAACCACACTGTCAGCAACAAAACTACTAGAGACATGGAAACATTACAATATATACTGGAAGCTAAAACTAAGCACTTATTATTATTTAAAAAGAAAATTTATTATGAAGCAAGTGACAAAACAGATTGACTTCTCGCTAGAGCCCTGAGGGAACCCAACACCACTAAGAATATAATGGGCATCAGATGACAAGATGGCTCCCTGGATGTTATTACAGAAGCCATTGCGACACATTTCCACAGCTACTACACTAAATTGTATAACCTCCCCACACAACTTAGGCCATCCGAGATGAAGGGTGACAAGGCCCAAGCTATTTGAGACCTAAATAAGAGCGATCTTCCCAAATTAACAGAAGCAGACATATCCCCATTAAAGGAACTGATCACCCCCATGGAAATCGGTCAGGTCATTAAGGATTTAAAGTCGGTGAAAAGTCCAGACCCAGATGGCTTCTCCTCCATCTATTACAAAACATTTCTGAACACATTAACACCTCCAGATTTTCTCTCCACCTATATCACTGTTATAACCAAACCCAACAAAGACCCTAACAACTGCTCCAGGTATAGGCCTATTTCATTACTGAACCTTATTCTACTAGCAAAGATTTGAGCGACCAGGTTAAGACCACTCCTATCTGCCTTGATAGGTCCGGAACAAGTGGGTTTCATGCCAGGTAGGGAGGTCAAAGATAATATCATAAAAGCTCTTCTCCTAACATATGCCTCTCATCCCCAGTATATCAAGGGCCTTCTCCTGTCCATGGACACAGAGAAGGCCTTTGATAGGGTATCTTGGGACTTCATGTTCGCCATGTGCTATCACATAGGATTGGGCTCACACATGATGGCATGGATCACCGCTCTGTATCAAAACCCTTCAGCCAGAATAAAAATGATTGGTTCCCTGTTGTAGAAAGTAGAGATACCATATGGGACAAGGCAGGGTTGCCCCTTATCTTTACTATTAATCATCTTGTCATTGATGATTCAGTGAATGGGTTCTGGCTTCTAGACAGAGAGTTCAAGATTTCTGCATATGCACATTACCTATTGTTCTTCATAATACAACAACATACCACAATACCTAGCAATCACATTTTATGGATCTGTTACAAATCTTAAAATAAAACTACTCAAAATCTCAGAAGCCATGAATATTAACATGTCAGGCAACAACCTCCTTAAGATCCAAGAAAACTGTCCTTTTAAATGGGAGGGAACGACACTGAAGTACCTGGGAGCCTAGCTGACCCAAATGATATCTTCGATGATCAAAATTTCCCACCATTTCTCCAGACAGTAGAGAGAGATCTCAAATCTTGGCACTCGGGATACTTCTCCTGGTTTGGAAGAGCTGTCACACTCAAGATGGCTATCCTACCCAAGTTGCTGTATTTGCTATGCTATATTCCCTCCCAGTCAAATCCCCCAGAGCTTCTTTAAAAAATATACATACCATGCTTCGTAGATTTCTGTGGAAACACAAAAAAAAAACGAATTAAATTCTCACTCTTGACTAGCCCAAAGGAGCTTGGGGGATGGGACTACCTGACTTCAAGAATTACTACCTATCCTCCCACTTGTCAAGAGTAATTGACTGGCACTGTCATAGTGACACTAAAAACTGGGTAGCATTAGAAGAAGGATTGAGCCCTTGCCCTCTGTGCATATCACCTTGAATCCCCTTGGATTTCCATACAATAGTGAAACACTTTACATTAACTTCCCCGCTCAGACCATTAACACCTAACCCAGATTTTACCTCTGGGTTTGGGAACCGATTACTCCAACATCTGACCACTGCTTTCACAAGGGCAGGTTTAAAGATTTCACTGTCCTAAAAAGTGACAGTGGGCTCTCCAGTTTACCACTCTGGTCATACTTCCAAATATGCAGCTACACCAACAGTAAAACAAATCAAAGGGACTTCTCTAGATCTCTGATAGATCTGAAATCGGTCTGTGTAACTGGCGCACACTTTAAGAGTGTGACATCAGTCACCTACTTCTGGTTACAAAACTGTAATCCCATCACAGAGGACAGATTCAGGAGGAATTGGCTGAAGGCTCTTCAGATGGACATAACATATAACCAGTGGACAAAAACACATGCATTCTGACACACAAGTGTTCCTGAAACAACATACAAATTGCTAACAAATTGGTACACTACCCCTGCAAAACTGAATATGTGGAACCCGCAGACACCTAGCACCTTTTGGAGATGCACCCTTATACACATCTGGTGGCACTGCCCACGACTGGTCGGGTTTTGGAATAAGGTCAAGGAAATAATTAAGCAAATTACAGACACCAAATTATTGCTCATTGCTGCCTGTTGTCTACTACATATCTCTAACTTTCCACTCAAACATTACAAAAATTAATTAACCAAACACTTTCTGAATGCTGCTAAAGCACTGATTCCAATCTCCTGGAAAACTACCCAATCACTGACTGTGTCGGAGTGGTTGAGCCAGGTCTCAGAAAATTGTACAATGGAGGAGACTTTGGCCTGGGCTATTGACAGAGTCGAAAAGGTTTCATAAAACCTGGTCTCCGTGGTTTGAATTCTGATTTTCGAAAAAGAATCCGATTCACTGAGAAATGGTTACAAATACAGAAGGCTGAACCTTTCCACACCACATAATGGATAGATAGGCTACTCTGTAAATAAATGTATGTTATCTAACCTTGAAGACAACCATTGTAATTGCATTACTACCAATAGTAAGAGTTGCTAACTATACCTGAGCTCAACAATCCCCCCTGTGCATTTTTCCTAAATACTACTTTTCTTTGTTACGTACTATCCTATGATCAAGATGTCTTAAAAGTAATATAAGGACATATATGTGATAACCGACAAATTAATCTGGCACGGTCTTCCTAACTCCACGCTGGAAACCCCACTCGGAGACCTTTTGTGATAATCTACTAGATTGTGTTTATTGTTTTGAAACGTACTGTTATGCTCTCTCTTCAGAAATGAAATAATAAGAGGTACCTGATTCACTTATTACATTATCATGTTACAACACTTTGTACTCCTCTGTATTTTATGTATACGACTTGTGAACAATTTCATTTATTTCTAATAAACTACCAATATAAAAAAATATAAAAAAATATATGCATACGTTGTTTTTCTAATTTTTCATGTGCGCATTTAAATAGTTTAATTTATGTTGGAAGCCACCTTATTTGAAGTACAGTAAAATGCATGTACTTGAAATGACGAATGGCTTTTAACAAAGATTACCGGTACATGTCTGTAGCAAGGTATTAAACCTTAAACCAATGTGTGTTGTCCCACGCTCCTTTATCCTTGGTGTTCCTAGTAATTATTAATAATTGGATATCAGCAAGCCAAATTATTGTGTTCCCACAACTACCAGATAAACCAAAAAGTGAAGAATGTTGGCTGCACAGGCCCAGCCAACATTTTTCACTTTAAGGTATTAAACTTGTCCATAAAAAACAAGCCTAAACTATCTGCCTTCTCACCCTAAAACTTTCCTTTCACATACTGCCTACTAGACATGTGCAATTCGTTTAGTTCCAAATCATTTTTTTATCAAATTTAGACAAATTTGTTAATTTGGAAATATCCAAATTAACGAAAAACCATTTAACAAATGTTTCCAAATATCTGCAAATTTGAATATTCTAAAACTTTGAAATTCGAAAACCCCAAAATGTTAAGATCTTAAATAATAACTAACTAATAATAACATAACTATTACTAAATATTAAATTATAGGTTTTGGAATTTCCTTTTGAATTTGGCTGTTAATAAACGTAACGAATACGAATTTATCTGAAGTTACGAATTATCTGAAATAACAAATTCTGTATCTAAACGAATAGAATGGAACAAATTAATAATAACAAATAACAATAATAATAATAATAATAATAATAATAATAATAAAAACATATTATTATTATTATTATTACTATTATTATTTTTTTTTATAAATTTGTTCCATTCCGTTTTTTTAAATGTGGCATTCGTTATTTCGGATAATTCGTAACTTTTGATGAATTTCTATTAGTTATGTTCACTTACAGCCAAATTTGAAAGGAAATTCCAATACCTATAATTTAATAGTTAGTTATTATTAGTTAGTTAGTTATTCTTTCAAATTTACATATTTTCATTCGGATTTTCAAATTTATGAATTTACAAATTAATGAATTGTGATCATAATGAATGACCCGAAAAATGAAAACAAAATCGAATGAACTGAAAACAAACACATTTTTCGGCAGTGCACATGTTAACTTTCTACTACAGACACTATGGAGTTAATTTACTGAAGGACTAGAGCATAATCACGGATCAAAGAGAATTTTTACTTAACCCAATTGTGTGCATGAGGACTGGAGTGCTTACTTCAGTGGGGCAGCAGAGTTAGGTAAAGTTAGATTGTTAGATTTACCTTTTGACAAAAATACCTTTTTAGGGTTCATTAATTGCCTGGAGCTTTACTTTATTGGAAATTAAAGGAAGACACTTTACAATGTAAAGGTAAATTGATAATAAATGAGTCTGTGCAATATCACATGACTCCAAAATGTAAAAATATAACTTTTTAGAATTATTCAGAATGTTTTCTAAAACCCTCTGCATGTTTCAAAAATGACAAAAAAAGTCTAAAATACAAAAGAAATCTGTTACACTCCAAAAACAAAAGAAGGAAACCCCTAACTTATCATTTACTGTAGGTACACTCATGTTATTTAATCGTGTAAACCAAGATTTACAAGAGTCTCTTTCTATATCAGTGGTTCTCAACCTGGGGTCGGGACCCCCTCGGGAGTCAAATGATGATTTGCCAAGGGTCACCAAATCCTGGGCTGTTCCTGAAGCCCGCACCACTCTCCCAGCCTTTTTGCAGCTGCCCAGCAGGGCTGTCCCTGGAGCCTCTGGCCACCCAGCTGGGCTGTTCCTGGAGCCCAAGGCCACCCACTCAGCCTCTTCGCAGCCACCCATTCAGTTCATGGCATGGCTGGGGGACAGAGACTAGATGTCAGCTGACTGGTGAGGATTGTGAGATGGGAGGGGCTGGAGGAGACCCTATCTCCTGACTTCAGCATAGGTGTCACTGCTACAAGCTACTTACTGCTATGGCCAGCTATAAATGGGGCGGTGGACACGTTTGTTTCACCTGTGGTGCTTGTATTGGTCCAGCAGTGCACCAACACCTTTGCAGCCATTGTGCTACATGCTGCGTTTTTGGTGTGCTCCTGCACCTTTAAGGAGGGGTGGCTCCCCTTCAGTCCACCTGCCCTCATCTATCCATTAGAATGCATGTGCCTCCATTGTGGGGACACTCATTGTTTAGTGTTAGGCCCACAAATTACAGGGTGTCTTGACGCGACTCTGTGGCTCACGCATGCGTTTGCAAATGCGTGCGTACAAAACCCCTGTTTTTAACGCATACTGTTAGACAGGTTAATTGGTTGTTCTGTGAGCTGGTCAGTAAGTAGGCTTGGTTTTTCCCTGGGCATTCCCCAGGTTTTGTTGTTCACTGCTACAAAACACTACAAAGTCGGAGACACAGTGGGCAACACTACCTGTGATTTATAGTTGCCATTAAAAGGCCCCACTACAGTTCTCAGATCAGCAGATGACCTTGATCAAGAGCACCTAAGTTGGCTGATCAGAACTTCCCCCACCACCGCCACTCATCCCACCCCCCCCTCCAAGTAAGAGTAAGAGAAGAAATAAAAATAGAGAATACATGGAAGGCAGAGGAAAAGAGGGGGCGGAAGAAAGGAAAAATAGAGATAATAAGAGAAAGAACAAGAAAGATGGCTATAGAGAGAGATAGGCGGGGGGGGGGGAGAGATTGGGATAGAGAGAGATAAAAAGGAAAGAAAGGAGAAGAAAGAGAGTGGTATATCCTAAAATGTACTATAAGGGTTTTTAATACTCTTGAAAGTGGAAGGGACTCAGGGAGTGCTAAATGTCCATGGGTTGGGGGTGCAAATTACTTGTCTTGCCTTGGGCGCTGACAGCCCACACTTCGAAAATAATTTTATTGTTGGGGGTCCCCACAACTTGGGAAATTTGGGAAAATTGTATCAAGGGGCCACGGCACTAGAAAGGTTGAGAACCACTGTTCTATACCAAGATAAACTTACTGGTAGTTATGCAACAGCAGTTGGTTCTTAATTAGTTATACTATATTCTCCCAATAATTATTGTTCATTCAGAGATAATTTCAAATTGGGAACTGCCATGGAAACCCAAAGCGGCCCCATATTTGCCATTTGCCAATCTTAAAATGAGCTATCCCAGATTACCACATCAATTCCTATCCATGGAGCACCTCTGCACTTCTAAATATGGCCACGGCCAACTTATGTATACATCTACTATTACTTGTGGATGATGACAATAAGTAAATAAAAATCTCTGCACAACACATCAATGTGTTATGACCACTCAAAATATTAATGGAAATCAAGCCTAAAAATATACTTAATGTTGCTGCAAAATGTTGCACCAAATTTAACACACCTGTTCCCCATTCACACCTGAGACCTTGTAACACTAACCTGACTGGGAAGGGGTAATCAAGGGGTTAACTGTGTGCCTAACAATGTGCAATGGGTGTAATATGTGCTGCTTTTGTTTCCTGACCTAGCTGTTTCTATGCACACAGAGTTTAGTGTTTTTGTAAACATAGAACCCTGACTGTGATTGAACACATCAGCTGATTTCAATCGAAATCATCGGCTGAAATATAC
Source organism: Rana temporaria (assembly GCF_905171775.1). Lineage (NCBI taxonomy): Eukaryota > Metazoa > Chordata > Amphibia > Anura > Ranidae > Rana > Rana temporaria. The sequence goes on along the minus strand of NC_053493.1, from coordinate 341,440,771 downwards.
TGCCAAACTTGCTGTGTCCAATCACAGCAAGTGTGGGGAAGAGGCACGCGCATGCACACCCCAATCCTAGAAGACAGGT